>NW_024067043.1:0-321479 GCF_015039405.1 Cantharellus anzutake
TTCGCTCATTAGGGACCCAGGAATCACCGTGAGCACTGAGAAACAGGGTCAATCCTCAGATCAATGTTACTTACATAATTGGGCCCTTGAATATTTGCCGCTTGACAACAACAACTCAGAGAAGCTTCTGGTTATGGTAATGCGATGCCCCGACTTTTGGTGCTTGTCCAGTCTCTGCTGTTGACTGACCCAGCTGCCGAGAACCTGACCAGCGCCAGATTCGGTGCCTGGTGGCTTCGACGAGCTATCCAGGAGAGTATTCTCCCACCAACTCAGCAGCCTCGACATCGCGTGAGAGTTGGCGCTTTGGTTTAATAATGGTACCGTTCAGGCCCACAAAGGTCTGATTCAGAGAGTAACGAGTCGCGTATTATACCGACAGCCCTTTACCAAAGAATTCTGACATGTAGTTGGTCAGCTATCTTCGGAGCCACATGAGATAGTACCTACGCGCAATGACGGAAGCAGTAATGTCTACATGTACGCAGTACTACGCACATGGTGAGGAGCTTGGACATAATAATTAAATTTGATTTTGAGAGAAAATTGCGTGCGGAAACATCAGGTTGCTCCCACGTACGTCGCCAACCAAAACATCGATTCAAATTCAAATGAGGGTCACAGCTGATGGTGTCAATTTTCGCCGTGTGTGCTGCAGTTCCGCAATTGGTTTGAAGTGGAAATCACCCTCCTACGACTTAGCTCTTGGACTTTTGTTACTCCTTGGTTTCAATATTATGCTTCTACAGGTCTAACAATCGATTGAAGTTGGAATCTGCCCCTTGAATCAATTAGTTAGAGTTTGAGTGGTCAAACATCCAAGAGCCCAACAGCAGGAAGCAAGGAAGCAACTCTGGAATCGCTTCTTATTACGCAGGTTGCGAGAAGGATTGAACCCCAAGCGCGGGACTGTCGCCCTGGAATTGGGAAGCTCAGGCAGGCTGGGACGTTTCCACGCATGGGGCCAGACCTACTGCTTGCGGACCCCGTCACAATTGAGCCAGAGCGCCAACAATGACGTATGCGAAAAATACGCATCCATTTACTGCCTACATTATTGGGTCACTGTCTGCGACTGCGTCATCATCAGTCCGTTTGGGGGCGTCCTGCGCGGGAAATAGGCGAAGGTGAGGGTGTTGGGGGTTTTGAACTTCCAGAAACCGGAGTGGGGCTCCGTGATGTAGGAGGACTCCGGGTGTCATGACTGGCTGTTGGACGAGATGATGAAGATGCCGGCGCCTTTCCTCTTGCTCCCGGAAGCCATCCCCACAATCGGGCAGATGCAGCGGCTGCGGCCTCTGCTAATGCCTTTTCGTCTCGTTTCCTTTCAAATGCAGCCCGATGCCTCTCGTAGGCTTCCCTAAACTGTCTGTCTACGCGTGACGAAAAAATGAGCTCTCCTCGGGGGTTTGTAGACGGTGGGATTGGAGCAATAGTGGTCGAGCCCCTCCCATGCCGCGTGCCGCTGGGGGATGCCAGCGAAGTCGCAGGGGGTTCAGGAGCTGGTTTTATAAACCGGTTGAATGGCCATGGGAGCGTTGGGGGAGGCGTTCGCACGTTGAAATACATGTTGAAGGATCTCAGGGCACGGTTGGCATGGGGGACGTATCTGGTCCATTTCCAAGCCATAAATTGGTAGCTCCAATGGCAGATCTAAGCATACCTATTAGCATAGCTTATCTTCTCTGCATATAACCCGCTCGCGTAGAAGAGGATGAGGGTGGTAAGTGCGATTAGAAACGCCGATTGAGTAATGTAAGGGGAAACCACGATATGTGGGTGGTTGTCCAGAGGAAGCTCCTGAAGCAGCGTATTAATCGGCCAAGTGACAAAATGGGTAGAAAACAAGGTATCGGAGGCGAGCACTAAAATACAAAAAATTAAGTGGACAAGAAGGACTGGGTGCGCCTCAGCGAGCCTATCCAGATAACAATGGTTGCGGAAAAATGACAGACTTTGATATTTTCGCTTTTTTCTCCTCAAGCGAGCCACATTGACCTTTAAACGCTCCTCAAAGAGCAGCAAATCTCTAGAGGGGATTGGGACTTAGGTTGATGAATGCAAGAGGGTAGTCCCTGACATCACCTATATGTGGCATTATCTGCAGCTGGCGCCCAAAACCTAGGTGTCGAGGGGCGGGATTGAGCAGGTCGTGTTGAGGCCATTATCCAGTGATTCGAGGAAGAATATTCCATTCAAATATGCTCAATTCATGTGACATCTAATTCAGTTCGTTGCATAACTAGGCGCCTGACTTCGGTGCTCCTGAGGTCTCTGATGAGCTGGGCCTTCTGGTATTCCACATCCGTTCCTAATCCACGTCATGCCATTACTCACCCACCCACACACCTTCCAGTATTGGTGGCTTGTGGTACCAACCACATCCTTCCTGTTGTAATGTAGGGATTCCTGATAAGGCAATCCGCTTACTTCAGCGGTTATACTGTACCCACAAGCACCTTCCGGTTCGGCTGTAAGTGGGCTGTTGTCACGCATCACACTGACGTTCCGGTTGAATGATCCTTGTCACACCATTTTTTTTTGGCGCCTAAGTGGCTGTGTGAAATCGAATTAAATTCAATGAAAACAAAAGCCGTCTGCAAGGAAGTAGTTTTTTGGGTGTAAAATGTATCAAAACGAAAATTTGCCAGTTGGACATTTCCAGCGCCACTGTGGCTGGTGTCACACCAACCTTGCCACCTCTTCCGGTTGCTTGTCACACGTCACAAGGAGAAGCTGGTTGACTATTTTGTGTCACACTCGGAGCCTCAGCCGGTAATTGGTCGTGCGGGTACAGTACTCGCGAGACCAGAGGTAAGCTAGAAAACTTTCTGATAATATTTGCTCATCGCACGTCCGTGCGTATTTATACATACACGAAATGTATTACAATGATGATATACGTAAAATAAGTAACTGCGCAAGCGCGCGTACGCAAGCACAGACTAAGCGGGAATATTCTAGCGATTCCCCACAATAATCCAGAATGCCCCGGAAGGTTCCGGTGACTCGTGACTTCAACACTTCCGCACCTTGAAGCGGTTTTAAGTCGCGCATCAGGTGTCGACATCACTATACTACTTGCTTCATATTATCGAGTGTACTTATTGCGAAACGCTCGGGATAATTCCATACTGTATTGTCTTTTCACGACGCTTCTGCGAAACGAAATATCACAACTCTCACGATATGCACTTGCCCTGGCCACGTGGCATCAGTCCACATACTGGTGAGGGGAAATTGAAGGTAAACCATATTTGATACGTGTGCTCTACAACAAAAGGCATTGCCGTGCCATTTGACTCCATGAGTTATCAACTGGAGAGCAAGGGAGACGAGAACATTTTGGCTAACCCTTTCTGGAGCAGCAAGGCGATGTGCTATATACCACTTTTGCAACAAGTTGAGGAGGGTAGCTTCTCACTTCCATTCTGCCCCAGTAAACAATACTTTTTTTAATCCGGAATTTATCCGATGTCAGTGTGACGACAGGCGAATCACAAGTTGACCGCGTGCTAGTGACTGAGCGACTTTCGACAGCACACGCCATTGAGGGTCCGTTAATGCACAAGTTCGTAAGATGGATTCAGCGATGCAAAAATGGGGAAGTCAGAACGTCACAGTCCGTCCGGCTGCAGTAGGCAGGTGACCAGCCTCTCTTTAACGGGAAGAAACGGCTGCAGCATGTGTCCTCCAAAGGTCTGATTACACTTCAGAAACTTGAGATGGACTTTCAACTTAGCCTTCGACCTTCGATACCTGAGGAATGTAATAACTGATTATAGTGCAAATGCCCAACTGCAATTAAAGTTGACATCAGCTCACGCGTCCGTTCTTACCTTCGATTCCCAGCGCGAGTGATGTAATGCTGTTGAATATATTCCCTAGTGCCTGCGCCTCATCCACAAGAAGCCCTCCATCACGTTCTGCTTCAGCGAAAAGAACTTCCGTGCATCGCTTCACTTCCGCGAGATACTCCGGTGGAAAACAAACCTGGGTGTGGTGTCAGTTCGATGTCGGCGGGAAGGACAAAGCATCGCACCTTCTCGGGAACGTTGGAGGCTTGTACCGAGGTTAGACTCCCGGCATATTCTCCAAACGTAGACATGCTACAGCCGACAGTTGTGTCGGGTTCTTCATCTGATGACGATGAGGGGCGTGCCTCCTCCTGTGCCTTCGCTACGTCTGTTGCGGTGCTGGTAGAAGGGGACTGGGAATTGGGTGACACGTCGGGTGCTGATACATCGTATTCGGGTTTTTGAGGCTGCAGTATCTCCACCGCAGGCTGCTCTTTCGATCTCGGGACAGGGTGTCCACTCACGGCGCCAGCCCCTGCGGGTCGGTTCGTAAAACATGGGACGTGGGCGAAAGCGTGGGTAAGCTTTAGCCGAAAAATGCAGGGTGTGCTGTCCGTTACAGTAAGTGTAGCCCAGCCGTTGCAGACGAATCGTGGTATCTTCGGCAGCTTCTTAGGGCGTCTTCGTTTTTCATCCGGATGGGGAGTATGCTTGGTTTGTTCCCCTTCAAGTTGTGCGCAATAATAGGTGAAAGAACTTGACTTCCGTGTCGGTACCGTGCTGTCTTGACGGCGCTTATAGCTTCCACCTCATTGAGTCACATTGAATGAAATGAAACAAATCCAAGACTCACTTGAACCGATAACCGGCAGCTTGCTTCACCTCCACCATCAGAGCATTCGCGCGTTCTAGAAATGTATCACCAGATGCACTTGGATGCGAGGGGCTGAGCATGAAGTGACGATCGATGTCAATACGCTCCTGGGACTGGGAACGTATCTCCGTCAGCAATTCTTCCCAAGAAATGGGAGAGGCGTTAATGACTCGGGGCAACTCGTGTCCTAACTTCGAGTCAACTCTTCGTTTGGTGTGCTTCATACAAGTCTTGAGGTGACCGATACCATTCAAGCGAAGTGGAAATGAAGATAACCTAGTCAAATCAGTAACAAGTTCTCTAGACTTGGCGAAAGGAGCAAACGGACGGTCCAAGATAAGCGCATTGACTGCATTTTACTAGAGTTTCCAAATTTGAAGGTGTCGGGTCAAGCTGAGCATCATTCAGTGGATCGTGCCAAGACGGAGCTGTCTCTGTGGGTGACAGTGTCAAGGAGTCCGATTCCCAACTCGAGCTTGAAGCTACTGCATCTGAACGACGCAGGGGGCTGACATTTTTAGCCTGATGAGAGGGTTGGTCTTGTTACCAAGAACTTCAGAGGTCCACTCATTACACACCATGATTCGTCGAGGTCCTCGTTCTCAGCAATGTGAATCAGGGAATCCCGTGACACATTGTCATATAATGGGTCGATACGGAGAATAGAATTGTCAAATCGTTCATGCAGCTTCCCGTGCGCAACACAGGTACGGCATGTTTGGTTACCGTCATTTGTACATACAAGCGGATGTGTTGTGCAAGGGACCCAATGTCCTTGTTAACGAATAGATTGCAGGCCATTCTCTAGTTGAACGTTCTGCTTCTTTTTGTGCTTCTTGACCGGAAGTTCCCAAATTCTCCAGAACTTGATATTTTCATCACCAGAATTGGTAACGATGAAGTCACCATTTGGACTGACAGCCGAATTGAGAATACGAGCATCGTGAGCATCTCGTATCTCCGTGATTTTCTCAAGTGCGGGGTAAGAGTGGAGCATGATGGCATTGGTCGGGAAACCGTGTGTACTGAAGATCTCCTTGGAGTGAGGACTGAAGTGAACAGATGTTACTTGAGCAGGCGTTGTCAATGAATGTAACCGGGAGCCGGTCGATGCAGACCAAACATTGATCTTGCAATCACTTGTTCCTCCGCCGGACGCGAGGATATTCATATTCCATGGGGCCCATGCGATGGCCTGTAGCGATTTGAGTTGAGAATAATTGTAAGAAACATCAAACAATACCTTCACAGCAGCCGTGTGGACAGACTTTGACCATTTTGGCTGCCCACGACTATTGCTTCCTGCGGTTCCTACGCGTGGATCCCAGCAGTTCACGACGTTATCGTTGGCTCCACTCGCAAGGGCTTCGCCATCTTGCCTCCACTTTAGCCCACACACCTCACCGGTATGCCCCAACAGTTCCATGACCTTGTGATTTGCGATCCTTACGTCATGATGCCATATACTCCCGTCTGCACACCCCGAGGATATGATGTGGTGGTTCCAGCTGAGAACCGATACCTGGCCTTGATGGCCAGACATGGTTCGCAGCTTTTGCTTAGTTTCCACGTCCCATATCTCAACCTCGCCAGAATCAAGACCGATACCTGAATACGACCCATCACTCGAGAAGTCGACTGAGGAGACGTATCCATTTTCATTCTCACAGGTGCTGAGAATCTCGGTCTCGTTTGTTTCCGCATTCCAAATGTACACGGACTCGCGCAGCGCGACACCAACGAGATTTGTACATGACCACGCAATGAGATTGAGATAATAATCGTTAATCATTCCTGGGGCGTCCAAGATTCTTTCAGCTGCAGTTGGGATCCGCCGGGTCATATTAGTGTATACCCCATTCGAGGTTCCGAGAGCACCAGGTCTGGCATAGAGAGGTTTCACGAGTTCGCGCTGCATGGCAATCGTAGGGTCTTCTCGGGGGCGGGGGGCGGTTTTTGTGAATTGAAGGATCCGTTCTGTAGCTGGCTTGATATCAAGGGCTTCCCTCAACCGATCATCATGCATTACGTCTTCAGAGGGAGAATCCATTGCGGCATGGGCCAGAGTATGACCAGAAAATGCACCATCCTCTCCGCGCTCATGTACAAACCGATCATCCTTTCGAGAAACTTGAATGCAAATAGGGACACGGTAACATAGCTCAAACTTACAATTCCAACACGCAGGGGCTGCTTGCCATTGGGAGGCACTTCCACCTCAGCATCAAGGGTTTTCAGCCTGGGAAAAGACTCCACGCTCTTTGATATCTCTTTAGCTTGGACCAGTGTAGCTTCAGAAACCTCGGCTTTCAGGCCTCGCCAATCATGCTTCACAACATTAGTCAAGTTGAGAGGCATGTTACCGATACCAAGCATCCCATGCTGGGTTTGAGGAGCAAGAGCAGACCAGTCGGGGTCTCGGGTGAGAAGCTGCACAGGAGAGCGGTAGTCGTCAATCGGTTTGTAGGCTCGCGGCTTGGGCTCAGAGCCGCCTTTACACGACGATTGAACAGAATCGCCGCCTATGACTGATGAAGACGCAGAAAGGGAAGTAGAAGCGGAAGGAAATGGGTGGACTCTTGATCTATGCTGCGATTGTGCGACGCTGAGATTCTTCAAATCAACAGTCAAATCATCAACGACATTGGATGGCGTCGGCTGTTTGGAAGGACTGAGGGGTATTCGAGGTGTGTTACTTCCTACGAAACGCTTTGTATGATCTTTTGTCTTTGGCTGCTGGTTCTCCTTTTGTCGGTTGAACAGTGCAACGTCGGGAGTCAATGATGACATGATGTACGAGCAGAGGAAAGTTCGTCGACACGTATTTGTCCTTGTTTGGACGCAAACTGAAAGTGCGCGTCCCAATTGCATCGCAACCGATTGCGGCTCAATTGAATTTTCAACTGCGGGCTGTGTTTATGTCAGGGAGATCCTTGTGAGGTCGCATTGCATAGTTAATGTGCATACATGTTGCGGAGTAACTATGTATATACGATCTTCGAATTGCCGATGAGATACTGCAATCCGTTGTTTCAACAGCAGCAGGGGATAGGAATGATGTAGCACCAACCCCCATCTGGAAGAGGAAAGGGAGAGTATAATCAGACATTTCTCATATGGCCAATGAGCTAGCACCATTTACTTGGACAAGGGATACACCCTCCACGGAGCCGCAACACCTTGTTCCTATCCTCGATCCCACTCTCCACTGACATTGCCTTTGTGGCGTTTGGTTGAGTTGTGACAGGGGCCTAGGGATATTCGTTGACGCGCTCACTACATATGTGCTTTATGCTCACTCATACCTTGACAGGAAAGTGAATTTTGGAGGTTGTCCCAGGAAGTGTCATGTTTCGCTCAAGGGTGTCAAGATTGCTTTGCAAGGGCCGCTCGTCAAGGTGGAACTGAAGGGCGTGACGTAAATGTTACATAACGTTACCAAGTATTTGATATGCATATGATGGAGCTGGAGGCTGGTCACCTGCCTACCGCTTGGTGCCGTGGACAAGCGCTTACATGTAAGTAACCCTTTTCCATGTTCAGACTAAGGTATGATGAGCGCCAGCAGGTGATCGTTCAAGCAATTATTTTCAAACCCTTTGTTACAACTTACGAGCGGATAGCATGACCGATGCAGTTAAACCTATTGCAGTAAATCACCAATTGTGAGCTGATGCAACAAGCACTAGATGGAGGATTTGAGATGTTGTCTCGGCTCTTGGTATCCGCTGGCATGGATGGATAAATATTCTACACTGGTGTCGTCTTCGCAGGGGCCATGATCGACATGCGCATGCAAATCAATTGTGACACAGCCATAATAAATCATTGTATGTAGTTTCAACAATTCACAACGTTATTCCATTCGCATCTACCACCGGCACAATGGATGTCCACAGGGCGTTGGCGGCCGGGGAAGACGATGTTGTCACTGTCAACCAGAGGGCCCTAATAGATAAGATACTCGCCCGTTATCCGGGAGAATATACAGGTACGGCAAGGGTCTCTTCCGAACGGTTGGCGCATCCCCCAGATTATTCTTCCAGTCTTTCGTGAATTGCTCCAGGTAACCGTTGTTCCCGGCCGATATGGATGGGGTTCGAAGGCTGACTCGTGCTCAAGAATGCGGATGATGCCAATGCCAAACGCGTAGAGATCTACTTTCAAACCCCTAATTTCAAGTTGTCTTCACACGACAAATCAGAAGCACCAGTTGGCACTACAGACTTGGGGAACACGAATCCAGAACTGCCCGACCTCACAACTGCTATTGTGAGTCCTTTATTTTCTTTCTGCGCATGGAGGAGGTCCTGCGACGCGTATCGCAGGTAAACAAGTGGATCGTGAAGAATGATGGGAGACCTTTTGAAACGGACGACTGGAATCGACTCAAGAAGATTGGTGCGGACTTTCTTCTTGGGCGGCATGTCGTTGACTCGCTTGCATCCATCCAGCTGAAGGTAATCCTGACGAGGATAAGATTGGGGCATATGTGCGTGAATTTCCACAAGTCTGGAGCCGATAGCTTGGTTCAACGGCGATCTATAGGGCGTAGGTCCGTGGGCCAATTTCAAAGCATGGAGACTTCGGGAAGGCGACGCTACTCCATAGGGTTCTATTCATTGTTCTCGGTTACTGAGACGCCGCTTGTCGCCTCCGGCGATAAATATATGGTTTTCTACTGGAAGGACGGGAAGGATCAAGTGAGAAAGCCCCTTCTGTCTCCAATGCTTACTCTTATACCAACGGAAGCTTCACGTTCGGACTGGTGTTCATCAAAGCGGGCCTTCTGCAGGGTGGACGTCTATCCAGATGGATCTCAGGGACCCTGGATCATTGCCAGGCAGGCCAGTGGATATGGCTCGCTTTTTCTGCACCAGCCTGACATTCACAAATTCCATATCTGAGATATCCCTCTATTTTGATGAGCACCGTCTCTTCAAACTGTCCAAGGTACTTTCCCCTCCGAAATCACACGCGTTGCCTCCCTATTTGAAGGCACGATCGCCAAGATCCTTTATGCTAGTCAAAGGTGTCCGCTCTACAGGTAAATGGTTTTTTAGTTTGGCGGTCTGAGGGAAGCTCACACCGCACATCCATAGATGTAGCTGTTCATGCTGATGTATTGCGATGGGTATACAATACTGGGTTTGATAAACCCTCTCCTCTCCCATCAGCCGTAGCGTCAGAACAGGGCTTTTTCACATCATTCTTTACTGCATGGAAGCATGCGAAAGCTGTTCGAAGCTCGCCTCAGCCTCCAACCCCTAATATTGAAGAAGATTTAATGGAGACTTGTGTCTCCTCTATCCATGTTCAGATATATTCAGCTGAAATCGCTATTACACTTCCCCGGAAAGAATCGGCGGAAGTGGAACGAGCCACAAAGAAAAAAGCTCCAAGCCGTTGTTTATATCAGATTATCTATGTAGGTTGGGTGTGCATCATTCTTTGAGCACTGATTGATAGTTTTTTAGACAGGGAAAGAAGCACACGATGCCAGTCATCCTGTAGATTCTGATGGTTCAGCATTGGACTCATTTGGCATTTTCAGTGGCCTCCGCGGCGATTTAGAGGGGTATGCATCCATGTAAGTTTCTGCGACGTGCTAATACCGAAATTACAGTAGGAATACTTCTCGGGTTTTCATTGTGAGAAAGTGGTTGCCTTAATGGATCCGTATGTCCTGATTCTCCTTAATATATGCAGGGTCACTCCACGGCTCAGAGCACTGGGATGGGTGGTCATCATGCGTCTCGCTTCATCCCGACAGTGGAAAGAGAAGCTATTGACTTTATGTACGTCGTTTTACCGAGCCGTTTTAAATGGAGGTGTTAAACAGACTTTAGCGATCCCATGGTGTCGATCTGGAATAGGGAACTCCTATACGTGGGCGGGTTTTTGTGTCGCGCTATTTATGAACTGGAGCTTGCGGCCATCGGCGAGCACTGGAACATTCTTCAACTTCAAAATGAGGCGGCAGCGGCGTCCGAGAGCCGTGACTTCGTGGACAAAAAGTTCCAGCACATCCTGCGTTTCTTCAATTTCCACGAGTCGACCCCTGCACCACAGGTATCCAAGGAACTTCAAAGAGCCTTTTTGTCTAGCTCCTCGGATCTTTCACTTCCTGTCCTGTCCTCTGCTGGGATTAAACCGTCGGGAGAGGTCCGCCGGCCTGACAAAGCTTTCGAAGGTTTCATCAAGGGTGTGTCAACGATAACAAGAGGTGCACTAGGAAGTGCCCCAAATTTATTGGACACACTGCCGGCGCCTATTAGGAAGATAGGGTTCGATGATATAATTCACGAGTTGGAGTCCCGTCCGTTGTCGGAACAGGAAACAATCAGCTGTCTGAACTGGCGGCTCGACTGCCCACACTCCTTCTTTCCCTCAAATCAAGAAACGATGCTTACGCGCCGATTACTTGAATCTGCGACGCTCTTCATCGCTGCAGAAAAAGACGCTCCCGAGCGGCTAATTCAACTTTCTGTGATCCAAACATACCTAAACCTCAAAAGCGGAATTCCACTCAACACACCCCTCCCTGACCATTGCTTGCCAGCTACCATTTCAAAAGCCATAAAATCTGGACGAATTAGGGAAGTTTTTCCTTGGACAGAATTGACTATTAAGATGTGGATGGCACATTTGGTTCATATATCTACCATGGTTGACAATGCACCTCTCCAATCGCGGATCACCCAATGCCCTACATTTGCGGAATTAGCACTAAATGTTCTTTCAAAACAGTGGTCATCAGTCTCTGGGCCCGATCAGACCGATATTGTGAACCTGCTCAAGAACACGACCTGTATCCCCACCAAGTTAGGAATGAAGAAGCCAGATGAGGCCTATCTCCCTAATGTCGACATGTTCCCCGATCTCCCTATCATTGATGTTCAGGGGTCCATAAAGGGTGACAAGCTGCGAATGGTGCGTTTCCATGCGTAGAACTTTTTATGTCATTAATGTGCACTCTTCAGCTGGAAGCACTAGGTATTCGGAAACGTGTGGAACTTCAATTGATCTTCACAAGGTGCCTTCTAAATGCCTCCATTATTGCATCAACCTTTTCATGTTGCGCTGATAAGGGAGATGGCGTCTGGCAATTGGTCCATTCCGAAGCTTATCAGCTACCTCGTTAGCGTCAAGGAATATCTTACTGTGGAAGAGCTCAATAAGCTGGCACAAACGAGGGTCTTCTTGGCAGTTCCATCTGAACGATCTCTCGATGCATCTCGCCGTTGTCTAGCGCGAGAGCTGTATGTGCCTTCCGATACACTAAGACTACTAGGGCTTCCGATATTAGATTGGCAAGGGGAGAAATGGCATTCCAGCTCTCGGGAAGGTAAATTGTCGTTAGGTGCCGTCATACCACGCTGATCGTGTCTGCCTTCTCAGCCAAGTTCATGTTCAGCCTTGGGCTTCAGGAGGTCCGTAATTCGCTTACTGCTTACCTGGTGCATATTTTGATCATGGGTTTAGAAACCCAGTGCTGAAATCTTGTTACCGCTGGCAGTGGATGGGGGACCTCATCGGGATGCAGCTCTGACATACTTCATCCAAAATTTTTATGTCGCGTATGCAAGTACATATGACCCAGAAATATTCGCTTCGGTAGCCTTCGTCCCCTCCATTGCCCCTGACGGATCTCAAGGCTTTTCCACTCCAACTCAAGTGAGGGATCTTGGCTTACAGTGGTCACCTCGCTCACTTCGTTATCAAGGTTTTTTCCGAGAGCAGTTGCTCTGTTTTAGGCTTCCCTGTAATACGACCGGAATGGAAGCATTATTCGAAGACGCATTTCAAGCTGCGGGATAGCCCATCAAGCGAGCAAGTTTTGGTTGCCTTGCGGTCTGCGCCACCCCATAGTCAGGCCGAAGGTCGCTTAATATTTGAGTATTTGTCCACTGTTGTTAGCAGTGAGTATACGTGGCTCGTCGAGAATCTGGGCTTCTCACTTCTGTCCCAGATTTTTCTCCATATCAGCGACATCAGTTGGGCGACTACCCAGTTGTCCCGTATTTGGATGGGGATCAAGCATTAAGACATCTTCGGCCTTCCGAATGCTTTGTCGGACAGCCAGATCGCAAGGTCTTATCCAGAATATTTCAGTTTGTGGACTTCGGAGATATTGCCAACAAATTTCTCCAGTTATGTGGGACTCAAAAGTTCCCGACTGCAGCTCAAATAGCTGCAAAACTTCTAGATGATCCCGTTCTCTTCCACTCGTATTGTGGAGGGGTGGAGCAGTAAGTCGTTTCATTGGGTTCTACTACCTGATACTTAGGGGTAACCAGGTATATGGACGAGTTGCGGCGCCTTGGCCTCGAAATTAACAACCTGGATCGATTAATAAGACGGAGATTGGCGTCCGAAAAGTGTCTCATGGGATCGAGGCCGTCTAGATCTTCCAGTCCCAAGCTGGATGAAAGCGATGACGAGACTGAAGGAGGCCTGGAGTATAGCTTGGTACAATCAAGTGAGGTGACTAGCCCCTATTTTCGTGACTGCCGGCAGATTCAATTCCCATTTCGATAGCTCGTCATAGTTGATGACAACGCAGCGTATCGACTGTTTCGTGAATTCCCTGTATGGGCAGCCCCCCAGGATGATATAATAGAAGCCGTAATATACTGTCAATATCTCCTACTGTGCCTACTCATCTTGCTTTCTGCAGATGTACAAGGAGCTAGGGGTGTCTTTGTTGTCAGCATCCGTGAAAGAGGAAATGAATGCTGTCGGGGGAGGGGTTAAGAGCACACGCGCTCAGGAAATCCGCAACTTAGTGCTTGAACGATTACCACTCTTCCTTCATGATCAAAAAGGGCCCTCACTAGTTATCAAATTTGATTGGTTGAAACAAAGCCTCAATTTCCAGGTGTATACAAATTTGTTGTTTTTCTAGGCACCAAAACTCAATCCTCTGACCAGGTCGAGCCAGTACGCTCGTTAAAGATTAAAGGCACGCTTTCACTGTCGGGATCGGCATACCAAAAAGTCCGCACGGCAAGCGCTGGAGCAAAAAGGCCGAAAAATGGACCGGTCATCCTCTACCTCGCGGATAACGTGGAACTAGACTATTATGAGTAAGATACCGCAGAATCACCTGACCGGCCCCACTTAGCCCGTGTTTTAGGCTCGCGCATGCTCTATGTCGAACATTGCTTCGCCAGCACCGAATTAATGACAGCATGTTGTTCATGACTGTGTTGTCCACGGAGCTAAGGGCCTTGAAACGGAGAGGGTATAATGGTAATCAATTCATTACTTATCTCGAATTGGTACTGAGTGCTGTCAAAACGTGATAGTGGATCGTATCTTGAAGCAGCAGCGTCCGATATTAGAAAAGGGGTTACAGGAGGGCTCCAATTCCATTGTTTCTAGAGGCCCCGTTCGGCCTGGGGCATCCCCAGATCAGATCGCACCGGAACGCGCAGCCGGTAACACCACGCCTACTGTGGAACACCCCAACAAATCAGTATTCTCTCACCTAAAAAACAAGATGAAGGAGTTACAGATTGGTTCATCCTCTGGATCAAAACCTTGGCCAGCCCACGCGCAAGCTGCAAATCAGACCCAGACTCCCCAGAAGTTTGTAACGCCAACACAAGACATCGGTAGGAGTACTCTGAATGCAATCATTGCCGGGACCCTAATACTTCGTGCAGAGCGAAATGTCTCACTGGCAATATCGGCTTGCAGGCAAGAGCATAGTAGCATTATACAAAGTAGAGAGCAGATGTCACAAATTAAAGAAGTTGATGCGGGCGGGGCATACTGCGACATCTCCCATGCCACCAATCTCGAAGTTGTCGGTGAGTGATTGTAACAGGCTAGCGAGTAAGCTTAATGCGCGAGCAGATACCTGGAATGGATTCAAAATTTATGTCGAGAGAGGTAGGCTAACTGGGCCCGATGGACACATACAAATCATCTCATTCGAACTCCTAAGATATCCCAGAGTCGCACCAACTGGTAGAGTCAAAAAGCGAGACTATCCGGAGATTTGGGGAGGTCATAGGTCCCCTCTTGCAAGACGTGTATAAGATACCTCTCCGCAGCATCTCACTCTTCTACGATTCAAGTGGGCCCACAATCGCATTCAATAGAGGGGGATCTATTTTCCTCAACGTCAGATACTTTGAGGCATGGCGTTCGTACATTTGAGCCCAACGCTTCAACCCAAAATGATCCTGATTTCCATCAACTATTAGATGATGCAATGGTAATAGAAGGAATTAAGAGGGAACCACGTATTGCTTGGTACTTCATCTTAGCCCACGAAATCGCGGTGAGTAGTCCTGGATTCGAGTCGAACGATCGGATGAATCTCACGAAAGGCATAGCACAACCTTGTTCAATTGCATGTGAGGGTGTCATTACCTTCCGTACGTGATTTATCTAACGCCCTATCACAGAACGCGGAGCACGAGTTTTATTTCGCGGCGCTCTGCGAGCATCACCTAGTGGCATTGTGCAGCCACATTTAGATGCCGGGGGTCGCAACTAGCGGTGAACTGGATAAAGGATCAGGAGATCTCATCTACTGCTTACTGCTACGGTTGATTTGAGTGCGCTTCGATTTGCGCTGGCTGGTCACGATATACCTCCAAATAGCAATTCAAAGGTTTCTACGAGGCAAGGATCTGGATGAGAGAAGCGTTAAGCGTCAACATTGACCATCGCGCTTTGCTACGGGTTGGGCCGCAGTGTGAGTGGACTGCGTCCCCTGCGAATCGGGTCGTTGAGGAGCATGTCTTTGCACAAGCATGATGAGTGAGAACTCCAAGCGCGAATTCTGGGCTCGTTCTGTGCGGTGTTTATGTTGCCTGATGAAGAAATCTCCGGTAGCTTCGGGCTCCTTCTGCAGTAGGTTGAAGTAAGCCATATGACGTTAGCAATGAGGGAGCGATAATCCTTGTGCGTTCTACAATTATATGTGGAGTTGGATCCGTTGAGTCAC
Organism: Cantharellus anzutake; assembly: GCF_015039405.1. NCBI lineage: Eukaryota > Fungi > Basidiomycota > Agaricomycetes > Cantharellales > Hydnaceae > Cantharellus > Cantharellus anzutake. The sequence goes on from NW_024067043.1 coordinate 15,638, forward strand.
ATCGGCGACACTCTTACTACATACTTCCTTTGGATGATGGCTTCCACAACGCAAAATGGTGTTGCACCCATAAAACAAGAGCAAGCCCCACATCAAGTACAAGCCGTGCTTTGTTTGCTAACAGCTTTTCATTTAGATACATAATTCACGATGAACTTGTAGTTACAATCGGTGATGATTCCCCTGAATCGAAAACAAACCAACAGCCTATCGATCAGGCCGATGGGTCTCCCACCAAACGACAGCGCCTTAGTGGTGCACAGAAACGAGCACTGGCAAGAAGCCAGGGCTTCAAGAAAAGTGGTGGTATGAATAAAGGTCGACCCCAACTCCGCATCCACGACGAGGTGGACCTCTGCATTTTTATCGCCAGAGATGAGCGATGCCCATTCAGCACAAGGTATATACCACGTATATATCACGGGCAATATCACTGCTATAACCCTTTTTTGACACACAACCAGTTGCAAGAACTCTCACGATATGGAGAAGTACATGATAGCGAAGCCTCCAGATATTCGCTGGCCAATCCAAATTTCCCTTGTGGGTCCTCCATTGGTTAGGCTCATTGTAATCGATCCTAAACCAGAACCTGAGAAACTCCAAGCAATGGATGCATCCATCGGTTCTGATATAAGTTGTCCCTTGTTCGTTGAGAAGGGACGGTGCCCGTATGGATACAAATGCCGTTTTCTGGGAGGACACGTCGAAAAAGCGATGGATAGGGAGGGTTTACTGCCTTTCGCTGAAGCTGGCTCTCTCGTCACAAGCGCGAGAGCCAGCATTGAAGAAATCAATACCGTGGGCGCATCTCTCTTTAAGTCGTTACGATCGCGACAGGCATGTTCCTCGCTCCCTCACTTGCTAATGGCTTATTTACGATCCCGAAGTTCTCCACGCCCAAAGCGGATGGTTATTTTAAACAGCCAGAAGAAACCGCCACCCCTGCCATCGACGCCTCCGATAAGCAGCTGAACGATGCGTCCGAGGCGGCAAGTGCCCAATCATTCAAGCAGAATCTGCTCACAACTACCGCCGAATCAAGTGATACACCGGATGTACCTTTCAAACCAAGGGAGAAAACAAGACTCAACTGGACGGGGTTAACTTGTAGGCAAAATTCACATCAAGCATCTTGTGGTTTCATTCACGTCGCCGGCAGACCTAGCGCCTTTAACCACTGTTGGGAATTTGGTTTGTATAACTATACAATCTGGGAATGTTTCACCCGTTCATTTCATTTAGCCCTTCAGACGCCTAGCAGTCTCACTGGGAGCGGACATTACATGTTCTGAGATGGTACTATCGGGTTCTTTGCTTCAAGGCTCCCGGGAAGAATGGTCGTTGGTTCGTCGCCATCCCAGCGAGAGGGTGTTCGGTGTTCAGGTTGCGGGAAGCAAAGCGGTGCCCTTGGCAAGATGTGCTGAGGTGCTAGCCGAAGAGCTAGGAAGTGGTGAAAATCCCGGCATCGATTTTATAGATGTCAACTGTGGATGTCCCATCGACTTAGTCTTCCAAACTGGAGCGGGTGCGGCACGTAAATTCATTCATCTGTCCCTGCGAAAAAACGGTTCCAATCTTTGTTGTCCCAGTTCTTGATGCGCCCGGAAAACTGGGGAAAATAATTAGGGCGATGAATCATTCCATTGGGGCTATCCCGCTTACTATCAAAGCTCGCACTGGGGTCAAAGATGGGAAAAATACAACTCACAAACTAATGTCACGCGTCGGCGGGTGGGGGGTCAGTGCTATGACTGTAAGTGTCGTGTATAACAACAGAAAGCATGCTTATCTTGTGATCAGATACATGGCCGGACGCGGCAGCAACGGTATACTAAGATGGCAGACTGGAATTATATCAGAGAGTGCGTGGAAGCGCTCCGCGAACATACAAAGGACAATGATTGTGTGTCCCATGACTGTACCTGCGATCGTGAAATTGATGATGCGTTTAACAGTTTCCCCGATCCCCATTTTTGGCGGCGGAGATGTTTTCTCCTCACAGGCATACTGGGATTGTCTGGAGAAATATGGAATAGATGGGGTGATGATTGGCCGAGGGGCGTTAATCAAGCCCTGGCTGTTGTGCGTTGTTGTTGTCTTGGTGCCACCATCCGAGGAATTTCATCCCAATGTACAGCACCGAGATAAAGGAGCGCCGAGAATGGGACATCAGTGCTAGGGAGCGTCTTGATTTGATCCGGCAGGTAAGATTCTCCTTGCGGGCGAACTTGGCGTGTTGTTGAATATCCCGTGATCCAGTATGTCGATCATGGTCTTAAGTGCGCCCAGATTTATCAACACTCGTACGCCGCTAACGTATGAGTGCAGTCATTGGGGATCGGACACAATGGTTCATTGTCGCATATACTAATTTCCGTAACAGATCTGACTCCTTTAGTACAGGGTGTAAATACAACTCGTCGATTTCTTTGTGAAGCCTTATCCTTCCAGCATCGCTATATTCCTGTGGGCCTACTGGAAGTAATGCCCGGTCGAATCAATGACCGGCCCCCTAGTAGGTGGGATTTCGTCCAGAAGCAGGCACCAATTAATCAATTCCATGCAGGGTTTCGAGGCAGAAACGAACTAGGTATCAGTCAATTTTTGAGGACACTCTGCGAGTAGTGTCGTTGCGCTTATTACTTTTCTTGTAGAGACGTTACTTGCCAGCACCCAGGTCACCGATTGGATCAAAATTTCTGAAATGTTCTTGGGTCCTGTGCCTGAAAACTGGACTTTCATTCCTAAGCACAAAAGTAATGCAGTTGAAGGAAACGGGTGATTCCAATCATCCCAATCGTTCTGATCACTTTATCGTATTTTTACTGCGATGCTTGTTTTCCACCATACTTCCTCCAAAAACCGCGTTGGAACTTCTCCAATTTTTCGATGTACTGTTCCACTCCCGCGCACAAGCATGTCAATCTTAAATGAGCTTCACCCTCCTTCTGGCCGAAACCATCCCCAGAGACTGCACAAATCCCAGTTTCGTCCAGCAAAGCAAGTGCATAAAAGGTGTCAGGAGCTTTTCCAGCTGCTTTGGCCTCCGCGATAGCTTTGTCGGGAAGGTGAAGACGGGGGAAAAGGTAGAGTGCTCCCGGAGATTCAACACATGACACTCCTGGAAGATCGTTCAAACGTTGGGCCATAAGCTTGGTACGGTAAGCAAGAGCCGCGTGAATGGCGTCTGTCTCCTTCTTCCAAAGAGGATAAGAATCATCTCCATCAACCGGAGGACGAACAAGACATTCTACTCCAATCTGACCGCTAACAGGAGGACATAACCCTACGCTGGCCATCTTATAAATCAGCGCGATTACATCTTCGGGTACATTGGTACACTCGAAATAGCCGCCACGACGCCCACACTCCCCAGTGACGCCTTTCGAGATGGAATGGAATGAGATCAGTGCAACGGGAGACTTCATGTCCCTCACTACCTTCTTGAAGGAAGTAAAGGGATGATTCTGGGAGTCGTGGAGATTGGATTGATAGACTTCATCAGCGAGAAGAACAAGATTATGCTTCTCGCAAACTTTGACGATCGCTTCCATAGTACGTTGATCGAGAAGAGCTCCAGTTGGGTTCCCCGGATTGATGATGACAATGGCTCTGACATTGATGCCTTCGGCCTTGGCATTGACAGCAGCTTGATCAACGTCTTGTGGATCGGTGGACCATCCTTTTGACTCGTCGAGGAAGTACGGTACAGGAACACCCGATTGTTGTGCGAGGGTGGCAGAATATAGTGGATATTGCGGAATAGGAATCATTATCCCTGTCTGGTGACTGGCTACCAGTATGTTAAGAACAAGTGACACTCCGGCAGACGCGCCAGCGGTCAGGAAAATGTGGGAGGGATCGGATGGGTATCCGTCGCGTTCTAACACCAAGGGATAGATAAATGATTAAAGGGGCGCAGAGATTATTGCTCACTTTCAATGAATTGTGAAACGCTTCGACGGATATAGGGTATACCCTGACTATGCGAGTACGCTCCGATGGAGCCGATCTCTTCATAAAGCTCCTTTGCGCGACGAAGGACATCGGAAGGGAAGAGGCGCTTCCCTGTCTCAATTAGCTCCGGGTACTCCAGAAGCGAAGCGATCTTGGAATCAAAGGTTGAGTCGAAGGTTCAGATCGAAAGCCACGCAACAGATGTACCTGTCGTCCAAAGGTCAATGGCTTCTGATCAAGACCTGGCTGCTGAGGATTTCCTATGTTGGAAGGAACGATTTTGTCGAATGGGAGACCGTGATCGTTTGGATGGTTCTTTATTCTGACACGGTAGACCTCGGCTTTGATCGCCAACTCTCCTCGAACTGCATACTGGACACCGAGGAGAGCGGGATTTACGGATCCCAAGGTCAACGCGGAGGGTGAGTGCATACTAGATGGAGGTACCACCAAGAAGCGAGCCTGATCACGCAGCGGTATTGACCGGAAGAGCTGGACGGAGCCAGGCCGCCCAAGGTATCTTTGTACCAACATGCAGTTTGTTCACACAGTCAGCTGCAGACTCCTTCCCAGTCGCTCACATGATTTCTCCGAGGTTTAGCCGCAACTTACGTTGCCCTTCGGGGAAGGAGTCTGTGGGGGTCGGCAACAAGGCTGTGACCTTGTGACGCTTACATAAGCGAAACATGGCTCGATCGTGGCCGCACCGTCCCCCCTCTCCCAAGACCTCATCTTTAGGTTGCAAGCTACGTTAAAACTCAGGGAACAATAATACAATATCGATCGGTGGTTATCTACATGCAAAAATGAATACATAAATGAGTTTTTGAGCCATGCGTGATCTAAGCACAATCTCCATCCGATGAGCAGCCTTTGTCAGGTTTCTTTTGTCTTTCTGCAAGCGATTAATTGTCCCCCCCCCAAAGAATTGGAAAGGTAAATAGACTTTGTCTGTGCAGGTGCTGGGAGGGACATTTGGATTGGATCATCAGCAAAAGTCTGTTATGCTCCGGAGCATCAGGAGTGGCTGGAGCATGTGGGAGACAAAACAGCAGATTGGGCACTCCTGGAGCCAATAGTGTTCTCCTGGGAGGGGGTTCAGGAGTGGCTGGGAGTGGTGAGGAGTATACAATGTGCCAGGAGCAGTGGGAGGAAAATTTTGGTCTCTAAAAAGTTGAAAAAAAAAATTTAGGGAAAAAAATCAAAAAGAAATTCAGGAACTATAGTGCCTTTAAAGTGCTTTCAGGACATATAATTATTTGCGAAATTGAGGAAGAAATGATGGAGAAAAATGGAAAATACTTTTGGAGACCCGAGAAGTAATGAGAACTGAATTGATGGGAAAGTCTGAAAATTGAATAGGAAAGTGAGGGGAAGCCTTGTAGCATTGTTATTTTCTGCTGTTGTGATTTTTCCTGATTGTTCTTGGTCTCACTCCCAGCTGCTCCTGGACCCTCCCAGGAGCTTTCAGGAGCTTCCAGGAGTATTGAGGAGCAGCTGGGAATGAGACCAAGAAGAATCGGGAAAAATCACAACAGCAGAAAATAACAATGCTACAAGGCTTCCCCTCACTTTCCTATTCAATTTTCAGACTTTCCCTTCAATTCAGTTCTCATTATTTCTTGGGTCCCCAAAAGTATTTTCCATTAGCTGCTCCTAGACCCTCCCAGGAGCTTCCAGGAGTATCCAGGAGTATCCAGGAGCAGCTGGGAGTGAGACCAAGAAGAATCAGGAAAAATTAGAACAGCAGAAAATAACAATGCTACAAGGCTTCCCCTCACTTTCCCATTCAATTTTCAGACTTTCCCATCAATTCAGTTCTCATTATTTCTCCGGTCTCCGAAAGTATTTTCCATTTTTCTCCATCATTTCTTCCTCAATTTCGCAAATAATTATATATCCTGAAAGCACTTCAAAGGCACTACAGTTCCTGAATTTTTTTGATTTTTCCCCTAATTATTTTTTCAACTTTTTAGAAGTCCCTATTTTTCAAATTTTCCTCATTTCCCTCTATATTCCCCCCTCATTTCCCCCCTCATTTCCCCCCTCATTCTCCCCCATTTCCCCCACCTCCATATTCTGCAAGTCCGAAAGTGATTAAGTTGCCAGATTAATCATATATCAGGCCATAAATTTTGACTGTGTATTGGTGAGTCTCAGTGTCCTTGATGTATAGTATAGTGTTTGATCTAAATGTTAAGTAGTGTCTTGTTGTGTTAGTCTTGTGGTAGGAGGTATTCATGGGGAGTCTTCCCTCTTTTTTTTTCCTTTTCATTTTCAAATGCTCCAGGAGCTCCCAGAAGCTTCTCACCCCTATACATTTTGAAGCATTAAATTGTATTTACTGGATATGTTTGTGCACAAAGCAATGCTCCATGCCCTCCTGGGAGTGCCCTGGAGTACCTGACCAACTCCGGAGGAAATGAACTGTTCCTGGACCGGCCAATCTCCTCCTGATTCTCCCAGTGCTCCCCATACTCCGGAGCACTCAGGAGCATAACAATTTTTTGCTGATGATGGTGATAGCAGCTCAGCAGTGGGAGTGATGGATTCAAGAATTTCGTGCCTTTGAACTGGGGCACATTTTTGCTCACATTTTCCTCTGCTGGTTCCCCTGACTGTTTCCCAGCTAGTCTAGCCCCATGAGACTGCATGCTAACAAGCGGTGACAGCGATTGAAAGGTTGCTTACTATTTTGGGGACGGTAACGTTCCATTCCCCCGTTCGCCTCAGGCCTCAGTAGGTCCGTCTAAACATAAGCTTTAATGAGCTGTATATTCAACGGGGTAGAGGTAAAAGGCTACTGGGCCTTTACAACTACTCCGAGGTATATATATGTAATTTACATATCTCGGCACAAATAAATAAAGAAAGAACAACATCACTATAATGGGAATTATAGCAATGCAACATAATATAAATATCACTATAATCGGAATTATAGTGAAGTAAGGTTAATCCCTTACAGCGATAGTGGCCAGACAGTCATGGAATAGGTCCAAAGGTTGGGCGACTTCGAGTTGATAGTCCTGGAAATGCATTCTCACTTAATACATGATCTGTTTGTCATTTAGCCAAACTAGTCCTCTGAGCTTTGTTGATCTGTCGGGTTTTGGGAGAAGAAACCTTTTTGGAATACTTCCAAGCAGCTCTATCCCTTGGCATTTGGGGAACTAGGAAGGGGATATGGGAGGGTTGAGTCTTGAGCCCAATGTATGCCTAGCCAAAGCAGCAAGAGACCTAGATGTCAAAGTCAAGTTGGGCAAGCATGCATCAGTGAAGCCTGACACGTGATCCATATTTGCACCTATCCAGGCATTCTGGGAAAGGTGAGTTTCAAATGTACCTTCAACCCCCTCCATTTTGCTCGAATTTTGGCATGTTGGTAGATGTGTTATCTGCCTAACTTTTGGTCACTCAGATTTTTGAAATTCTACTCGGTTCAAAAGTTATTCCCGGTGCATGAGGCTGTATTTTGTTGCATCCCCCCATAACTTAGTGATTACAGCATGTGAAGGCCTGAAACTTTCAAGGGGTATTATAGTGGCATTGGAATATTTTTCAGTGCAGTCTTTATATGAGTACAGACATATGTTGTGCAGAGTTAGGGCCCACATCCATCTCAGCTTCAGAGCAGTGGAATGTACCTTTCCACTACTTCAACTCGCTTCAAAATTGGCACAATTGCTCTATGGGTGTGAAAGCAGGTTTTGGTCACTCAGATTTCTGAGAATCTCCCTGATGCATGAGAAAAGCGCGTGCATTTCCAACATACTGTAGTTATGTATAAACCTGTTTCGAAGTGAGTTCCCATACCACATATGCATTTTAATATTATTATCAGGTAATAATTATACAACACTTAATAGAAGTTGTGTGGTTAAATGGAGTGGCTTTGAGGTGAGCACCATGGCCATATTTCGGGAATCACGTGACATTTTTATTTTCTCAGACCTCTTCCCTCATTTGCCGACCCCCAGAGTCTGGTATTCCTTAGCCTTTTTCCCACCCTCTTTATATTGTTTGTTTTTTTTCTCACCCTCTCAGTCACTCACATGTGCGCTTTTCTCCAGTAATGTCACGTTGCTCCTTTTCCTGCCCCCGTTCAGCAGACGCAAGGGACTGGGAAGAGGGATTGGTGTTAAGGCTAGATAGAACTTGTGTTATTTCTTCATTTTCTGCACACCCCAATCTCCTCCAAAGATGGTCTATATGGCCATCCCCACTGGTTCTACATGGGAATAAAGGCACCTCAGCATCTGCTGAGTGCCAGCTGACCAAAGCGCCGCCGTGCTTCGACTTTTTCTGACCCTTTCCTCTCGTTCTGAGGCCAGTGGCGATTCCTACGGCCACCTCTCCACCAATTCTAAGTGGGGAGAAGCGCTTGCCAGCCCAGGCTGGGTGCCAGCACACTGAGCACCCACGCGCTTGACCTTTCCAGGTTAAACTGTCCAGTAGTCTCTACCACTGTTCCTGGGCAACAAGCGTCATCTGTATGCCTAGGGACGACGCAGGTGACACGTCCTACGTCGGTTTCAGGCCAACTTAATGGCAGTCTGGCGCTTGTGGACTGCCAACTCACGGAAGTGCCCTGTGTTTCAATCTTCTCTGGGAGTGTTAAACTCCCGGCTCCTTCCATCTCGAATGTTAGGTCCAAATGACCACCTCTCAACCAAGGTTGACAGCAGTCTGGCACTTGTAGACTGCAAGCCCACAGAAGCGCGTGGCGCTTCAACAAGCCCTGAGCCGTCACAGGCTCCTATCATCCTCCCCGGATCCGGAACTGTTCCAGCCCTCATATGCTCTTCCCCTCCCGATGAACCCCCAATCCCGGAGTTCCGGAGGAAGAGCAAGTCTTCCAAGGAAGGCAGGCTTGCCGCTATGGCAAGCAATGTCCTCCTGCCCAGCAGGAATATTATTGTTTTAGGATTCACCAAAAACAGGAGAATATGTTTTCAACAGCTACCTAAGAGAGTGGCTTTCAGCCACTATGGGATCAAGGTGGTGTGGACAGAATATTATATTCTTTTATTCTTCTTCGTTCAATTGCCACGCCTTGCACGCTTTGGTGCACACTTTGATTGCTTTGGCCTTGTGCACTATGCACTTGGACCTCAATGCTCAAACATAACATCCCGCATTTTGTTCATCTTACGCCACCCTTACTTCACTGATGTGATGCTGAAGTGAGAGCGACATTCTGATCTACTAACGATGTCATGTACGATAGTTTGCAATCTAGGTACATTGTTGAATACATAGTTCACTGACATGGAGCTGAGTTCGCGATCGAGTAATTATCACAGAATAAATATTCAATCATTTATGTTATGGGATAGGAACCATATGTGGATGCAAAGTCTGGGCACAGGCAATGTCGGGGCGGCGCAGCAGCCATTTCTAGTGGTGAAATTTTGGGATTTATGTAATGGAGGTACGTGTGCCTCGGGTTCTAGCATTTTGGTTTCATCCTGTCCGCCGCACACCGGAAACTCTTTTGACCTCGCGTACGGCATATATACTTATCGCCTTTCAAATGCTGATTCTGGTGTATGCTCAGTTTGTTTTTCTTATCATATCTCGGTTGTTTCTAGGGTTGTTTTGGCTGTCCTTTTGTATCGGTACGTTGTATTCTTTTCTTTGTTTGCGTCCTGTTGGACGTTTCGGCCTCCGTGCCTTTGGTTTCAATGCCTTCGGCTTCAATGCCATCTTTGCATTTTCCTTTTATCTCAGTCTTATTTTCTTTTTCGTCTTTTCTGACTTTTTGTTTTTGTTAAGTAATAGTCCGACCTTTCAATTCCGAATGTAAGTATTCGGTCTTACTGTGTTGTGACCTTCGGTTACCTTTGGTGGGTAGGATCCCGTATATTTACGAGTTCAGTGGTAGTCTTTACTCTTTTTCATTTTTCGGTTCTTTCCTATCCGTTTGTAACCTCTCTCTGTTCTTTGCTCGACTTTGCTTGCATCTTGCGTTACCCGCCACCTTCCCCTTCTTCACCAGTGGTTACTCAATCTTGTACTTAAACCCCAGGTCGCTCAATGTTCATAGAGCTAAGGCGCTGTGGGATCGTATTATACGTACGTGACAAACAAGTCTGCGATCGTTGGATTGAGTTAAAAACAACATTTAAGCTTGAATACCCCATTGACTCCAAGGGGCTTGGAGAAGTTGGAAAGCTATCCCTCCTCCGATATTAGTGTCAGAAAATTGCGAAAAGATGTTCAGGACTGTCCTTCAACAGTCCCTTCATCGTCATCCACCACCTCCCCAGCATCCAGCCATGACTCTTCTACCGTCGCCTTCACTCGTCTCACGTATTCCTTCATATTTTCGCGGTACAACTGTGCTGCTTCTGCATTGGCTGGGCTGCAAGTGCTCAATGAGCCATTTATGCCAAAACCAACCAACAACCAACAACCAACTATACCTATTGGGATTGGGGTCATGAAGCAAACTTTGGATGCTAGTTAGTATCGCGGCCACGTCGTAGGTAGGCGACCAGCGATTCTGAAGGATATCGAGACAAAGTTCTCCATTCGCATAAACGTTCGGATGGAACATTTTTGACAGAAATTTAACGGTGGGGGGTTTGTTGGGATAGGATTCGTCGAACGTCAAAAGCAACTTAAAGGTTCCATCCTCGAAAGGAGTGTCCACTGAGCTGAATCATGAGCGAGTCGTACGCTAAGTTAGACCTAGCGTTAGAAAAGGCTACCTGGTCCGAATATCACTGCGTTCCATAGCATGAGGTTGTCATTGCAAGGGGCGCCTGATATTCCCTGAGGTGGATCGGACGAGAGTTTTTTGAAGTCCCGGATCAGTCGTCGACGGGAAGGGGTTGACTGAGTAAATATCGTTAGCAACCAGATATAAGCCTAAAACGGTGGGACGTAAGTTGGTCAACCCTACCATTGTGGCGTAGCTACCTTGTGGTTGAGAGGCAGTGGAGGTTGCGTGGACACCGTCACGTGTGTGTGTTTGTAGATTCAGAATCATTGCCTGCCATAAATCCAGTTCGCTCCTGGCATTGGCCACACCGTAACCACGCAGTGTGCTTACTCACACATGGCGTCCGTGAACAACCGGGAACCCTCTCGACTACTATCTGGGAGCGACGCTGATGTGAGCGAACGTTTACGGATTGTAATTCATTTTTGGGCATCCGCTTTGCTTGCTACTGACAAACGGCAATCAGTGGAGTCATGAGCTTCGGATGAGGCTGCAGTACGCTCGGCTGAAGGTTGATCATGGGTGGGTGAGTGCTATATTGGGTTGACCAAAGGAAGTTGATGCTAGTTCTTCATACAGACCCGTCAAACGCTAAGCGAAGTTGAAAATTTGTATTTTCACCATTATCCACCGGGCTCGCTGCACAGTAGGAGCGTCCTCAGCTTCCGTTATCTTGTGCTTAGGTTATACGCAGATACGAGTTATCAAGACCAACCCACTGGCCTGTCTTCCGGGGGACCTTCCCTTTCACCCATCTCCCTGAACGGTGTTCCTCCTGCTGGACTCGTTCCTGTCAAGAGCAATGCCTTGTACCCTATTACCGATCACAAACTTGCAGAGACAGAGCATCCGGATTGTTTCCAATGGTCTATCAGTGGCGGGGGTCCAGAGGTTTCAATAACTTCGGTACCTGTCGTGCGTTCTGATGATCGCGCCGATGTTACCCCGACTTCATCACCAATGTCCCCAGGGACTGCGCCAGATTCCATGGCAAGTACCGCTAGTCCTGTTTTCAAGCTGTTAATTATTCATCCTCTGATTCGCAAGTCGTCGGGTTAAACTGCAATGAATGGTCGGTGCGTACGATTCAAAAGTCCCAGTATAAATGGGATTTGATCTGAATTCCACGTAATATGCTGTCAAATATTCAATGTGTAGTTCAGGTGAGGTCACCCTCATTAATTCCGGTGTTGCGAGGATAAAAAAGTCTTGTTCTGGCTTCGTCAATGACACCATTTCGGATTGGCCTGAGCTTCCAAAGCATGCTGCACATCTGTTGTGTTGGGTACGTTTCTCTTATCTGTTGGGTGGTTCTTTTATGGCTGTACCTTTTGATTTTAAATTAATTGTACACACATCTTGGTGTATGTTTCATCCTAGAATGCATGTGTTAATAATCTGTGACTATTAACATGCATGATACAATTGTTCAGAGAGTACTCTACATAATTGCATGGTCCCAGTCTTGATCAACGAGATCATCCCCACGAGAGCAACCGTTGACGGGCTCGCTCGATTTGTTGATCGGGCCACTTTTTTGGTCGGAAGCAAACTCATCGTCGCTTCTTACATAAATAATTGCCAAGAACCTCCCAGCGAGTCCCCCTTCTCTTAATTGCTACTGACACAGCACCATGGCGCCCCTCAAAATTACTAAAATCTGCTGTCTCGGTCAGTGGGCGCGTCGTCCGCCTAGTTTATGGTATTGCCCAAGCTTACTTCATTCATGATCCTCGCCGTTCGTGGTTACAGGAGGTATTGCCATCACTTCGTGTTTGCGCTTGAGTCTCGCGTTTATTGTTTTTATATACTATCTTACGTGTAGCTGGATATGTTGGCGGACCCACCTGTTCTGTAATTGCCTTAAAGTGTCCTCATATTCAAGTCACGATCGTGGATTTCAACCAAGCTCGCATCGACGCGTGGAACTCCACCGATTTTTGTCTCCCTATCTATGAGCCTGGTCTTGAGGACGTTGTCCGTCAGGCCCGCGGTCGAAACCTGTTTTTCTCCACGGATGTTGACAAAGCTATTCTCGAGGCCGAGTTGATCTTTGTGAGTGTCAACACCCCAACCAAGAAGTCTGGTGTTGGGGCCGGCTTTGCTGCCGACCTCAAGTGAGTTTGTTTCTGCAGCGTCTGGAAAGTCCTTTTGACAGATGCGCCCTTCAGTTACGTGGAATTAGCAACCCGTCAAATTGCCCGCGTCTCCACTTCCTCTAAGATTGTCGTAGAAAAGTCCACCGTTCCTTGCCGGACGGCAGAGTCCATGCGAACAATCCTCGAAGCGAATTCCAAGCCTGACTGCCGATTCGACATTCTCTCCAACCCCGAGTTTTTGGCTGAAGGAACTGCTATTCAGGATCTATTGAACCCCGACCGGGTGCTTATTGGCTCACTCCAGTCTCCCGAGGGTCTGAGTGCGTGTGAGTCGCTTGCCGGGATCTATGCTCACTGGGTCCCCAAATCCCGAATCTTGACCGTTGGCCTATGGTCTTCTGAGTTATCGAAGCTAGTTCGTTCAGGATTGCGGGATGCAGACATGTTTCCTTGATTGATTGACTATTTATTATAGGCCGCCAATGCGATGCTTGCTCAAAGGATTTCTTCTATCAATGCATTGTCTGCCATTTGCGAGGCTACTGGTGCCAATATTGACGAGGTCGCACATGCAGTTGGCAAAGACAGTCGTGTTGGACCAAAGTTCCTGCGTGCATCCGTTGGGTTCGGTGGAAGCTGCTTCCAAAAAGACATCCTTAACTTGGTTTATCTGAGCGAATCACTTCATCTGACAGAAGTTGCCGTGTACTGGCGTCAGGTCGTTGAGATGAACGAATACCAGAAGCGTCGTTTCTCGAAGCGCGTGGTGGATACCCTCTTTAATACCATCACTGGAAAGGTAATGTGTTCACGCTTTGGTTTAGGTGGCAAGCTGTCCTTCTGATGCGTTAACAGCGCATTGCGGTGCTCGGGTTTGCTTTCAAAGCCGATACTGGAGACACTCGGGAGTCAGCCGCCATCACACTTATACGAGATTTCTTGTCTGAGAATGCACACGTTAACATCTACGATCCAAAGGTGAGTTGTGGAATGATTCATTCGATACATCGGTGTACCACCCACAGATTGTTTTCGCAAGGTCGAGGAGTCTCAAATCTGGATGGACTTGCAGGAAGCATCTCCGTCTCTGAAGCTCGCAGACAGTAAGTGTGTGATTGATACGTGAATATGATTCGAACCTTAGGTTACGTGAATCCCATCAGTTCAGAAGCACATTAACATCACGCATTCTGTCACTGAAGCGACGCAGAATGTAGAGGCCGTAGTGATTGCGACTGAATGGCCCGAATTCAAACAGATTGACTGGGCTGGGGTGTTCAGTCAGATGAAGAAACCAGCCTTTGTATTTGACGGCAGACTTGTCGTGAACGGGGAAGAGCTGCGCAAGATCGGTTTCAAGGTATGGTTGATATAGTGTGGTGATGGGTGGTGCAACTGATCTGGATCGTACGTGCACAGGTCAGCATTATCGGGCGTGGTGAACGCCTTTAATCGAACCAAAATTCCGTTTCGTGCATGGATATCCTCACCCGTGATGTATTCTCCCTGTATAGATGAGGACGGAGGACAAAGTTCCGTCGTTAACATGATATGAATAAATTTTAGCAAATGAAGGGTTCTGAATGAATGAATTCTAACGCCGCAAACGGCCCAAAATACAGCTCATGGTTGAAGCCAGACTCCTACCCAGTCGTCTTGCAAAATTTCCGAAGTTTATCTGCAATTTCGCTGTGATTGCGCAAATTACAGCAACCGTCAAAAAAATTTGCGCGTCAAATCTTGATGGATATATAACTGGGGAACGCCGCCTAAAGCGGCAGATCCCGCTACTCTTACCTCGCATGCATGTTCACTCTCAACGTTACTGATGAAGCCCGAGATTCACTCTCGCTCTGTAAATCCACCGCATACTCTGATAAGTTCAGGACCACGTAATTTACACTGCAGCCATGCAGCAAGCGGAATAGAACTGTATGGGGCAGAGAATGGACCCTGGGTTTGGGGGTCATACAGGACCCTGTGCATAGGACAATTGAGTTTGGGAGAAAAAAATGTAGGACCCGCTACGGAGTAGTGGGAATTAGGCAAAACATGTGATTTGCGATTTAGGAAAAAAATCACCGTGTCCCAATGGCACCACCAAAAAAGGATATTATTCACCGCTCTATTATCATAGAGGCTGCACATGCATATAGTGTGCAAACACCTCAAACCCACAGCCAAGGATCTAATCATCACTATGCCTAACTTGATGAGCACACACAATATTTCAGCAGTAACCCAGCTGTCTGCTGTTGGAATTTGTACATGTGGTCTTTTAGGGAAACCTAAAAGTTGGACATACTGGGAATTGAACTCCAGTCTGCTGGATTGCAAACTCAGTGTGCACAGTGTCATGGCTGTGCATTCCGGCCCGTTCCCACCCATCCTGATGCCGCCTGAGCCTGTCCTGCTGTGTGAGTGTGAGCACGAGCTCCGACCCTCATTGTCAGGGCACGCTGCCGCCGCCGCCGCCGCCGCCACCTCCTTTCCCTTTTGTCTCATTCCCTCATTCTCTCTTCTTTCCTTCTTCTCTTTTTCTATCTTTATACAGATGACCTCTCTTTCTTTCCTACCCTTGTAGCACGGATGCATCCAATGCTGAGCACCCCGTAGGGGCACCACAACGCCGGATGCGCTGTGCACTTGCACTTGTACTTCCCCTCCAACACTCGGGATCGACTGCGGAACCACCCGCAGTAACCCGGCTTCGTCCGAGGGTGATGTGGCAACCCCATGTGACCCATTCACACATGTATATAAACTAAGCTGAAGCAGGACCGAAGAAGTAACCTTCTTCTCATTTCCTGCTTCAGGCAAGTACCCTAGTTTAGTCTGGCTTCCCACCCTAATAACAATACATTTCTCGCTTTAGCCTAAGAAGCCACACAGGGACATAAGCCCGAGTAAGGGCTATCCACTATACGGTCTCACCGCCCCGCCGCTGCCCAGGCCGCTAGCGCCGAGCGTCACGCCGCTACCCCTGCCTTCCTCGAGCCGTCCCTGACACTCATCCCTATTCTCCTTGAGGACCCCCTGCTCACCCCCTGCTTGCCCCTAGGCTCCCCTGCACCTGGCTGACTCCCCTCCAGCCACACCAGCCTTCCCACCCCGAGTCTGCCTCTGGCACTGTGCCCAGCGTGACTCCTTCTACCTGCCCACTTGGCCCTCACTGGGCCACTATCATCCCCATGCCTGACTCCGGCCCAACTCCGAGTCCGGCACTGCTACCATTGCTATTGTGGCCCTACACTCCTTTGCATATTTATCTGTTATTGTTTGTTTTGACCCTTGGTCATTGCCAGCCGCTGTGCAGCCAACCCTGCTCTTTGTTCCCTTTTGCTTCCGGACCCTTTGGCCTTCAGCCCAGTGTCATATCCATCTACGGCCATTGTCCTCCACTACCTCTGATCCTTCCAGACTACCTCTGCTCCTTTGTCACTAACCTCGGAGCCCCCGTATTCCACAATCACCTCTGACTCCCTCGATGGTCACCACCCCCTTAATTCAATATATTACCTACACCTCCCTAAGTATGGAACCCTGAAGGCTTCCGGACAGCTCCGATGTCTGCTAGCACACTCCCACCCCTGCTGGGCAATTCACTTGCTTGCCCTGCAAGTGTACCTTTGGGCCTATCCCTCCTTTCCATTTCTGGGTTATAATAGCCCACCATTCCACTAACCCCGTTGTTGTGGGGACAAGTCCATGCAGGTCAAACCAACCCTTATCACACATTTCACCCCCTACTGCATCAGGGACTAGGATTGGTGAGTCGTGGTAATAGTAGGAGTTGTAGAGACTGTGGATGTGGTTCTGACGAGTCTAAGATCGTCGGATTTGGTGGAGTGGTTGAGGAGATATGACTTTTTCTTTATTTCCTTACTATTTTCATTCATTCACGCATGTGACTTTCCTTTTATATTTGTATTGGACTCTTCCATGACAACTGTACAGATGGTTAGTTAGAGGTAGAGAGGGTTATCAGCACCGTACTCCCAAGGACCATCCTACCTGAGAGATAGAGAGAGACCTACCCCCCAGACCTGGGTCACAAGTCTAGATCGATAGACCCGTTACACCATATTTCAGACTCACTGGGGTTGCCTTGTTGGGGTCAGGACTTAGGGGTCGTGGTCACATTGATATTAGAGCTAAGGTACAATAAAGTATCATACAGGATATATATAGGAGGAAGAAATGAATGGAAGCGGACCCGGGCTGGAGGCCGAAGGGTCTGGAAGCAAACAAGAATAAGGAGCGGGGTTGGCCGCATAGCAGCCGGCAATGACCGAGGGTCAAAACAAACAATAACAGATAAATAAAGGAAAGTGCATAGGGCCGCGATAGCAGCGATGGTATCGTAGCGGCACTGGACTCGGAGTTGGGCTGGAGTCGGGTGCGGGGATGATAGTGGCCCTGTAGGGGCCAAGTGGGCAGGGTAGGGGAGTCGCGCTGGGCACGGTGCTGGAGGCAGACTCAGGGTGGGGAGGTTGGTGCAGCAGTGGGGGAGTCGGCCAAGTGTAGGGGAGCCTAGGGGCAAGCGGGGGAGTGAGCAGGGAGTCCTCATGGAGGGTAGGGCTGAGGTCGGGGCTTGCGCTCATGCTTGCATAGCGGTAATGGGCTTGGGTGGCATCGGGATGGGTGGGGAACCGGCCGGAATGCATGGCCATGACACCTAGTGATAAAATCAACTAGAGTTATCCCCCCTTCTGTCAGGGCACATCTTCAGGTCGCTAGCATAAGTGGCGCAGCGCCACATGGCCTGTATCCCCATCAGGTTCTTCTTCTTTTCCGCTTCTGATCTTCTATCATCTTTGATCCACTTCTACCAGTTATTAGTTAGTTGGCTAGTTACTGTCTTGTCAGGGCGCACCTGCCTGACCCAGCCCCACCCGGCCCCACTTCACCTGGTACCCCACCACCCAGTCCTCTCCTACCTCCTCCCCCCTTCCTCTTTCTTTCTCTCCCCATTTCACTTCCTCTTCATTTATTTCACTTTCTCTTTATTTTCTCTTTATTCTACATGGATGACCTTTCTCTGTATCAATGTACCATTGACCCACCTGCAGTGTGCTTATGACATGCCTGGCCTGGGCACTTCAGGCGACTCCCCACTATGTCCAACTCACATGTTCACAGCAGACAGGAGCTCAACCACCCAGTGGGGGTGGGAGCAGGAAGAGTGAGGTCTGGTGTCTGAGCACTCACCAGGCCATTGAGGTTTTCTCACAGATTGTAGGAATATCGATGTAGACATCGATTCAGATGTTGCAGGGAAGGTTCACAGTGGTGGCACAAGGGTGGCAGTTACAATTGTGGTACAAGGTTTTGGGGATTATGTATTTGATAAGGAAAGACATCTCTGTCAGGGCACACACCCTGACTAGCCCAGACCCGGACCCACATCCGGACCCACATCCACCTGCCATGCTTCCTGCATGCGCACACACTCCACGTGCCGCATGCTCTGGGCCCGGTTCATGTGACTTCCGGGTATCCCCGGAAGTTTTCCTGATATGGTGGCCACTGTGGGAAGATGAGAAGTTAGCTTCCTTCTCATCTTCTTACCCACAGTAGGTTGTGCCCTGGATAGGGCTGGTTACACCAGAGGCTGTGGACCATAGGGGAGGGTCATGGGGACCTGGGAGTCGTCCCCTGACAATCTCAGCATTTGCCATACATATCATCTGACTTCTGTCAAGAACCCCGAACGAAGGGGAAAGTGCGTGAGTCTGAATGCAGGTGGGGCTCAATTAGAGGGGATCTGAGAGCTCCGGTAGTGGACCAAAGCTTCTCCAGGAAGCCCAGGTCTGCTGGGTGGTACAAGAGGCTCTAAGAAGGATGTGGCCTCAGCGACTTGGAGGGAGCGCTGTGCCTCCGTTACGTCTCAGTTAGTCCTTATATTTCATGTGTCTGAGGTATCTTGTAGGAAGAGGTTGGGATTCACTCATAGGGGGACTTGGGGTAACTTTTAGTTGAGATTAGAACTGGCATACAACAGGTTCTAATCTACAAGTATTTATATATGGAGGAAGGGGAAGGACTTTAGTCAAAGTCTGAGTGATAATGGAAAACACCGAAAGGTGCCAAATGATACCGAAAGGTACCGAAAGGTCCCGAACGATATCCTTAACAGGGGACTGAGGTGTTGGGTCGAGAAGGGCAGAGTAAAAGGCTGGGGGATGAATGGGAACGAGAAATGGGTAAGAGGAAGTTAGCCAACTGAATGGAAAGAAGACAACAGTCATACTATAAATGGAAGGTGACTAATTTGTGATGATGTGAGTGGGATCACTGGAGGATGCAGGTAGCTCCAAAGGTGGAGTTATGTATCCGAAGGATGTTGGGTGACTCCAATAAATGAAATGGAAGGGGGAATGGTTTAGAGGTATGTCATGGGATGTCAGAGATCTGTTGGGAGTGTTAGAACGGGCAGATTCAGATGACTCCGGAGTGGAATCGGAGACTTAGTGTGGAAGGACCTCGGCCTCAGCGACTCAGGTGGAGTGCTGTGCCATTGCTGGTTGTCCTAGGGGTCCCTAATTTCAGATCTAGCAGAGGGAAAGTCTCTTGGGGGCATTTCAGGTCGATTTCGGACTGAGGTTACAAGTTACTATGTACATTGTATATAAGGAGGGGTCCGGAATCAAAAGGAGCGAGGGTACTCCGAAAGGAGAAAAAGGGAGCTGAAAGGAGGGACAACACCGAGGGTCAAGGGTTTGACTCAATGGTGTTTCCCAAAGGAGGAGTGAAGGGCCAAGGCCCAAGGAGGAAGGAGGGAGGATGGGAGTGGGGAATGGCCAGCTGACTGAATAGAAAAGAAGCAGCAGCCCAAATAGGAATGAGGGAGTATAGCGGAATTGAATGGAGCAATGCAATAGTTGCAAGGTCCAACATAAGTCCGGAAAGTCCGAACTCGGAAGTTAAACTCCGGAATATTGGCAAACATAATTAAATGGAATGAGCTAACCAATACAATGGGTATAAGCGGAGGTGGGTCAAAGTCCGAGGTTGGAGCTAAGACCAGAGACGGAGACATGAATGGGATTCCAGAGTGGAGGTCTGGAGTCGGGAGCATAGGTGTTGCGTACTCGTCTGGAAGGTGTCGAGGTTGAGGTCAGACCTGGAATGTTCCAGAGTCAGACTGAAGGTGGTGTTGGAGCCGGAGGTGGGATAACCTCTTGTGTTACAGATACGGAGTCTCCAACGACCATATCCGTCGCATGGTCAAAGACTTCCCCTCTCTATCGCTCCTCCCCTCTTTCTCCTTTCTGTCCTCTATCCCGCTACCCTATCCTCCTTACCCGTTCTACCCCTTTCCCCCCCCTTGTGCAAAGCTTTCCCCATTGGGGTTTTGGTGCTGGCCGAGGTTGTTTGTGTTTCGCGGGATTTCCCGTGACCTTACCATTTGTAGATAGTCACGCGTCATGTATGGAAACCGCCAAAGGCGGTTCCCGCTAACTAACAACTGCTCTACAACTGTCTCGTGTACCGTCTTCTGTAACAACCCTCCCTGTGACTCAACTGAACCTGTGTGACTGTACAACTCTCAATATGTCTTATAAGTCTGGTTATATCGAGTCCTCTAACGGCCCTCGCCGCGAGAACTCGAAGTCGAGAGTCGAAGACTCTCAACGTGTGTATCGTCCTATTGAACCTGTACCCTATGGGTCTTCATCACTCCGCTCTCCCCCCAGTACTCAACATACGACGTCCCATCACGATCATGGTGATCGTGAACACTATGAGGCCCACTTACCCTCGATGCCAGCACGTTCGCTACGCGAACGCCAAGTAGCCACCCATCCACCGTCTGTTTCTTCCTTTGCCAGTCATCATATGTCCCCGCCAACGGTACGTTCCCTTTGGGAACGCCAAGTCACCGAAGGCCCTAATAATCAGCCCTCATTGCACGCCTATGATATCAACCCGCTGTAGGAGAAATAATATTCAAAGAATAAAACAATGATCTATCAGAATAGTCAACGAACAGGTGACAAGTTCAGACGTTTAACAGATCTCATGATCTTTATGAGACTGGACAGACATTAGAAGATCATTATAAAATATCTACACCCATGTAGTATGAGATTTAATCTACTACAATCATGCCTAGAACTTGACATAGGTGTAATATTCAAAGAATATATCCCTACAACAAGAAAATAGCACATAGACGGCAGAATAAGAAGGAACATTGGGAAAGAAATGTAAATATCTCGGGAACCAGTAAACTTTTGACTGTAATCTTTTTACCATCTGGAAGGACTGTTTCTTAACTTTATCCACGATTTTGTTTCATTCTAAAAGCTTCAAAACTGACGGAGATATCGCTCAAACGGCGAAACACCTTATAATTCATATATATTTATTTGCTAATTCTTACAAAAGGTAATGTGACTCAAGGGAAATATATTGGCGCCCGGGAGTCTGGCGGACCGAATACCATATGATAGAGTATTCCCCGGCGCGGGCGGACAGTTTTTGATCGCATCAGAAGAGGAGAAAATGCTAAAAAACCGGATCTTGTATATTTTCCCATGATTCATCAAAACTTTTTGATTTTAAGCCCAAATAAATCGGAACAAAGGAATGATTGATGATCTGGATCTCGGATCATAAGCATGAAGTGATTCAGAAGTCCGCGGATCAGTTAATTAATTGGGAAGGCTCTAGAACATTAGTAATGATGTGGCTTCACAAAAAGGGGTCAATTAGAGAACAGTCTAGAAAGTTCCTTTATAGCCGAGTCATTTCTAAAGATAACCGTTCGTAATTAAGGCGGTGTAGAGCATAGCTTCAGCGCTACAAGATCCCGCTGAGATCGGCCCAAAAGACAAAGAAATGAATTACTTATTGCTGAGTCATGTCCTAAGTCCATTATTAAGCTTACACAGCCCAAGCCCCTATATCATTCTAGAACTATCTATAATACAAATGTAGCACATGTAACTAGTGCGAGGCGTGGGAGTAGAGAGGCCTCTGAAAAGCATAAAAGGCCACCGCTTCTGCCCCCTCTCAAACCTCAGGTAGAAATAAAAGTTTAATTCTCCTCACCAGTGGTTGGTTCGTTTGCTCCAAAAGATAAAAGCAAATATTAGTTGTTAGCTAATATAAAACTAACACGTCACTCTAAGCGTGAGTTAGGGTCAGTTAGACACAGCTGAACAAAAGTGTCATAGTGAGAATTAGTGAGAATTTGGTGGAGGGACTTCTTAATTGAATAATCTCTCAGCAATACTTGGTTATCACACCACAGGAGAAAAGTGAGCGATCCTGAACCTGCTAGATAACTAGCACGCACTCTAAGCGATAGAAAGAGCAGTTTGGTCACTCCTGTATTGAGTAACATTTATTGCGGAATTATTTTATTAGCAGTTTTCCTTCAGTAAATTATCAGGAAAATCACATCCTACTGAAAAGTGGTAAATATAGGTGTAATATTGACTAGAAATCATAGTAAAGTCAATATAGAATTTTATCCGTAGACGATCTATACATCAGGTGAGATCGTTGGGGGGTGTTTATTGTTGTTTAGACAGTGAACAATCATATATTTGGCAACCAAAACACGGTCAGTACGCAAATCAGCACAAACTCTAATATCGTTATTGGACGTAGGAAACTGGTTACATAAGGTGATCCAGCTCCGCTCCTTCACCGCTACCGGTACGTTCGCACTGCGAACGCCAAGTACCCGATGGCAACTACGCGAAGCTCTCACCCATCTCACCAGTCGCGACCTCGCACACGGTATGCTCCATTGAGGAGCGCCAAGTATCCATGGCTGACCCATCTGTCCTGATATCTCCGACTATCAATCATCAATCCCTTAATAGCTCACTACATCACCCATCGCGATCGATGGGAATTCGATCGCCCACTCCCAGGTCAGACTGGGATCACTCATCGATTACACTTCCAGTTATGGTACAAACTAGACATGACTCTCGCCTTCCCACTATAAGAACGGATCGAGGAATTGTCAGGGATCGACCCCTGACCCCGCTGTCAGGGCACCCAACCACACCCCAGAACCACCTTCCCAGACTTCCCCCACTTCCCAGACCTCCCCATCCCTACATACCTCTCACAACTTCAGCCCGCATGTGAGCCCGCGGGAAAAATCACATGGGTTAAGGCAAGCAACTCGCCTTAACCCATGTGACACCTTTTCCGAGTCGCGGGAACATGCTCGGCTTCTACCCGGAGTCACGTTATGAACTGTACAGTACACTTCCTTTTTATAGTAGCCAAGCGGGGAATAGGGAAACTTACCCTTCTTCTCAACTCAATCCCCGCTTAGGCAAGTTGTAGTTACCCTCTGTAATACATGACAACTCAATCCCCGCTTAGTCCCTTCAGTGAGTTTGAGGAGCTGAGGACAGGGTCTAGCGCCCAACCACCCGGGACACCGCGCACACTTAGGACTGAGGTCAGGCTGTCCCCGATCGAGGACCGAGCCCTGACAGGAATGGGGAATTTCCCCCATCCCCGTAACATCTTGGGAGTCGGCAAGGAGAAGGTGATGGAAGGGAAGTAGGGCTCCAGAGTCAGTTTCGGAGTTCTGGGAGCCCGGAGCAGAGGTCAGGATTGTATGGATATGACAGGGAGGTCAGAGCAAATCTGGAGTCTCTGAATGTTCCGACTTGGGACCGAGCTTCCAGGATGGGAGTGGCCAAGGTGAGGTGTGCTGCAAACCAGGCTGGAGCTGAGACAGTTGGGGAGGAAGGTGACTTGGGGAGTGGAGAGTTATGGTGTAGGGGATGATGAAGTTGTTAGGAAGGTGTGATGAGGTGGGAGAGTGTGGGGTCGGGATTCCAGGATATGACAACTTCTAACTATCTAATATAAAAGTCACAATGGTCAAGGGAAGTCCCTTGAAACTCAACAAATCCCCCAGCCAGCACCAAAACCCAGTGGGAAAGCTTGGCATGGGGTTTGACAAAGAACAAAGTGAAGAGAATTGAGAAAGTGTCTTACCTGTGTGCATGGTCTATAAGAATCTAAGCCCATTTCCATAACACCTGGTTTGGTAGTCGAGTAGGGCTGAGCAATGCTGACATTGTTGAGTGAGAGATGAACTCTGTGAATACATCTTCAGGGCTGAGGGCCACACCTGGTGTGTCCAAATCTGGATCAATCTGACACATGTGTGGTAGCTGATCTGTGTTCTCTGTGCCAGGGCAATTCCAGATGCAGCCAGGGACAAGTCAGGACTGGGGGGTTGCTGGCCCTTGAGATGGCTCTCACATAGTTGATGTTCCATTGTCATCAACCATTGGGACAGGTTGTGTGCTCTCATGGTGTAGACGTTGTAATGGGTCTACCTGTCAGGATCCGGACCCCAGCTGGGAGTGGCTGGAGGGTGAGGTTGGGTGTGGAAGCTGGGGTGCTCTCCCCAGCTGCTAACTCCTCGAAGTTGCTGAGGGGACTAGCCTCAGCCTTCACAGGGAATAAGCTGAGAAGAAGGGTAAGCTTCTCAGCCCCCTGTGAGGCCGACACAAAAGGACCCTAGGAACTATACAGTTCCCGCTTGCTGCCGACTTTCCATAACGGGTGTGACCTGTGGGAAAGTTCTGGGCGAGCTGCTTGCCCAGAATGTTCCCACGGGTTCGCGCATGTGCATCATTGTGTGAAACAGTGGGGGGAAGGATAGGGGGAATGGGGAAATGTGGGGAGAGGGTGGTTAGGGAAAGGGTGAGGGTGTCTGAGGGTGAGTGGGGTCAAGGGCTGTGCCCTGACACTATTGTTGTTGTGGGGACAGGTCCGTGCAGGCTAAAGCAAGCCTCATTGCACACTTCACCCTTTACTGCATCAGGGATTAGGATTGGTGAGTCGGGGTAATAATAGGAGTTGTAGAGGTGGTAGAAGTGGTTCTGACGAGTCCAAGATCGTCGGATTTGGTGGAGTGGTTGAGGAGATATGACTTGTTCTTTATTTTCCTTACCATTTTCATTCATTCACGCATGTGACTTTCCTTTTATATTTGTATCAGACTCTTCCGTGACAACTGTACAGTTAGTTAGAGGTTAGACAGAGTATCAGCACCGTACTCAAAGGACCCATACCTACCCTGACTAGATAGAGAGAGACCTACCCCCCCAGACCTGAGTTGTGAGTCTAGTTGGATAGACCCATTACATCATCTAGACTTGAGACAGAGAAAGGGGGGAGGGCGGTAGTGTCTGCAGGTGTGATGGAGGCTTGGGTTTTTGGGTCCTGGGGCACTAGTGGGTCTGTTAGAGCCTCAACTCAACACTCACCTACATCTCTCTTGGATGTCAAGGCTGAGGGTTATGAGGAAAGAGATCTCAGATGTTAGCAACTAACTCAGGGGAGACGTTAGAGTCGTGGATGGCATCTTTGCCACTTGGATGTAACTTTTCTTTAGTCCTTCACGGGTCTATTCAGTATTAACTTGTTATGTACAAGCTATTATCTATTTTATATGAGTTGGAAATGGAATGAATGGAATGGGGGAATGTAAACGGGCCATTAGGCAACCGTAAATAATGAATATCCAATTGGGAACAAAGAAACAATAAAAGAAATATGAATGAATGGGGAATATATGATAACAGGTCCGAACGAAATGGGAATTGTGAAAGTTAACTCCGCAACACTTCGCCACAGCGCCCGCCTATCCTCCCGTCAGCAACCTCCTCGTCTCCAGCTTTCCAACGAGCCCTTATTCGTCCCATTTGGTGCAGTAGTTCTTGAGATGTGGCCATTGACAGGTGCTGTCAAGACCATGTGAGACTCTACTCCAGGCTGAACCATCTGAGTATGGGGTTGCCATTCTGGGAAATGCTCCATGGGTGAAGTAGGAAGGCAGAGCATCACTAATGGGTAGAAAAATGGCTGGGTTGTATGTGTGGGTATGGAGGTCTGGAGAGGGGTGAAATTGGCAGTGTGGTTGGGCATGGGAATTTTGCTTGGGGTTGTTGGGAATGATGGGGAAAATATGGAAAAATAAGGAGTGAGTGTATGGAGTGTTGGATAGTGATAGAATGAGCATCAGGAGCATCAGCGGATATGTAGTGCATGTTGGTGGGCAAATCCTGCAGAATCTGATTTTTTTACCATGCACAGACTTGTCCCTGCAACAATGTTCTCTTTCCTGTGCACTATGAAGCAGTTCCATCCCCTTCTTGATTGGTGATGAAAGTGTAAGTGGTACTGCTGCTGATGTGTCCAATGATGTGACTGTACTAGGGAGCATCATCTTTGTGGTGATGACATTTGGGTTAAGTGGTGAAGGAGTGGAGCTGGATCACCTTATGTAACCAGTTTCCTACGTCCAATAACGATATTAGAGTTTGTGCTGATTTGCTTACTGACCATGTTTTGGTTGCCAAATATATAATTGTTCACTGTATAAACAACAATAAACACCCCCCAATGATCTCACCTGACATATACAGTAGATCGTCTATGGATAAAATTCTATATTGACTTTACTATAATTTCTAGTCAATATTACACCTAAAAATACCACTTTTCAGTAGGACATGATTTTCCTGATAATTTACTGAAGAAAAACTACTAATAAAATAATTCCACAATAAATGTTACTCAATACAGGAGTGACCAAACTGCTCTTTCTATTGCTTAGAGTGCATGCTAGTTATCTAGCAGGTTCAGGATTGCTCACTTTTCTCCTGTGGTGTGATAACTAAATATTACTGAGAGATTATTCAATTAAGAAGTCCCTCCACCAAATTCTCACTAATTCTCACTATGACACTTTTTTTCAGCTGTGTCTAACTGACCCTAACTCACGCTTAGAGTGATGTGTTAGTTTTATATTAGCTAACAACTAATATTTGCTTTTATCTTTTGGAGCAAATGAACCAACCACTGGTGAGGAGAATTTAACTTATATTTCTACCTGAGGTTTGAGAGGGGGCAGAAGCGGTGGCCTTTTATGCTTTTCAGAGATCTCTCTACTCCCACGCCTCACACTAGTTACATGTGCTACATTTGTATTATAGATAGTTGTCACAGCCGTGCATTCCAGCCCGTTAGCCACCCATCCCAATGCTGCCCGAGCCCATTCCCGCTATGCGAGCATGAGCGCAAGCCCTGACCTCAGCCCTATCCTCCCTGAGGACTCCCTGCTCACTCCCCTCCAACCTTCCTGCCCCAAGTCCACCTCCGGCACCATGCCCAGTGTGACTCCTCTACCCCACCCACTTGGTCCCTACAGGGCCGCTACCATTCCCATGCCTGACTCTGGCCCAACTCCGAGTCCAGCACCGCTACGATACCATCACCGCTATTGCGGCCCTATGCTCCTTCCTTTATTTATCTATTATTGTTTGTTTTGACCCTCAGTCATTGCCGGCCGCTATGCGGCCAACCCCGCTCCTTACTCATGTTTGCTTCTGGACCCTTCAGCCTTCGGCCCGGGTCCGCTTCTATTCATTCTTTCTCCCTATATATATCCTGTATGATACTTTATTGTACCTTAGCTCTAATATCGATTTGACCACGACCCCCAAGTCCTGACCCCAGCAAGGCAACCCCAGTAAGTCTGAAATGAGGGCCAAGAGACAGCTAGGGGGCACAGCGCTCCTTTAGAGTCGCTGAGGCCAAATGCCCTACCCTCGGGCCTTGTTCACGGCATCACAGCCATTGCGGCCTATAGTGGCCCACTAACGGTGACCTTCGGTGCCAACCCCAGACCAGTGTCTAACAATAGTTCTAGAATGATATGGGCACTTGGGCTGTGCAAGCTTAATAATGGACTTAGGACATGACTCAGCAATAAGTAATTCAGTTCTTTGTCTTTCGGGCTGATCTTAGCAGGGCCTTGCAGTGATAAAGCTATGCTTTACACCGCCTTAATTACGAACGCTTATCTTTAGAAATGACTCAGCTATAAAGGAACTTTCTAGACTGTTCTCTAATTCACCCCCTTTTTGTGGAGCTGCATCATTACCAATGTTCTAGAGCCTTCCCAATTAATTAAAAGTTCCGTGGACTTTTCACTTCATGCTTATGATCCGAGATTCAGATCATCAACCATTCCTTTGTTCCGATTTATTTGAGCTTAAAATCAAAAAGTTTTGATGAATCATGGGAAAATATACAAGATCCAGTTTTTTAGCATTTTCTCCTCTTCTGATGTGATCAAAAAGTGTCTGTCTGCGCCGGGGAATACTCTGCCATATGGTATTCGGTCCGCCAGACTTCCGGGCGTCAATATATTTCCCTTGAGTCACATTACTTTTTTGTAAGAATTAGCAAATAAATATATCTGAATTATAAGGTGTTTCGCCATTTGAGCTATATCTTCGTCAGTTTTGAAGCTTTTAGAATGAAACAAAACCGTAGATAGAGTTAAGAAACAGTCCTTTTAGATGGTAAAAAGATTACAGTCAAAGGCTTTTTGGTTCCCGAGATATTCACATTTCCTTTCCATTGTTCCCTCTTATTCTGCCATCTATGTGCTATTTTCTTGTTGTAGGGATATATTCTTTGAATATTATATTTCCCTACACCTATGCCAGGTTCTAGGCATGCTTGTATGCTACATGGGTGCGGATAATTACAATGAGTTTCTAATGTGCATCCAGTCTCATAAAGATCATGAGATCTGTTAAACATTTGAACTTGTTGGCTGATTGTTGACTATTCTGATACATCATTGTTTTATTCTCCAAATATTATTTCTCCTACAGTGACCATATTCCGGTCTTTTCAAATGACTTGCAAATGTTCTCCACTGTGGGGGCTTGCAGGTGAGCTTCTCCATAGATTTGGAGGAAATTATCCTTCATGACATTCTGACCAATAAACTCTGCATTCAGAACTGCTTTTGCCCATGCATTCTTCAGCAGTGAGAATAACACTACATCCAGGGGCTGAAGGGCATGGGTACAGTGGGATGGTAGGAGGTAAAGGACAATGTTATGATCTTGGCAGAACCACTTTTGTGGGAGGAGTGTCTGTTGTAGGTGGGCACTGTCATATCCCGGAATCCCGACCCCGCGTACTCCCACCACATCACACCTTCCTAACAACTTCACCATCCCCTACACCTTGCCTCCCCACTCTCCAAGTCACCTTCCCTCCTGACTGTCTCAGCTCTGGTCTGGTTGCGGCACACCGAACCTTGGCCACTCCCATCCCGGAACCTCGGTCCTGAGTTGGAACATTCGGAGATCCTGGATTTGCTCCGATATCCTGACGGACCTCCGACATCCCGTGACATGCCCTTAAACCCTTCCTCCACCCATTTCATTTATTTGAGTCACCCAACATCCTTCGGATACGCAACTCCGCTTTCGGAGCTACCCGCATCCTTCGGTGATCTCCCTCACGTTATCACTTATTAGTCATCTCCCATTCTTAGCACGACTACCTTCTTACTACCATTCAGTCGGCTAACCCCCTTTATCCATTTGTCTTCCCCATTCATTTTCCGGCCTCCAACTCCGCCCTCCTTGGCCTGACACCTCGGTTCCCCGTTTTAGATATCGTTCGGAACCTTTCGGTACCTCTCGGTATCATTCGGTACCTTTCGGTGTTTTCCCCATTTTGTCATTTTGGGCTTTGACTAAAGTCCTCCCCATCCTCCTTTAAATAAATACATGTAGATTAGAACCTGGAGTTCCTCAGTTCTAATCTCGACTAAAATGCCACCCAAAGTCCCTCTGAGTGATTCCTGTCCCTGTTCTACAAGACACCTCAGACATAAGAAATACAAGGACTAACAGAGACGTAACGGAGGCACAGCGCTCCCTCCGAGTCGCTGAGGCCGCGTCCTCCTTAGAGCCTCTTGTACCATCCAGCAGAACCGGGCTCCCTGAGAAGCTTCGGTTCACTACTGGAGCCCTCGGACCCCCCTCTAGTTGAGCCCTGCCTGCATTCGGACTCACGCATTTACCCCCTCTTCCATAACCGACAGGTTTTTTGACAGGCACAGCTGGTACTGCACAAACAAACTGAATATTGCAATTCCCCCATCCCAGCACATCCCCACTTCACAAACCACATCATACACGTCCTCATATACTATTCCTACCCTTCCATGATTTTTTCCCATTTTCCCAGACACATTCCCAGTCCCCACAGACCAAATTCCCATACCCACCCAGCAGCGCGGCCTGTCAGGGCACACTGGCCTAACCTGGGTCCACCCGGACCCACCCGGCCACACCACACCCGCTCCCCGCTGTCCATCCCTCTCCCTCCTCCTTCCTCCCTCTCTTCCCCTTTCCTTTCTCTCTTTCTTCTCCTTTCTTTATCTCATTCCTCTCATCTTCCTTTTCTTGTTTATTTCCTTCATTCTACACGGACCTCCTTCCTTTGTATCAATGTACTATTGACCCATCCGGCCCACACACCCCGGACGGCTTCCCGCTGTGCCCAGCATGTGCGCATGCAGTGGATGCTCTCGGGATCCCCCATGGGGACACCCGGATGCCCATGGCTGTACAATGTCACATGATGTCACACAATATCATTGAGGGTATTTGGGAGGCCTTCTCACACATGTACTTCACAACAGAACATGTTCATAATTTTGGGTCATGTTGGCAGGTATTCACATTCTTGTTACTCTACAATTTTAATGAAATTTTTAATGATGTTTTGCAACTCTGAGGTGTGGATTAGTGAAATCGGTCTCATTGGGGGGGTGAAAAACTGTACCCTAGTTAGAAAATCAACCAAAGTTATCTGTCATATCCATCCCCGGCCATCGACTTCCACTCCCTCTGATCCCTCCGGTCTACCTCCGCTCCTTCTTCACTAACCTCGGAGCTCCTGTATTCCACAATCTCCTCGGTACCCCTCGATGGTCACCACCCCCTCCTTTCAATTTATTACCTACGCCTCCCTAAGTATGGAGCCCTGAAGGCTTCCGGACAGCTCCGATGTCCACTAGCGCACTCCCACCTCCGCTGGGCAATACACTCGCTTGCCCTGCAAGCCCACCTTCAGGCCTATCCCTCCTTTCCGTTTCTGGGTTAACGCCTACCATTCCATTAAACCCGTAACCCAACTTGTCAGTAATATTCAATCGACTAATGTCTAACCCCGTTAGCTCCGCTCTGCTCGGCTCCACCATTTGCGGGCCTGCCCTCGTTGTAACTATATATATACTCAACTTGTACATAGGTTACACCTCAGTAATAAAATCGACTAGAGTTTACCCCCCTTCAGTTCTGGTTGCCAGTTTAGTAAGTTAGGGCACGGACGTGTTACTTGGCACAGTGCTCCTGGCATAAGTTGCTGAGGCCGAAGCCCTCTGCCATGGAGACACTCCTTCATCTCAACCTGGTCTCTGACATTATCCCTCCTTTCCAGAAGACTCCCAGTCTGTAAATTAGGGCACTGACATGTTAGTGGGCACAGTGCTCCTGGCTGAGTCGCTGAGGCCACAGCCCTCTGAAACACTGAGCTGTTCTCACTCATTCCAAATCCAGTCTTTGACAATATGTTTGTGCACAAAGCAATGCTCCATGCCCTCCTGGGAGTGCCTTGGAGTACCTGGCTAACTCCAGAGGAAATGTAGAAGTGTGAGCTGTTCCTGGACCAGCCAATCTCCTCCTGATTCTCTCCATGCTCTCCATACTCTGGAGCACTCAGTGTCAGGGACCAACCCAGGGTCGAGAGCATCTGGGTGTATCGCCCAGTGCTGAGGGCCCAGTAGGGTGTGATGCAGGCATGCATGGCAGCAGGCCCAATGCAGACAGACATCCCTGGCCACTCAGGCTGAAGTGGGAAATGTGAGAAGAAGGATACTTCTCAGTTCCCACTTAGGCTATGTTTATATACATGCAGTTGAGGCCATGTGGGAGGCACCACATCATCTACAGACACAGCCATGCCCATCCAGGTATCTCTGCGAGAGATCCTAGGAGCATCCGGTGCATGGGAAGTTGCCCGGTGCATCCGGGTCCGGGCGTGTTACATTGCAGTTGGGTCAATGGTACATTGATATAAGGAAAGTCATCTTTGTAATGAAAGAAGAAAGAAGGGAAGAAAGAAGGGAAGAAGAAAGGAAGAAGAAGAAAGAAGGGAGAAGGGAGGAAGCAGGGTAGGGGGAGGGTAGAGGTACTGGGTGGAGGATGACGGGATCAGGTGGGTCCGGGCCAGGTGGAGCAGGGTCAGGCAGGTGTGCCCTGACACTCAGGAGCATAACAATTTTTTGCTGATGTTGGTGACAGCCTTTGCATTGAGGATCCAGCAGTGACTCTTGTTGTTGTCAAAAACACCCCATTCCTAGCTGTGGTTCAAATATCCACTTTGAAAATTGACAGAGACAGTCTGTGAGGGTGATGAGGATTGGCTATGGAAAGACTGGAAACTAGAAATGGACCTTCACCCTATTAATCCAACTATCCAGCAAGATGCGGTGGCTGGATGTGCAACATTTATCTTCAAAAAAACTGTCACTGTTGAGTGCCTGTGGACTCTAAGGAATGTATGACCTACCAAAGGTGAAAGTATCTTCTACATTTCCTTACTGTCAAAAACCCAAGAGACGAGTCTGAGTGCAGATGGGGCTCAACTAGAGGGGTTCCAAGAGCTCCAGTAGTGAACTGGAGCTTCTCCAGGAAGCCTGAGTCTGCTGCATGTTACAAGAGGCTCTAAGAAGGATGTGGCCTCAGTGACTCAGAGGGAGCGCTGTACCTCCATTACATCTCAGTTAGTCCTTTATTTCAGATGTCTGAGGTATCTTGTAGGAGGGGGTCAGGAATCACTCATAGGGGGACTTGGGGTAAGTTTTAGTTGAGATTAGAACTGAGGTACAACGGGTTCTAATCTACAGGTATATATAGAGGGAGGAGGAGAAGGACTCTAGTCAAAGTCCAAGTGATACCAAAAGGTACCAAAAGGTTCTGAACAATATCTTTAACAGGGAACCGAGGTGTTGGGTTGAGGAGGGCAGAGTAAAAGGCCAGGGGATAAATGGGAATGAGAAATGGGTAAGGGGAAGTTAGCTGACTGAATGGAAAGAAGACAACAGTTGTACTATAAATGGAAGATGACTAATTTAAGATGATGAGAGCAGGGTCACTGGAGGATACGGGTAGCTCCAAAGTCGGAATTACATATCTGGAGAATGTTGGGTGACTCCACTAAATGAAATGGAAAGAGGAATGGTTTAGAAGTATATAACAAGATGTCAGAGGTTCGTTGGGAGGTCGGAGCAAATCTGGAGGTTCCAAATGTTCCAACTCAGGACTGAGCTTCCAGGATAGGGGTGGCTAAGGGTGAACATGCCAAAGTCCAGGCTGGAGCTGAGACAGTATGGAGTGGAGGGTGACATCGGGAAGTAGGCAGGTATGGTGTAGGGGATGATGAAGTTGTTAGGAAGGTGTAGTGGGGTGGGAGAGTGCAGGGTTGGGATTCTGGGATATGACACTTACAGAAACCCTGGTGGTAAGCCTGAACTTGTTTGGTCATGAGTTGCAGATGCTAACATCAGCTGAAGATGGTAGTGTGTTTTGCTGGGGAATTCATGAACAGCAAACGACCAATCTCTGACATCCATGGCAACCTCTGCCCCCTATGCAACATCTCCTTGGACTTCAATAAGCCATCTGGCATGTTGGTGCACATGGGGCACACATATGGCTCCTAGTGGATTGGATCAGATCAGATCTGGATCAGAATCCGCAGATATGCGGATCAACCACGGATTGTAGATAAAATGTTCCAAAGTTGCACTTCTCCAGAATTGTCCTTGACGAGAGCTTTCTAACAATCCCAAATTTGTCCATATTGGTGGAGAACTGATGGAAATATGGGGAGAACGGTGGAAAACTTGGAGGTCAAATGCCTAATTTGGGAATAACAGGCCTGGGTGGTCAAATAAGACTTGAAAAAATTGGAAGAAAATATAGAAACATAGGAGGGGTATCTAGAACAGTAGCGACAATAGATCTGCAGATTAGAAACTGCGGATATCATCCTGTCAAAAGCCAAATCTGCATCCGCGGATTTTTGGATAAATCTGCGGATATCCGAGTGTTATCCAATCCGCTAGGAGCCCTAGGCACACATTCTTTATGATGGCCGATTGATGTGCTCAGATCAACCATGTGGATTCTGTCTTCGTCCCTCTGGCCAATGCATCTTTAAACTCATAATCAAGGCTCACCAACCTTATCAAATTGATCTACATGCCTGTCACGACCCGGCGTTCCCCGGGGCCAGACGACCTCCTCCCTGACCTTCTCCCACGCCCGAACACTCCCCGCACACTCCGCTCGCCGCCCGTCGCCGTCTAGCCACTTCCTGCCACCTCTCCACAACACCTTTCCTCCTTGTCATTGAACGACCTAGCGGCGCAGAGCGCCGCGACCCGTTGTTCCATGTTTCGCCGCACCTTGTTATCTCGTGGCGAAGGTCACGCTTGACCTTCGCTGTCTTGAGCACGTGCTCTTTGTTTGTTTTCCTGTTTCTTTTCTCCGCCCGCAATCTCCGCGAGATCTGGTGACTTATTCCTTATTCAGTTCCCTAGCGCTTATATACGGCTTGTAACTAATGCCTGTACTGTAGTTCGAAATCAACTAGAATTACCCCCTAGAGCTTACCTCTGTCCCCGCGAGACCTCTGACCTTCTAAGTATCGGGACCGCGTCGAGAACGAGGCGCAACGCTCCTCCTCGAGTCGTTGAAGCCGAAATCCCGGCTCGCTCGCCTAAGTAGCCTCGGCCTCGAGATCGGTGGGGTTTATTCCTCGCTAAAGCTCGGTCGTGTGTAGGACGCCTATTCCACTAGCGGGCAACGCTCGGTCGCCTACGGCTACCTTCGGCGAAGATTCGCACGGTTCTGACAATGCCTCTCATTGCAACCACCTACCCACTTCATCATTCAGATATGCACCCACATCCAAATCTATGTCGCACTCACCATGCTCAAACATGCCAGTGGAATGTCCATTATGCAAAACAGTTGTGTGGAATACAATATGGAAGAACACTTGAAGTTATCTCACCCTACCAATCTAGCTCACTACTCACTAGACTATGCAATATCCACAGAGGAAATGTCAAGAATGAAAGGGAGGTGGGAGAAGATGTCACCATTGCTACAGAAGTTGTCCAGTAAATGCACAAATGGCTCAAGCAGCCAGTCTGCCATGCTCACCATTTCAGATGCACATAGTTCTCAGGTAGTCTTTGAGTGAGTAACCAATCATGTAATTATGGCTTACTGGGCTTTGCAGAACTATAACATTCAAAGATATGAACCACATAACTATGGACCCCAAGCCAATGTAGGGAGCCCTGGCTTGGAGTATGGAGCATATACAGTAACATTATTCGCCAGGACACACCTGTAAACCACACATGAAAAACTGCATGAAAGTGAAATTTGTGGACTTTTGAGGTCATTTTTGAGGCCCATTTTTAAGACCCATTTTTAAGACTTGTTTTTGAGGCCCACTTTTTTGAGTATGTATCCTCTTTTCAATCTCATATTCTCTCCTGCCATGAAACCTCATTTCCAATGCTTACATTGTAGTTTAGTGCATTGCCAATGTTGCCAACAACGATCCTATTCATTTTTTAATTTAAATTACAACACATTCACAGTACAACTAGTAAGATGGTGGTGGGGGCAGGCATGGCTGGACAAGCATGGTGCATTGACTCAGAGACAGACAGCATGAGGATGATGCAGAGGGTGGGTGGGGAAGGGTATTGGGGCATATAGGCACAGCATCTCAGGTGCCACATCGGGGGTGCACACTGAAATTAAGATGCATGTGTCAAAACTATGGCTCCTAGCAGATCGGATCTGGATCAGAATCTGCGGATGTTTAGAGGTTTGAAACAAAATCCGTATCTGGCAGTTAGAAATCTACAGATATGCAGATCAACCATGGATTGTAGATAAAATGTTCCGAAATTTTATTTAGTCAGAATGTCCTTGACGAGAGCTTTCTAACAACACCAAATTTCTCCATATTGGTGGAGAACTGATGGAAATATGGGGAAAATGGTGGAAAAATTGGAGGTCAAATGCTTAATTTGGAAATAACGGGCCTGGGTGGTCAAATAAGACTTGGAAAAATTGGAAAAAAGTATAGAAACATAGGAGGGGTATCTAGGACAGTAGGCGACAATAAATCTGCCGATAATCCACCGATCTGCGGATCAGAAACCGCGGATATTATCCACTGAAAATCCAAAACCGGATCCGTGAATTTTCGGATGCAGTTGCAGATATCCACTGATCATCTGATCCACTAGGAGCCCTAGTCAAAACCAATGTGCACACTTCAAAACTGGTGTAGGAACCGAAGCAGATGGTGCAGGGATGTGGGAGGATGTGGTGGGCAGGGAGAATGAGGCATTACTTTGCAAGGAGGGTGGAAGGAACTGGGCTGGGGCTCTGGAACGACTTTGTGGGTGTTGGGGACCATACTAGACAAGTGAGAGGGAATAATCATCTGGGGGGTAATGTTGTTAATCTTACCTGGATACCGGAGCTTCCTAAGTGTCTCTCAACACTGTTGTGGTACAAAGATGTCATGAAAAAAGTTTTGGGACACGTGACTTCTCAATGTTGGAAAGCTTCTGGGTTTGGCTGAACTAATTCATTGAGTCACCCATGATTCCAGTAACTAACTTTGTTAACAAGAATATGCACTTTTCACTGCCATGGGTTTGAATATAACACCCTACCATCCATACCTTATCTATGGAGCATATTCTGTAACATTATTTGTAAAAACACACCTGAAAAACTGCCCATGAAAACTGACATGAAATGTGAGTTTTGAGGCCATTTCAAGGTCAGTTTTGAGGTTGGTTTTTGAGGTTGGTTTTTTGAGGTTGATTTTTGAGGTCAGTTTTTGAGGCCAGTTTTTGATGTCATTTTTTGGAGATTGCTGTCCAATGGAAAAATAAGGAAAAAAAAAAGAGATAAGGTATGGATGGTAGGGTGTTATATTCAAACTTGTGGCAGTGGGGGGAGGTATTTTTGTCAGGGCCTGGCCTCTGTCTGGGGGTGGCCCTACCTCAGAGCTGGACACTTGCAGTGTCCCAGGCAGCCAGGTGCTGGATCCTATCTCAAACTCACTAAGCAGGGATTGAGTTGTCATGTATTATGGAAGGTAGCTACAACTTGCCTAAGTGGGGATTGAGTTGAGAAGAAGGGTAAGTTTCCCTATTCCCTGCTTGGCTGCTATAAAAGGAAAATGTACTGTACAGTTCATAATGTGACTATGGGTAGAAGCTTCCCACGATTTGGAAAAGGTGTCACATGGGTTAAGGCAAGTTGCTCACCTTGACCCACATGATTTTTCCCACAGGTTTGTGTGCAGGCTGTAGTTGTGAGAGGTATGTAAAGATGGGAGGATGAGGGAAGTGGGGGGAAGTCAGGGAAGGTGGTTCTGGGGTTGTATGGTCAGGTGTGGTTGCCCTGACAGGTTTTTGGAATTATTTTTTTGAGGTTGCTGTCCAACAGAAAAATAAGGGGAAAAAAACTAGATAAAGTGTGGATGGTAGGGTGTTATATTCAAACCCATGGCAGTGGAAAGTGGGTATTCTTGTTGACAAAGTTAGTTACTGGAATCATGGACAACTCAATAGAATTAGTTCGACCAAACCCAGAAACTTCTGCTGTTGAGAAGTCATGTGCCTGCAAACTTTTTTCGTGACATCCTTTGTGCCACAATGTCAGGGCACACCCGCCTGACCCGGGCCCACCCGGGCCCACCCGGCCACACCACACCCGCTCCCCGCTGTCTATCCCCCTCCCCCCTCCTTCCTCCCTCTCCTCCCCTTTCCTTCCCCTCTTCTTTCCCCTTTCTTTATTTCATTCTTCTCATCTTCCTCTTCTTGTTTATTTCTTTCTATCTACACGGACCACCCCCCTTTGTATTGATGTACTATTGACCCGTCCGGCCCACACACCCCGGACGGCTTCCCGCTGTGCCCAGCATGCGCACATGTAGCGGACGCTCTCGGGATCCCCCACGGGGACACCCGGATGCCTGCGGCTGCCTCCGAGGATGACGTGGCACCTGTCATGTGACTCAAGCCGCATGTACATAAATGTACCTGAAGTGGGAACCGAAGAAGTAACCTTCTTCTCATATTCTCCACTTCAGGTAAGTAGTATAGTTTTCCCCTTTAATAATAATAACATATTCTCCACTTCAGTCTGAGTGGCCAGGGACCACTGTCCCGGATCGGGCCCGCCAGTACGCACACCCGCTCCACACCCCGCGACGGCCTCAGTGCCGGATATTACCCCCGGGCCCTCTCGACCCCGGATGCGTCCCTGACACACAACAATGTTGGGAGACACTTAGGAAGCTCCCATACTCAGGTAAGATTTAACAACATCACTTCCCAGATGATGATTCCCTCTGTTAGAGACTGGATGCAAGACAATGGATACGTCTCCATGGTGGAGGGCTTCAGCCTCAGCGACTCAGACCAGGAGTGCTGTGCCAAGTCACATGTCCGTGCCTACTTACTGGCAGCGAGAACTAAAAAGGGGGATTAACCCTAGTCGATTTTATCACTAGGGTGTAACCTATCTACAAGTTATGTATATATAGTTACAGCAAGGGCAGGCCCATGAATGGTGGGACTGAGTGGAGCAGAGCTAACGGAGTTAAACGTTAGCCAACTGAATATTACCGATGAGTCAGGTTATGGGGTTAGCAGAATGGCGGGCTATAACCCAGAAATGGAAAGGAGGGATAGGCCCGAAGGTAGACTTGCAGGGCAAGCAAGTGAATTGCCCAGCAGGGGCGGGAGTGTGCTAGTGGATGTCGGAGCTGTCCGGAGGCCTTTGGGGTTCTGTACTTAGGGAGGCGTAGATAATATATTGAATTGAGGGGGTGGTGACCATCAAGGGAGTCGGAGGTGATTGCGGAATATGGGGGCTCTGAGGTTAGTGACAAAGGAGTGGAGGTAGTCTGGAAGGATCGGAGGTAGTGGAGGACGATGGCCATAGATGGATATGACACCCTCACTGTGTAGGATTTATCCAGTAATGGTCCCCAATGCCCACAAAGTCATTCCAGAGCCCCAGCCCAGTTCCTTCCACCCTCCCTGCTGAAATAACACATTATTCCCCCTGCCCACTGCATCCTCCCACATCCCCACACCATCCGTTTCAGTGCCTACACCAGTTTTGACACATGTGCATCGGTTTTGATGCATCCATTTTGACACATGCAGTTTGGTTTCAGTGTGCACCCCCGACATGGCACCTCTCCTGGTTGAGATGCTGTGTCTGCATGCCCCAGTACCCCTTCCCACCTACCCTCTCACTATACCGTAGATGTATTGTAATTACAGATGGAAATATCTAAAAAATGAATAAGATTGTTGTTGCCAACATCAGCAACATTGGCAATGTGCTAAACTACAACATAGGCATGGGAAATGCGGTTGTGTGGCAGGAGAGAATATGTGGACCCTGAGTTCAAAAAGAGGCAACATACATGCTTGAAAAAGTGGGCCTCAAAAACAGGCCTCAAAAATGAACCTCAAAAATGACCTTAAAAGTCAACAAATTTCACTTTCATGTGGTTTTTCATGTGCAGTTTACAGGTGTGTCCTGGTGAATAATGTTACTGTATATGCTCCATACTTATCTCATTTTTTTTCCCATATTTTTCCATTGGACAGCAATCTCCAAAAAATGATGCCAAAAACTGGCCTCAAAAACCAACCCCAAAAACCGACCCCAAAAAACCGACCCCAAAAATCGACCTCAAAAAACCGACCTCAAAACCGACCTCAAAATGGCCTCAAAACTCACATTTCACATCAGTTTTCATGGGTGGTTTTCAGGTGTGTTTTTGCGAATAATGTTACAAATATTGGAGGATAGTGAACCCGCTAGTGAACCCATCTCTGATCCAGAGTGTCATATCCATCCCCAGCCATCGACTTCTGGTCCCTCCGATCCCTCCGGTCTACCCCCGCTCCTTCTTCACTAACCTCGGAGCTCCCATATTCTGCAATCCCCTCGGTACCCCTCGATGGTCACCACCCCCTCCTTTCAATTTATTACCTATGCCTCCCTAAGTACGGAGCCCTGAAGACTTCCGGACAGCTCCGACGTCCGCTAGCGCACTCCCACCTCTGTTGGGCAATACACTCGCCTGCCCTGCAGAGCCCACCCTTGGGCCTATCCCTCCTTTCCGTTTCTGGATTATCGCCTGCCTTTCCATTAACCCCGTAACCTGACTCGTTGGTAATATTCAGTCGGCTAATGTTTAACCCCATTAGCTCCACTCTGCTTGGCTCCGCCATTTGCGGACCCATCTTCGCTGTAACTATATATATGTCAGGGGACGGACCCCGGGTCCCCATGACCCCTCTCTCTATAGCCCACAGCCTAATCTGTGAACAGCCCTGCCCTGGGCAATAACTCTACTGTGGGTAAGAAAGTGTATAGATAAATAGGAAGTAGGCTACACTTGCCTACTGTGGGTAAGAAAGTGAGAAGAAGGTTAACTTCTCACTTTCCCACAGTGGCCCCAATATGGCGAAAACTTCCGGGGATACCCGGAAGTCACATGAAGGGTAGGAACCGGGCCCGGAGCATGCGGTGTGCGGAGCGTGCAGGGCGGAGGCGCACATGCAGGTCCGGGTCCGGGCTAGTCAGGGTGTGTGCCCTGACAATATACCCAACTTGTACATAGGTTACACTTCAGTAATAAAATCGACTAGAGTTAACCCCCTTCAGTTCTGGTTGCCAGTTAGTAAGTTAGGGCACGGACATGTTACTAGGCACAGCGCTCTTGGCATAAGTCGCTGAGGCCGAAGCCCTCTGCCACGGAGACTTTCCTTCCTCTCAACCTGGTCTCTGACACAGAGGATGAACCCAGCACTTGTTCAGCATCCCCTGTAAACTACGATTTTGGATGTGAGTCCCTTGAACTTCTTTCCATTAATGCCACATACTGACTTGTCTTGAAGCTCATTTTAGTACAAAGTGAAGCACTAGATCTGGCCAGCAGCGATGGGTTATTGGGGAGGAGGATATCTTTGGTGGGTGCTACTGTGGTAAATCGCCATCTGAGAATGAGATTTCAGTGGGGCAAAAATGTGCTTACATTGGGTGTGAGTATGATTGGGTACGTTGTTACTTAGATGATTCATGGTCTCACTCTCTTACTTGAAATACTTTATAGTTTCATTTAGAGTGCAATGCGAGTCACCGGAGATATCCAGGGTGCATGTGAGGATAATGTGGAGGATTTTACTAAGCATGCAGCCTGCACAGGAGTTGCCTTACATAGATTTTGTTGGAGGAACCATGTGCTATGGGAGGCCAGACAAGTTTTTGTACAGCCACATTCCCACATCCGAGTGAGGAACTCGCCCGGACAGCCACATTCCCGCACTAGCATGACTACTTGGTCACAACACCTCTTTTATATTATTTCGGACTAACCCATGCCAGGCCACGGATATATTCATTCATTTGAATTCATTTCCTTTTCCCTCAGTTCTTCACGCATATTAGCTGAGACTGAGGTTAGTTACATTCCTTTATTACTATTTCCTTTAGAAGATGGAGGTGCTGTGATTCAATCGGTAACTTCCACCTGATTGGTTCCCCATCTGTTCATTCTGCACCATGAAGGACCCCAACAACGAGCAGGTGCCTCCTGACGGCTCGGGCTCCCAGATAGAAAGGTTGGAGATGATGAACAATACCTGATAGGTATGAGATGATCATGTGGATGGATATAGGATTACCGGACCTCCCGGTCTGCTTTGCCATGTAACAAATGAAAAAACTGATTGTTTCAGGAGTTGGATCAATGTCATGGTTATGGATGTTACAAAAGGTGATGTATGAATTAATACCAGATTGATATGCTGATCTTGTTGACACATCCAGAGCATTTGACAAATAAATTGCTTGCTGACTACGAAGACAATCCATTGTCCACGGGGCACGCTTGGGCTGATGTGCCCTAACACTCAAGAGTGAATTCATTCCTGGAGGACCCCCAGCGATTCCCGCTGGGGTTTGAATAGAGCAATGTTGAGCCCAGGATGCAAACGTTGGGCAGTATCGAACAGTTGACATGATAAAGCATCTGCGACAGTATTTTTGTCACCCTGGATGTGGACCACTTGCACATCTAATCCAAAGTCCATCATAGTCTCGACCACCTTGAAAAGCAATAACACATAGTTCAGTTGTGCTGCCAAAGAGTGAAAGATATTGACGGTATTCATCGAATCTGTTCGTAAAAGGATTCGTCACGGTTTATCAGGTAGGTGAGCAGCCCACTCGATTGCTGAGACTACTGCTAAAGCTTCGTTGAAAAAGGTGTCCCCAAATCGGAGATCCGACTCCTTGATCGATGCGACAAACGCTAGGTCCAGAGTCGGGGACCAAAAGGCCAGGCCAACATTCGAAGCATTGGTCAAGAAGACTAGATCCATGTCTTGTTCTTGCCATGAACAGGCACCCAAAAAGTTGACTCCCAGTGAACTCACGATCCATTGGATAAACCAAGATAAATCCTGAACAACCAACTTATTCAGCCGAATAGGAGCCAAGGCCAGTTTTTTACCCCATATCTTAGCATATGAAGATTGAAGTGTGGGCCTTAGGAGGGGGTAAGCATTTAATGCCCAGTTGCAATAGCCTAACAGCCACTGCCATTCCTGCAGTGGATGACAACAAAGTTTCCCAACTAGAAATGATTCCACATCTCCGATCAAAGACCTTCATTTATTGTCAGGCATCGAAATCGTCATTGTCTCAAGGCAAACGTGGAGGCCTATTATAGTAAGCTGTTTTCCGAATTCCTGTTTCCTCTTCTCATGCGGTATTCCGAGCTCATCAAAAAGTCTGAGTAGTGCGACCTGCTTCCTTGGGTACTGAGCTTCATAAGGAGCATAGAGCTCAAGACTTTCCTGGGCATCGAAAGAAAAAACATCATCAACATAATGTAGAAGATCAGGTATACTTTTCTCATAAATGGCAATCCAAAGGACGAGCGCATAAAATGTGCACCAAATTGCACCTGAAGCATGGTTCCCAAAAACACAACATTGATCAACATGAAATTCGCCATCGATCAACATCACCTGTCTTGTTTGCCATCTAGGATGGCACAGCAGTAGTCTATAAGCTGAACTTGCATCTGACTTAAACAACCATGCTGGCGATCAACCAAAACTTGCATGAAAGGCAAGCAATTGTTTTCCCAAATCTTGGAGATTGTCAGGTCTGAAAGACCCATCTTCCAGGGCAATCGCTGCATTCAAGGAAAAACTACCAGCAGTGTGATTGTTGACAAGATGAAATTTGGCCAATCCCAGCTTAGGTACTGTGAAACAAGGCTGCGTGACCATCCCTGGGAGCAAAGATGAGCCAAATGATGGAGAATAACGACCTAACGACATCTCGACATCACATTGAGTCCTCATAAACGTCTTTTTCTCCTCGTCCTTTTCCTCCACTTGATGCAGGTTGTCATGCCCCCTTTTCGATGAAATCAGTAAACCCGGCTGCACGCAAGGCCAGAAACCTGATCAAAAGCCCAACACCACTGACTCTACCAGCTCGCGATTTGGGTGACGCTGCAATAATTTGTCAAGCCTATCCGGTTTCACAGGCATTACAATCTTGAAAAGATCCAGATTTTCCTCAATTGTTTTGGATACCAAAAAGTGAACAAAGTCATCAACAGGAACAGACAGAAGAGGTTCCCGAAAAAGTGTGGACGTTACGGAAGGAGTGATTGGATCTTCCTTTCCCCAAATAAAACCCCTGAGATATCACGGGTTTCTTATCATGGCCTTCCATTCCTCAATTCTTTTCTGTCTTTTTGACATCTTTTGTAGGGCAAGCAGACCTGAATTCAGTGTTCTCCCTCACACTTGTTGCATACATGTCGGTATCGGCAATTGTGGTGGGGAATGCCTGCATTGAAACGTCTACAAATTTCCCTGTCGACTTTACCTTGCTTCCAAAAAGCTCCTTTCACTCCCTTTCCTCCACTTCCGCCTCCATAGAAGAAAGGGTGGCATGACTCAACATCGTCGAGGGTAAGTCTTGCATCCTCGGCCAGTCTTTTTCGGAACATGACGTCAAAGTCGATAACAGATTGTTCTTTGTAGGGTCCCCCACTCTCAAAAAAGTCATGGATATATTCCTTGTAGGTACATAATTCCCCTTTCCAGTATGAGTAGATGTATATGACTGTGTCCGCATATGCGTCAAACGCTGTGATCCATGCCCCTTGTCCGTGGATGGCCTTCTTAGATCCGGCTTGGTCGTAGATAAACTTGAAGGGTCCAGATATGTGTACAACTTCTTCTTCGGGGGCTCTGTCAACTCAGATCGCATGGACCTTATTGAAGTCGACATATTTGTTGAGCAAGACTGCTTCCCAGAGAGACTCCAGGAATTGGGGCTTCTTAAGTTGTCCTTTGAGCCTTCGTAAGGCCTTTTTCTTATGTTCCAGGAAATCTTATTGGTTCGCATCACCAGGGGAAGGTTTCAGTAATTCCTGTGATGATCTGACCTTTTGGTGCCAGCGAAGGTAACATCTGCATCGTCTGAGGAATCGGAGGAACTCCTGGATGAGCTCCCTCCTGGTTCATCACCGTCAGAGAGGTCAAGACCGGCATCCTGGAAGAAAGTCCATCTCTTCCGTCTCTTCCCATCATCCTGACTTGGGGGAACTTCAAGCTTGCGCTTCCTGGGTCTTTCGGTGGGGTCTCATCCTTTTCCTTTTCCTTCATCATCAATCTTTGCTCCACCTTTCCCTTTCTCAAGTTGTTCAACAAATGAGAAGATGACTTCCCTTTGGTCATGTACAGTGGGCAACAAAACTGTTCACATGTTTTGCTGTTTTGAAAA
The DNA here is from genome assembly GCF_015039405.1 of Cantharellus anzutake. NCBI lineage: Eukaryota > Fungi > Basidiomycota > Agaricomycetes > Cantharellales > Hydnaceae > Cantharellus > Cantharellus anzutake. Next base: position 60,271 of record NW_024067043.1, read on the forward strand.
GACACACTCATACAGGCTTAGGAAAAATTCTGAAATTCCTGAGAAATTCATAGAAGATGCTCTGACATCACAAAATGTTGCTTCCATCAGCCCAAGGTCATATACCCATTTATGGCAATGTACTTGTCAGATGAAGTCACCCATTGCATGTGAACAGTTTTGTTGCAGGCAATAATTCTACTATATTAATACTTGGTATACCCCCCCTTTGCCTTAATTACAGCTTGTACTCTTCTAGGCATACTTTCTATCAAGTTCTGACACACCTCCTTTGGTATCTTCTTCCATTCCACCTGACAACGATCCCAGAGCTCCCCCACACCACTTGCAGGAGTTTCATAGTCAGCCAACCTCCTTTTCACATGCCACCAGAGATACTCTATGAGGTTCAGGTCTGGGGACTGTGCTGGCCACTTCATAACAGTGTAGTTATGACCTTGGAACCACTTTTGAGCAAGTTTGCTGCAGTGCTTTGGGTCATTATCCTGTTGGAAGATAATGTCCTCAGGGGTTTTGTTGTAGAATTTGAGGGATTGCTGGAGTTCATCTTCCAAAATGGAGCAGTAAAGCTGTGCATCCATCTTCCCTTCAATCCTAGTGGCATACCCAACACCCTCCCACAGCATGCAACCCCACATCATCACATTTCCACCACCAAACTTCAATGTTCCCTCAACCTGCCTATCAGTAAGACCCTCTCCTGCCTCCTTCCACACCCACTTCCTGCCATCTGACCCAAGGCGATTGATTTTGGTCTCATCAGACCACACCACCCTCTTCCAGTCATCCACAGTGTACTCCTGGTGCCTCTCAGCCCACAGCATCCTTGCCTTCTGATGGGCTGGTTTCAGAAATGGGCGCTTCTTCTTCACCACAGGCCTTAGACCAGCCTTCCGAAGATGATGACGAACAGTTTGGGGAGAGACAGAGAGGCTTGTGACATCCTGAAGAGATTGGGTCACTTGGACTGCATTATCAGCTTTCTGCATGCGAATGAGACGCTTTGCATAGGTGATGTTGGCAGGTGTAAGCTTGGTTGGATGACCACCAGTGGACTTGGCAGCATCAGGGCAATATGCAGAGCGTATTTTTGAGATAGCTCCAATGCTAGCACCATTAATCTTATGAATGGAGTGCCCAGAGGTGCCAGAGAGTAGCAGAGTAATGATGTGTTCACAAGTAGCAGGGGCAAGAGGGTGCATGGCGGAGTGTGAGGGAAAGAATCAAAAAAGGGCCAGTATTTATGCTGCGGAACAAACCAATCATGTGACTTTGTTGATACCTGTGTGTAATAAACAAAGTCATGTGACCAGAGTCAAGTATAGCCCTGCTTCTGCATGAAGAAAGCCAAGGCAACAAAACTGTTCACATGCAATGGCTGATTTCATCTTACAATTACATTGCCATAAATGGGTGTATGACCCTGTGCTGATGTAAGCAACATTTTGAAATGTCAGAGAATCTTCTATGAATTTCTCAGGAATTTCAGAATTTTTCCCAAGCCTGTATGAGTGTGTCTTTTCAAAACAGCAAAACATGTGAACAGTTTTGTTGCCAACTGTAGATTGAACTGTTCAATAAGTTCAAGTACTTCTCGTCGCACCTTTCAATAATCTTTGGTTGATGACGCCTCTTTCAGAATTTTCTCAAGTCCATCTTTGGGTTCTTTATCGAAGATTGATGTAGTCCCCTCTTGATCTTTCTGTTTCTCTGCACTCGGTCCTGCCACTGAGATGCTTTTCGCTGTAGATTCGTCCGTTACACCTGAAAATCCAAGTGCCTCCGTAACAGAAGTCTCCCTGGACATGAATTTTTCCCAGATGATTTTAGATGCGAGAAACCTTGGTTTCAATGAGATATAACACGAAAAACAAGGATAATGAGGGACAAGAGGGAGAAGAACAGAGGTTACAAAGAGCAAGGAAACAACCGAAGGTAATGAAACCTAGGAAAAAACCCTGAATAAGCAATCGGGATCCCACCCACCAAGTAACCGAAGGTCACAACACCTTCCCCTCAGCGAGACCGAAAAGCTTACTGGAAACAAGAAGACAAACAAAAAACTTCAACAAAAAACAGCTTGTAGGCCAAAGGGAATAATGTCAGGGACCGACCCGGGGTCGAGAGCGCCTGGGTGTATCACCTGAGGCTGAGGGCCCGGTAGGTATGATGCGGGCATGTGTAACAACGGGCCCGAAGCAGACAAGGGTCCCTGGCCACTGAGACTAAAGTGGGAAATGTGAGAAGAAGGTTGCTTCTCAGTTCCCACTTAGGCTGTGTTTATATACATGTGGTTGAAGGCCACGTGGGAAGCGCCACGTCATCCAAGCGCACAGCCACCTCTGTCCGGGTACCTCCGTAAGAGGTCCTAGGAGCATCCGGTATGTGGGGGGTCGTCTGGTGTGTCCGGGTTCGGGCACGTTACACTGCAGCCGGGTCAATGGTACATTGATACAAAGGAAGTCGTCCGTGTGATAAGAAAGGAATAAAGAGGAGAGAGAATAGAAAAGAAGGAGAAGAAGAAAGGGAAGGGAGAAAAGGGGAAGAGGGGGAGGTTGGGAGGAGTGGATGGTGGGGCACCGGGTTAGGTGGGGCCGGGTCAGGCAGGTGTGCCCTGACATCACCCCCTCCTTAAGCCGCTTCGCCTCGAAGTGGCCAGGTGGTTCTCCCTCTCTCTCCCTGGGGCTTGGGGGTGCGTTCTGTGGAATTCCTCGATTCGGTTGGGGGTGTGGGTTAAGTGGTCCCGCTGGAGCCACTGGTTCTCCGAGTTTGGCCAGCCCATGAATTTTACCAGGTACCAGAGTTTCCGGCATAGCCATTTGGAGTCTAATACCTTTTCAACTTCGTACTCCTCTTCTCCATCTACAAGTTCCGGGCCCGGGTGGGGGTTGAGGGGTCGTTCTGCGATTTCATCTGGGTGGTGGGGCCTGATGTTTGTTACAGATACAACCGGGTGGATCCCTTTCTGTCATGCGGTGAGTTGGAGTTTGACAGCGGCAGGGGAGACGACTTTGACTATCTTGAAGGGGCCGAGCCATTTGTGGTCTAGTTTCTTGGTGGGGCAGTCGGTTGTGTAGTTCTGGGCATTGAGCCAGACTTGGTCACCCTCTTGGTACTTGGGGGCTGCTTCACGGCCCCGATCGTAATAGCGGGCCATCTCGTCTGCTGCATGTTCTAGCACCACCTTCGCCTCCTCCTGCATTTTCATCATCCTTGATGAAAAGGCATCAGCAGCCTCCACTTCGGACGTACGGGTGGGTTCTGTCCCCATCCTGGGGTGTTGCCCGGTGTCGAGTTCGAAGGGGGTCCGGTGGGTGGATGAGTGGATGCGATTGTTGTAGGCGAACTCTGCTAGCGGGAGCCAGTCTGCCCAGTTGTCCTGGCGGTGGTTGACAAACACTCGGAGGTAGGCTTCGATTTCTTGGTTGACCCGCTCAGTTTGTCCATCCGTCTGGGGGTGGTAGGGTGTTGAAGGGGTGAGTTTGACTCCGAGGAGGTCTGCAAGCTCTCTCGAGAAGTGGGAGACAAAGGCACTCCCTCTGTCACTGAGGATCTCCTCTGGGAGCCCATGATGCTTCCAGATGTGTTCTAGGAAGAGCTGCGCTATGCCCGCTGAGTCTATTGTCGTTACGGTGGGGATCGCATGGATGCGTTTGGACAAGCGGTCCACCATGACCAGGATGGCGTTGTACCCCTTCAACTCTGGGAGCTCTCCTACCATGTCCACTGAGATTATCTGCCAGCGGTGGGTGGGGACTTTGTTTGGGGTGAGCTTCCCAACCTTTCGTGAGGGGAAAGGTTTGACTCGGTTGCAGGTATCGCACCCGCGTATGTACCACCCGACGTACTCTGCCATCCGGGGCCACCAGTAGTCACGGGAAACGAGTTCTAGGGTTTTCCATCGCCCCGGATGCCCCGTTGCCCATGCGTCGTGGTGCAACCGTACCAGGTCATGGCGGAGTTGCTGGTCTCTCAGTACGTACACCTTTCCTCGGTATAGGATTAACTCTCCTTGCTTCTCCCATTCATCCGACCTCAGGGTCCCTTCTCCCAGTTCCCGCATGGCTTTCACCACCCTCTCATCATGCTCCTTCACTCCATGTATCCTCTCTAGGATCCCCGCCTCCTCTCCCTCTACCGAGATCACTTCTGTTGCCCGGGCTTCAAACCAGGTGGGTTGGAGGAGTGTCAGCCCCTCGTTGTCATCCTTCCCCTTCGGGTGGTCAGCGCATCGTGAGAGTGCATCTGGCTTCCCCATAAGCTTCCCTGGGCGGTGGACGAGGGTGAAATAGAAGCGGGAGAGGAAGAGGGACCACCGTGCTTGGCGTCGGTTCAGCCTCTGGGCCGTGCGGAAGTACCCCAGGTTGCGGTGATCCGTGTAGACCTCAACCCTCTCCTTGGCACCCTCCAGGAAGTGCCGCCACTCTTCAAGGGCTCGGACGATCGCGAGCATCTCCTTATCATATACCTCGTAGTTGCGCTCCACGTCCGTAAAGCTTTTGGACATGAACGCTACCGGGTGGAACTCCCCATCCGACTGAAGCTGAGAGAGGACTGCACCGGTTGCGAAGTTGGAGGCGTTGCACTCGAGCCTGAAGTGGCCGGAATCGGTGGGGAAGGAGAGGACGGGGGCAGTGGTGACGGCCTCCTTAAGGGCGTGGAAGGCGTGGTCCTCATCCGGGCCCCAGTTCCAGACTTTGGTCTTCCGGGTCAATGCATGAAGCAGGCGGGCTTTCTCAGAGAAGTCTCTGATGAACCGGCGATAGAAATTCACAAACCCTAGGAAGGACTGCACTTCCTTTACCTTGGTTGGGGTGGGCCAGTCAAGGACTCCTCCAATCTTCACAGGGTCCATCGCGACACTTCCCTCGGAGATGATAAGTCCCAGATACTTGATCTGCGTCTGCTCGAACTTGCACTTCTCTGGCTTCAGGAAGAGCCTCCTTTTTCGCAACGTTTCCAGGACTTCCCAGACGACCCTCCGGTGCTCCTCTAGGGTAGTGGTGAAAATGAGGATGTCATCCATGTAACAGATGACAACCTCTCGGTCAATGAAATCCCGGAGGATGTCATTCATCATGGTTTGGAAGGTCGCAGGTGAGTTGCATAGCCCAAAGAACATTACCAAGGGCTCGAACAGCCCTTGGTTGGTTGCAAATGCGGCCTTCCACTTGTCACCGTCCTTGATTCGGACGTTGTTGAACCCCCAGCGCAAGTCTAGCGCTGAGAAGTACTTGGCATTGCGGAGGCGGGCCAGGACATCAGAGATGAGCGGGAGCGGGTATGAGTTCTTTACCGTGATCTCATTCAGTTTCCGGTAGTCCTGAACTAGCCGTGGTGACCCATCCTTCTTCTTAACAAAGAAGACTGGGGCCCCCATCAGGGACTTGGACGGTCGGATGCGTCTGTTCTGCAGGTTCTCTCGCAGAAACTCGTCCAGCTCCTTCTGCTCTGGCCGAGAGAGTGGGAAGGTCTTCCCTCTGGGGAGCTTGGCATCCGGCACTAGATCAATGGCATGGTCCCAGGGTTTCCAGGGGGGTAGTTGATCGAAGGCCTCTTTCAAGAACACATCCCGGAAATCCTGGTATTGCTCTGGCACCAGTGCCTCGAACGATACGGGTTCCGCCTCCGGGTCTTGGGCTTCTTGGGCCATCCGCTGGGAGGGTGTGGTAGTCGCTCTTAGCTCATGTCCCCACTCTGGAGGAATGATCGCGGCATAGATCCCGTCTCCAGGCTCTAGCGTGGGGTCTTGGTCACCTTGCGCTCGTGGTGGCCGGCAGGAGGATGGGCAGCAGGACATGACGACCTTTTGCCGTACCCAGTCCACCTCCGGGTTGTGGTGCAGCAGCCATGAGTGTCCTATGATGAGGGACTGTCGCCCGAGGTTCGCGACTGCAAAGCGGGCCCGCTCTGTATGGCGTCCGAATGTCAAGAGGGCCTCTAATTCTTCGGTTATGGCCCCATTCTCGTTTGGGGTTCCATCGACGTTACGGACAGGGATGGGTGTGGGGAGCGGGGTGGTCTCTAGCTTGTGTCTCCGGACGAACTCAGGGCTCACGAAGTTTCCGGTGGCTCCTGAGTCTAGGAGCGCTGATACAGACACGGAGGCAAGGGAGGTTAGGGAGGTCAGCCTCACGGCAAGGTTGAGGGATCTCGGGGACCGTTTGGAGAGGACGTAGATAGCAGGTGGGGACACTGCTACCTCTGGGGCCGTCTCTGTGGTTTCCTCATCCTTGTGGGCTTGGGGTGCTCCTTTTCTCCTTTTCTTTGTGATGACTCGATGGAGCTTTGGTGCTGGTGACGGCTCCTGGGCATCGTGGCGTCTGCGTGAGCTATCCCTTGTGGGTGGCTGGCGTGTGCTCCCCACAGGCTGGGTCTCCGGGCGTCCTCTTGGGTCCGGGTCTAGTCTTTTCCCTCCTGCCTTCGGTCCTTTCGTCGCTTGGCCCTTCAGCCCCTTCATCAGCGTTTGAAGGTCTTCCGGGTGCAGGCATCGGGTCTGGCAGGTCTCGGGGTGCGGGTTCATCTCTTGTCTGGGACGGGTTACAGGGGTCGCGGGTGGGGCAGGTGGAGGGGGCCCGGGTGGGGGCGTGCATGGCTGCGTCCTCTGGAAGTGCCGCCACTGGCTGTCAAGGAGCGTGGCTTCACGCTTCCATTCGGCCCAGGTGATGGGCATAGGGCAGAGCTGGTAGATGCTCTCATGGAGCCGGGAGTTGATTGCCCGCTCGAAGCGGTCGACTAGCCCTACGTTGCCTAGCTGCGAAGTGGGCCCTAGTATCTCAAACTCCTGGATGAGTCTGTCCACGGGGTCACTTCCCTGTCGGACAGTAGCCAGCCTCTGCCGGGCTGTAGCCGCCCGGTTTGGGTCTTGGAACATGGTGTCAAGTTCTGCATTGAACTCATCCATGGTGGGTGTAGGGGAGCCTGTCCTCAGTAGCGCCATGGTGCGTTGCGTTGCCCATGCTCCTGCAGTCCCTCCCTTCATGTAAGAAAGCATGAAGAGGACTTGGGAGAGGGTGCTGGGGAATTTGGCTGCGCGGACGTAGAGGTAGATCCCGCATTCGGCCTTAAAGCGGTCAAGGTCCTCTCTGACTCCTGAGAAGGGGGTGGGGGGGGCGACTTTGGGTGGTCTGGGTGCGTGCGCAGGCAGGCCCTGGGCTTGGGCTACCACAGTGGCCTGTAGTTCCTGGAACCGGGCCAGCAGGTCGTCATACTGTTCTTGTGTCACCATGGTGGGGGAGGTGGGGGGAGATGGGGTTGAAACCTTCTTCTGCTGTCAGGGACCGACCCGGGGTCGAGAGCGCCCAGGTGTATTGCCCGAGGCTGAGGGTCCAGTAGGTATGATGCGGGCGCGCATAACAACGGGCCCAAAGCAGACAAGGGTCCCTGGCCACTGAGACTAAAGTGGGAAATGTGTTATTGTTATTATCAAGGGAAGTGTAAGCTACTTGCCTAAAGTGGGAAATGTGAGAAGAAGGTTGCTTCTCAGTTCCCACTTAGGCTGTGTTTATATACATGTGGTTGAAGGCCACGTGGGAAGCGCCACGTCATCCAAGCACACAGCCACCTCCGTCCGGGTACCTCCGTAAGAGGTCCTAGGAGTGTCCGGTATGCGGGGGGTCATCCGGTGTGTCCGGGTTCGGGCGCGTTACACTGCAGCCAGGTCAATGGTACATTGATACAAAGGAAGTCGTCCATGTGATAAGAAAGGAATAAAGAGGAGAGAGAATAGAAAAGAAGGAGAAGAAGAAAGGGAAGGGAGAAAAGGGGAAGAGGGGGGAGGTCGGGAGGAGTGGATGGTGGGGCACCGGGTTAGGTGGGGCCGGGTCAGGCAGGTGTGCCCTGACAAATAAGACTTAAGAAATAGAAACATCTTCAGCAGAGGTCGAGGTAAAGTGGGCTAGAGCCCAGTAGCATAAGCGGACGAACAACACGTACAGAATTTGTCCAAAGAAATTGATCCAGGAATGCAGCAGCAATTAAGCTGAATCGGCATGACTGCAACCTCAGAAGGCACAGTATGCGTAAGGCCAACAGCGGGTACGGCACATAAAATGAAGCATCACTGGGGATTGTGCCAGATGCGAAAGAAAAACAGAGAGTGCGTTTTTAGACCAACCACACACAAGTCTAATTTAATCTCGTACCTCCATTAAATAACAATACATTACCTTCAGCTTCCCGCTTATAGGTAATACAATTCAGTTCTTCACGCATATTAGCTGAGACTGAGCTTCCCACTTATAGTCCAGCTCCGAGGTCAAGTGTCGCTCATCAACAGATTTTCCCCCTTATTCATTCCTTTGTATATATATACGCACGGACATCATCCCCAAATCACTAGTTATATTCCCGCTTCTATCTTACATCTGTGCTACGAGTGAGCCGCTGGGAACCGGGTTGCCTTATCCGGAACGCCGTTTACAACAATTGAGCTGAGGAAAACTGGAAATGTCCTGACCACCAGCCCAGGGCCCAAAAGTAGTGTTTGTTTCCTTGAACTAGTATACGATATACCGCCGTTGCATAAGTACAAGAAGTTACGTCTTCATGCTGTCCATGAACCCCCCCCCCCCGCGCATACCTTTCAACCGGGAATTGCTGGCACCCCCTTGCTTTGCGCGCGAATTCGGGGCTCGGCAACTGCCACATGCACTCGATAACCACAAATCCCGCTGCCCAAATTTCTCTGTCTTGACTTTACAGATGAATTGAATGTATCTAGGTATCCGTAGGTTTTGTTTCTGAAATTAATGCCATCTTTCATGTTTTTCACTGTGATTTCTCACCATACTTATCTCAACAAAGAAGCATATTCAAAACGAAAAAAACCCAAGGTGCACTGGTATGGGTCACCAAGAACACTGCTTTGTAATCATTTGAGTTCTATATATGTTGTGTACAGAGTAAAATGTCCCGCCGTTGCCAGCGTTGCTTGCAATAGACAGTAGGTGAGTGCATCGTGCGATTGCCGACCGCCACATATAAATGAACTTTGAGAGAACAGGCCCTCGGCGAACTCTTAGAGGGAGTGAGCACTAAAAGGGTGAATTCTTCGTCTGAGGATGTTTCCCCCTGAGGGTTGGATATTGCAAGTTACGAAAGGGGATCAGAAGATTGCTACGGTACAATGTCTAAGCAGCATCAGCCAAACCCAGATGGCGGCACCACCGAGGATCGGAAGAGTTAAGTTATCATCTAATGAGCCCAGGTCTGTGTGTAATGGAAATGAGTCAATGCTTGGGGCAGGGAATGAAGTCCGAAACACACTCAGGGCTTCTACCAGACTTGATATTAAACCAACACCAAACCCCAGCATTATCAAGCCTCCCCATCCGCCATTATGAGTTTGACCCCATTGCCACCAGCTCTCCTCAACTCCACGTCCCATCCCATAAGTACATGTGCCCCAGAACACCACCGAAACAAAAAAACCGACCGCTAGCGCGGCTGACGATCCCGCCACAGTTTTCCGCGGAATAAGGGGGATGAATCCAAACACCCTCGGGGCAGTTTGGATGTCTTTGGGCCATACAGACGGCCAATGGTTGAGGCAGCAGTATCCGCCCACGATAATCTATCGCAATCTGTCAGAGCGCAGTTCCACATTGGCTTCAGGCAAACGTCACTGACATAAGAATCGAAACAACAGCCACATCTCGCGGATAGGCACTGAGGACAGCAATTACTCCGATCAAGTACCATACAACTCCATTTAGCTTCGCCTAGCAAAAAAAAAACGAATTAGGGAAGATGTTGTATTGAAAAGCCTAAACCATGCCAGCCTTTTCAGACTCTCGCATCAACGAGCCAAGAAATCGCACATAGACCTTTGCAAAATCTTCCGAATAAAATCTCCAAAAATCCGCTGACACGACAATGACCAATGCAGTCCACAGAGTAGCAATGATGCCATTCAAACTCCTGGGTCGACAAAAATAAATAGCGAGGGTCACGAAGCCTGGAAGGATCAGCTGACGCAACCCTTGACGAAGGCAGGTGGAGATGTGGGCAATCCAACATACCAGGAGTGCTGTGGAGCACTTTGCGAGGGACTTCCCAGTCAACAGGAGACAATGGTCGCAGCTCTGGAAACGGCCCTGTCGCCAACGAGTTGGGGTGCCTATTTGAGGGTGCCTTCTGCCTGCTAAGATCGCCGCTCATGAGAGGTAAGCTCAACCTTCAAACCAGCACGTGATTGCCAGCCGTCTGGGCAAAATTTCAAACAAGAATGGCAGCAGTTCTCACTTCACCTATGGAAGTTCCTTTATCTCCTGCTGGCTGGTCGCCTGTGCCGTCGACCTCCAGAACCATCTCCGGTATTCTACTTATTCATTTGCTGCACCGTGTTGGTTCTGATATTCTCATTCCGTATTGAAGTGCCTAAGCCTCGGGTGCTTTTGCCAGTTGGCCATGGGTATTATGCGCATGCTCGGAGAACCGTGCACCGGCGCACACTTGACCAAGATTTGGATGAGCAGGAGGCGGAAAGACTCAAGAATGAGAGCTCGAAAGCCAACGGGCTAGAAATTGAAGATGACCTCGGCGTGGGAGACGAGCCCGAGTCCCGAGACTTACTTGCTCTTGATGCCAAGGAGTGGAAGGTGTCTCAATTATTGCATCTCGATGTAGCGCTTGGACTCACGGCGTTCTGATCCAGCGTCAAGACCATTACGCCGTTCTTGGTCTTTCCAAGTTCCGATATGCAGCGACTCCAGATCAGATTAAGATAGCTCGTGCGCACTATCCACCAACTCACCATTATCCGTCTTGATTGTTATTCTCTATAGATCGCAAGAAAGTGCTGAAGCATCATCCAGACAAGAAAGCGGGGGAGGGTGACTCAGATAATGACCAATTCTTCAAATGCATACAAAAGGCCATGGAGATTCTCAGCAACCCCGAAAAACGGCGCCAATTTGACTCGGTAGATCCATACTATCTCCAATTGGAAGAAGACGTGGACCACAACGAACTTTCCAAACTCTCCAAAACTCCCGAAGGTTTCTTCAAGGCTTTTAGGCCCACCTTCGAACGAGAAGCACACTTCTCAAAGCAAACACCCGTCCCATTGCTTGGCACCCTGGATGATTCCAAGGCTCAGGTCGAGGGATTCTACAACTTCTGGTACAACTTTGACTCTTGGCGGAGCTTCGAGTATCTGGATAAGGAAGTTAATGAAGGAAGTGACAGGTGGGTTTGGATCTCTTTCATTTCATCCTATTGTTGCTGAGTGACGTGTCAAAGTCGTGATGATAAAAGATACACCGAGAAGAAGAACAGGACCGAGCGGGCTCGCCGCAAAAAAGAAGACAATACGCGATTGCGTTCTTTGGTTGATTTAGCTCTAACTCTTGACCCCCGGATCAAACGAATCAAGCTAGAGGAAAAGGAGGCACGCGATCGCAAGAAGAGCAAAGGCAATATCAATCCATTGGCAAGGAAGGAAGATGAGGAGCGTCTGAGGAGAGAGGCTGAGGCTGAGGCGCAAGCGAGTGCAAAAGCGGAGGTGGAGGCCGCGGAGGCCGTGGCTAGAGCCGAGGCTAAAAAGGCGAAGCAAGCGGCTGCAAATGCAGCAAAGAAAGCAAGACGTGTGGAGAGAGCAGCTGCAAATATCATGAATGCTCCACCCACTTCCCAAGACTGACAAAACACACCTTCATCTTTTCACTACAAAAATTGATTCTTGGAATTGCATTGTGAAGATAGTACAATAAATCAATTACATTTCCATTTCTTTTATCACACCTATTTTTGATGCTGCTACATGCATGCCTTCATCAGCAAATTCCCTTGATTGAAATTGGGCACTTCAAATGGATTTGACTGAAGTGAGCAAACCAACTGATTGACTTGAATAAAGGTTTCTTGATTCATCCACTTTGTAATCAAGCTCTCACTTTGAAGCACCATCATGCTGGGTGTGTCATGTCTGTGTATCCACCAACCTCTATTCACCTCTGTCCACCTCTGTTTCATTCATTATTAACCTTGTCTCTCTTTTATTCCCAATTATTTGTTGCTCATTAGTTTCAGCTGTGTCACCTCATTACTGTTAGATACTGCAGGTTTGGATGGTTCCAGAATGGAATTGGAGACTTAGCAAGGAGGGACCTTGGCCTCTGTCATATCCATCCCCAGCCATCAACTTCCGATCCCTCCGATCCCTCCGGTCTACCTCTGCTCCTTCTTCACTAACCTCAGAGCTCCCGTATTCTGCAATCCCCTCGGTACCCCTCGATGGTCACCACCCCCTCCTTTCAATTTATTACCTACGCCTCCCTAAGTATGGAGCCCTGAAGGCTTCTGGACAGCTCTGACGTCCGCTAGCGCACCCCCGCCTCCGCTGGGCAATACACTCGCTTGCCCTGCAAAGCCCACCTTTGGGCCTATCCCTCCTTTCCGTTAACCCTGTAACCCGACTCGTCGGTAATATTCAATCGGCTAATGTCTAACCCCGTTAGCTCCACTCCGCCAATTGCAGACCCGCCCTCGTTGCAACTATATATATACTCAACTTGTACATAGGTTACACCTCAGTAATAAAATCGACTAGAGTTTACCCCCTTCAGTTCTGGTTGCCAGTTTAGTAAGTTAGGGCACGGATGTGTTACTTGGCACAGCGCTCCTGGCATAAGTCACTGAGGCTGAAGCCCTCTGCCATGGAGACATTCCCTTGTCTCAACCTGGTCTCTGACAGCCTCAGTGTAAACATGTTATAAGTGTTGAGTTCACGAGATCACTCACAACAGTCAGTTGTTGCCTCACACACCCAGTCCATTAAATGTACAAGAGGAACAAAGGGAGGGAGCGGCATGCCCTGACAGCCACAAGTATGTGGCCTATCTCCCTTACACTCAGCAACTCAAGTGGAGCACTGTGCCATTGCTGGTTGTCCTGGGTTTGGATCAAGCAAGGGGTAAAGTCTCTAGGGGGGAATCAAGTCGATTTCAGACTGAGGTTACAAGTTACTAAGTACATTGTATATATAGGAGGGGTCTGGAGTCAAAAGCAGCAAGGGTAGACTGAAGGGGGACAAAGGGAGCTGGTGTCATATCCATACAACTCCGGACCTCCACTCCTGTTTCTGGACCTCCATCTCCTCCTCCAGAACTCCACATCCTCCACCACCACCTCCCCTGTTGGTTGTTAAGAGCCCACTCTACCTCTGGCTCCAACACAACATCTAACACTACCTCCAATCCGACTCTGGTTTACTCCAGGTCCGATCCCAACCTCATACCTTCCAGACCAGAGTTTGCGATGCTCCTTACCTCCGGCTCTGGACTCCTGTACCGGAACACCATCACACCTCCACCTCCAGAACTCCGGTCACATCTCTGCCTCCGGACTTTGACCTCCTCCTCCGTCTTATCTCCTTGTATTCCTTATTGCATTTCATTTATTACGTCTAGCCAATATTCCGGACTTTGACTTCTGACTCCGGACCTCCAGAACTTACTCTGGACCCTGCAGTCTCTACGGTATGGTGTCATTTAATCCTCTTGTTGCCTCTTCCTTATTTAGGCAGCTGCTTCCTTTCCATATTAGTCAGCTGTCATTCCCCACAACCCCCTCCACTCCTTCCCCTCTTGGCCTTGCCCTTTTGGGAAGCACCATAGAGTTCCAACCCTTGACCCTTGGGGTTGTTCCCTCTTCCAGTCCCCCTTTGTCTCCTTCCAGTTCCCTTTGTTCCCTTTGGGTCCTCTAACTCCACTCCTGTATTATTATATATGCACTCTGTACTTAGTTTCCTGTACCCCCAGTCTGAAATCAATGACAATGACAACTGGATTGTCCCCCAAAGAGACTCTCCCTGCTAACCTGAAGTTAAGGACCACCTTAGACAACAAGCAACAGCACAGCGCTCCACTTGAGTCACTGAGGCCAAGGTCCCTCCACTCCTGAGTCCCTTCTCCGCTTCCAGACAACTCCATGCTCCTCTAACATCACTGAACACAACTGCAACCCCAGTTTTCAACTGCAATGCCAACAAACTGTCAGGGCGTGGGGAATGTTACTGTGGTTCACCATCAGTGACCATTAAGGTTGGCTGTCTCGGTGTAACAGCCTGTTAAGGGCAGGGTTGACAATTGTGGTGAAGTGGGGTTTCAGCTTCAACGACTCGTCTGTGAGCATTGCGCCTCATTCTTGATGCAGCCCTGATATTTCAGGGTACAGGGAGTGTGACTGAGTCAGACAAGACACACAGGGGGTAACCCTAGTTGATTTTTGGACTAAGGTACGAGGTAGTGTACAACCAGTAGTGTAACAGAATGAATGGGGATTAGTTGCCAGATTTCACAGAGATTGCAGGTGGCTTTAAAAAAACAAACAAAGAACATGGGAGAAGGATGGCTGTGCATAGCCATCAAGAAAACAAGAGTAAATAGGGAATGAATGTAGGCCCATTGTGGGCCATGAAAAACATAACAATGATGGGGAAGGGTGATGGGCTCGTCCAGGCAGCATTGGGCAGGGAGTGGAGTGGACAGGGTTGGAGTGGAGGTGGGAGAAGGGGTGGGGAGTGAGCACCTGATCGTGGGAATTGCTGGGTCATGACACAAACTCAGAATACACCTAATCCAATCTAGCCTCTCCCACTGTGCATGCTGTAGGTGGGATAATTGCCCACATGGAGAACCAGCTCAGATACCCATTCACACATTCAGAAAACCCAGTTCCATTTACACAACAACCTGTACAAATTTGGTATCTAAAATACTGTCCTATAATGACCATAAGTTCATCACATGTCACATGAAGATTTTGGATTGAATTGAAAATGAACATGATTGAATTGGTTCAACACCTCCGGCAACTCCCGGAGGCTGTGGGATTGAACTAATGGTCATTATACCACAGTAGTGCTAATTCTTACGATCCCATCGATACCAAGAATGTCCCAATTGGTGGAGAATTGACAGAGTTATGTGTTGGGCAAGTTAGGCACAGCAGGTCATGAGCATGTGCAGGTGTTGTCAGAGATCTGGGAATACTGTCAGAGACTGGGATATTGTTAGAGTCTGGCAGACTGTCAGAGGGCGAATAGAAGACAGATTGGGTTCTGTCTGAGTTGAGGTCGGAGGTGATTGTTACGGATACAGAGTCTCCAACGACCATATCCGTCGCATGGTCAAAGACTTCCCCTCTCTATCGCTCCTCCCCTCTTTCTCCCTTCCGTCCTCTATCCCGATACCCTATCCTCCTTACCCGTTCTACCCCTTTCCCCCCCCTTGTGCAAAGCTTTCCCCATTGGGGTTTTGGTGCTGGCCGAGGTTGTTTGTGTTTCGCGGGATTTCCCGTGACCTTACCATTTGTAGATAGTCACGCATCTTGTACGGAAACCGCTGAAGGCGGTTCCCGCTAACTAACAACTGCTCTACAACTGTCTTGTGTACCGTCTTCTGTAACAACCCTCCCTGTGACTCAACTGAACCCATGTGACTGTACAACTCTCAATATGTCTTATAAGTCTGGTTATATTGAGTCCTCTAACGGCCCTTGCCGCGAGAACTCAAGGTCGAGAGTCGAAGACTCTCGACATGTGTATCGTCCTATTGAATCTGTACCCTATGGGTCTTCATCACTCCGCTCTCCCCCCAGTACTCAACCTACGACGTCACCTCACGATCATGGAGATCATGAATACTTTGAAGCCCGCCTTCCCGTGATGCCGGCACGTTCGCTACGCAAACGCCAAGTCACCACCCATCCACCGTCTGTTCCTTCCTTCGCCAGTCATCATGTTTCCCCGCCAACGGTACGTTCCCTTTGGGAACGCCAAGTCACCAAAGGCCCTACTAGTCAATCCTCATTGCACGATTATGACATCAACCCGCTACCGGTACGTTCGCACTGCGAACGCCAAGTACCCGATGGCAACTATATGAAGTTCTCACCCATCTCACAAGTTGCGACCTCGCACACGGTACGCTCCATTGAGGAGCGCCAAGTACCCGTGGCTGACCCGTCCTGTCATATCCGTGCATACCTGACCCCGACCTGACTTCCGGACCTCCACCCTCTTCACCTCCGGAGTCATAACCTACCGCTGCCGTTCCGATACTCACCTTCGGTCTTGGCAACACACCCCTCCTCTTACCTCTCCGACCCTTTCTCCGTCCGTTCCGATACTCACCTTCGGACCTGACTACTCTCCTTTCCGCCACTCCCTCTTCCTTACCTGTCCCCTCTCTCCTCCTCCCATTACCCTTCCGCCAAGTTACGACCATCCACCACTGCTCCGTACTTCACACTCGGACACCATTCGTACCTTACTCCGAGCCTCCATCATAGTCCCTACCTCGGACTTTGACTCCACCTCGGTCTTAGTCCATTGCATTGGTGACCTCATACTATGTAAACACCATTGCCAATATTCCTCGGACTTCCAACCCCACCTCCGTAACCTCCGTAAGCTCCGCAACCCCCAAGCTTCGCAGACCGCCTTCGGCACTCTCGCCGCCTGTAATGTATTTCTCGCATTTTCCCTTCATCCCTATTTGGACTACTGCTTCTTTCTATTCTAGCCAGTTAGTCATCATCCCCACTTCCCCTCATCCTCCTGCCCCTCTGGGCCTCGCCCTCTCTACCTCCTTTCGGACGTATCACAGGTCTTGCCCTATGACCTTCGGTACCGCTCCGCCCCCTCTACCCTTTGTTCCCGTTCGGACGTCTTCGTTCCAATTCGGTCACCCTTTGTTCTCTTTGTGCTTTTGCCCCTTCCATTATATATATCGGCGCTTGTACATACTCGTTTTGGTTTTAGTCCGAAATCGACCTGAAATGCCCCCAAGAGACTTCCTGCTCACCTACTGTGAAATTAAGGACCAAATGGACAAACAGCAATGGCACAGCGCTCCGCTTGAGTCGCTGAGGCCAAGGTCCCTCCACGCTAAGTCTCCGATTCCACTCCGGAGTCGTCCGTTTCCGCCTCATTCTAACACGTCCGTCCTGGCATCTCCGACTACCTACCATCAATCCCTTAATAGCTCACTACATCACCAATCACGATCGATGGGAATTCGATCGTCCACCCCCAGGCAAGACTGGGATCACTCATCGATTACATATCCTGTTATGGTACAGACCAGATATGACCTCACTCATCCCACTATAAGAACGGATCAAGGAATGGGGAATTTCCCCCATCCCCGTAACAGTGATGCAGAGGTCTGTTGGAGCGCGCGGATATGCGGGCGGAAATATGCGGCGTGTCCGGAAGTGCTGTTCAAGGTTAGCAGAGTGGGATCGTGGCCTCAGCGACTCAGGTGGAGCGCTGTGCCCTGAGCTTGACATTTGGGGGAGATCCCATATTCACAAACTGACACTTACAGCGGACTTCAAACAAGACTTGCGGGCGGAGCGGACCTGTAGGAGGAGCGCGGACTCTGTGAGCACGGACTCAGAGGGGGGAAGCCCCCTTTGCAGAAGGAGGGACTCAGACCAGACAGGGGGGGTACTCTAGTTGATTTCAGACTGAGGTCCCCGAAAGTATTTACAAGGTATAAGTAGATAAGAGAAATCAAAAGAGGGACCGGTCGGTCCGGTGCGGAAATATGCGGAAATGAGCGGGGACTTGTCAAACTAAACCAAGGACAAGAACCTGGGAAATGGGAGGCAACGAATGAATAAAGTCAAAGTGGATCAAGTACCAATATTGACAGATTAAATGAATGAATAGGAAAGTGCAATAGCACACGGATCAAATGCCAATATTGGGGTGAACATAATAGGCACTCGGCAAGGAATGAATGTTATGTTGCTGAGTAACAAAAATGGCCAGAGGACAAAAGCGGAGGTCAGTGCGCGGCGCCGATACAAGTCCGCAAATAAGCGGGGTCGGTGCGGTGCCGACACAAGTCCGCAAACAGAGGTTGATCTGCCAGCACTGTCACACAAGGACAGCATGAAGGCCAACAGAGGTACAGAGGGGAGTGGGAGTGTTGACCTGACCAGAGGTGTCAAGGGCAACCAGAAGTGGCCAGAGGGTGCAGAGATGGGTAGAGGGTGCAGAGTGGGCAGAGGGTGCGGAATGCACGGAAGCGGGGCATGGCTGTGACCACATAGCGGGAAGCGATGAGTGTGGTTCAGATGGAGACAAGGCAGGCATGACTGAATGCCGGGAGCACCAAGGGCTCAGGAACTGGAGGTAAGGTTGGAATACTGGCAGGGTCTAGGTTCTGATTATTAGCCAAGTCTCATGCAGTAAGGCAGGGGGCCAGACATGGGGTTGGGGGCTGGTTAGGATGGGTTTCAGGTCGGCAGATTTGCCTATCGGCATTGGTTCGCCGCTGACAGATCCAAAGGTAAACAAGGGTTACCAACAGGAAGGGGAAGTAAATGGAAAGAATCCTCAAGACAAATAAGGAATAGGCGAAAAGCCTGAATTACATCTGAGGTTTGTGGAGTGAGAGAATTACAAGCCAACTGAATGGAAAGGCCTAGAAACGTCTATGAACAAGCAGGGAACTACAGAGAAAAGGCATCCAGGAAAGTCCGGAGCCCGGAAGTTGTAGTCTGGAAGATTGGGGTTGTAGAAAATATCAAATGATAAAACAATAAGATTATCAAGACTGGAGGTAATAGGAATAAGGAGGTACCGGAGGTGCAGTGTAAGGAGTGGTAACCCCACCCTTTATTCATTATCTTATTGTATATTTGTCTCGATTTAAACATGTATAAACAATGTATATACAATAACGTGGGAATTTGGGAAAAGGAACAGAACTCCTTTTCCTCTCCATTGTTGATAATTAAAGCTCAACTTTATTGATGACCTGAGGATTGAGGAGAACTGGGGTTGGAACCTACACCAACCCCTTACATGCAGAGACTGGAGGTTGGAAGGAGGGTGAATAGGCAAGTTGAGATTTATCAACAACGAGCAAGCCCAACTCCTTTGAACAAGGTGTCTGAGGAGGTGGAGGTATGGTGGTGGAGGTCTGGAGGTGATGCAGACATAGATGAGTAGCAGAGCAGGAGAGAGTCAGAGGAGGAGGTAGTCCTTGGGTCGTTGGCGTCGACCAGAGGCAGCAGAGAGAGATTGGGAGGACTGGTGGAGGTCATAGGAGTCATGTAGTGATAGGATGGAAGGAGGTGGAAGATCCGGGATATGACACATTTAAACAATATACCTGTGTTTGATGAAGCATTGAGGTTGTGCTGGGGCTGTTTTTTTTTCATGCTTTGATGTTATTGTGTTACGTGAACAGTGCAGTTTGACATTCTATGGCATAATAGCTACAGTCTAGTGTAAATCCAAACATAGGATGGAATACAAAGAATAAAAAATATATCTCGTGTTTAAGTACATAGGTCAAGACAATGACAAGTGCATATACTCTTGCCTCAGAAGAGAACTGAGGGGAGAGGGGTCCAAAAATTAGCTCTTTACACATGGTCAATGCCTTGTGGTGAGACTGTGCATTATTTAAGAGAAAGCAAACATTGCCACTGAGCAATCTGCTTGAAGTGGCATTGATGTGTTTGATCACCAGGTAAAGATGTGAGGAGAGAAACCTATGAGAGTTCAAGGTCAGTGTCGACTCCCTCAGTATGTAAATGCGAAGCTCATCAATCTTAGAATCCCAGCCCAAAATGTAGGGATTCAGGTATGTCAGGGCAATAGCCCTGAACCCTGAGCCATATGTAATTACGATGTACATAAAGTCACGTGGGTAAGTGGGAACCTCTGTCAACTGCTTACACACACTGTAGTGTCAGGGGACGAACCCTGGGTCCCCATGACCCCTCTCTACAGTCCACAGTCCAGCCTGTAAACACAGCCCATCTCAGGGCATGACTACTGTGGGTAAGAAAGTGATATAAGATAAAGGCAAGTAATAGGGGCGTTCACAGTACCACAAGTCAGCCAAAAGTTAATCAAAAGACGAAGTCACAAGTCAGCTGCAAGACTCACCAACTTGTGACAAGTCAGTCACAAGACTCACTTTTGTCTTGGGGCTCTGGGGCTGCAAGAGCGCCAAAACTGGTTTAAAAACAGGTTCCAAAACTCGGCCTTAAGCCCCGTGCTGAGTCACATGTACTACTATCCTATACTGTACAGTTTCTTCCTCACCTGATTGGGTAGCTGCAATGCAACGCAAGCATGCAGCTCCTTCAACAGTGGTACCCACACCAAATAAGCGTGCTAACCAGTCTACTGGTCCAAAAACTGAGGAGATCAGTACCCCCACCACACGCCGCATCCAGTGGCTTGCCAACCCTGCATGGATGGATCGGCTGGTATCCTACTTGCTTGAAAACCCGTCTGTGCATCTCAAACTATGTGGAGATTCTTCCCAGACAGCGAAGGCAGAGAGCCGGTCAAGGGTCTGACTGATTTATGTTCCAGTTTGGTGTCCATACTTTTACTTGATTCGTTTTTTTTAGGTTTCTACTGGTGAGAAGAAGAAGGACTACTGGGCTATCATTGCCAAGTCTATTTGGGATCGGGATGACGAGCCTGAACATGCTTTTTACATCAAGGACTTAGCCCACTATACCACTGCAATTCAAGGGCGGATCAGTTGGTGCGTTGTATTTTGAGCACACAAATTCAATCATCAACCTTCATCCGACAGGCTTGAAACACAGTACAACAAGTACCTTAAGTTCCTGAAGGAAACAGGTCAGGGTGTTAAGACAGATGAGGAAATTGAAGAAATCCACGCAAATAAAATGGGTATGTAGAAATTTCCTCATATGTTCATGCACTAATATTCCTAAATATTAGCGGAGATATACTCGAAGTTCCTTGGTTTGATGATTTGGATGGAATTTGGTCCACACTTCCAAAACATTCCATTGACTTGATCTCAAATTCAACTGTGGGACAAGCCCAAGGGTCCGAAAACCTTTCTTCAGCCTCGCCTACTATGGATACAAATGTACTGGAGTCTCAGGATGCAACTCTGGCTGAGGTGTTGGAAGATGGCATGGACTTGGTATGTAAAGGAAGGATGAAACCGGTTAGTAGTTACTGACTCCAAGATATTAAAATAGTGTGTCGCTACTCCCGATTTCATCTTCCCCTTCCCCACTTCCATCACCCCATACTACCTTACTTGATGAGCAGCTGCAGAGTGTTGACACCAAACCTAAGGTTGACCCAAGGTTTGTGTCATATCCGTGCATACCCAATCCCGACCCGACTCCCAGAACTCCTTCTTCACCACCTCCGGAGTCCTACCCTACCGCTGTCCATTCCAATATTCACCTTCAGTCCTGGCACCACACCTCCTCCCACCTCCCATGCCACCACCACTCCTCCGTCCCTCTCCTCCCCTATCTCCATCTGCTCTGATACTCACCTCGGACCGAACACCACCCCTCTCACCACCCTCCTACTACTACTCCTCCTCCTACTCCTCCTCCTACTCCTCTGCTCCTTCCTCACAACACCTCCACCCTTCCATCATCCTCCTCCGCTTCTCCCATCCGCTCCGATACTCACCTTCAGACCTGACAACTCTCCTTTCCACCACTCCTTCCCTCTTCCCTTTCTCCTCTCTCTTTCCTCTGGTGCTCTTCCGCTGACCTCCCACCAAGTTACGACCTTCCACCGCTGTCCCGTACTTCGTACTTGGGCACTGCTCGTACCTTTGCTCCGAGCCTCCGTCATAGTTCCTACCTCGGACTTTGACTCCACCTCAGTCTTAGTCCATTGCATTGGTGACCTCATACTACGTAAACACCATTGCCAATATTCCTTGGACTTTCAACCCCGCCTCCATAACCTCTGTAAGCTCCACAACCTCCGAGCTTCACGGACCATCTTCAGCACTTTCACCACTTGTAATGTATCTCTCACGTTTTCCCCTCATCCCTATTTGGACTGCTGCTTCTTCCCATTCTAGCCAGTTAGTCATCATCCCCACTTCTCCTCATCCTCCTGCCCCTCTGGGCCTCACCCTCCTTACCTCCTTTTGGACCTATCACAGGTTCTGCCTTATGACCTTCGGTACCGCTCCACTTCTGTCATCCCTTTGTTCCCATTCGGACGCCTTTGTTCTGATTCGGATCCCCTTTGTTTCCTTGTGCTTTCGCCCCCTCCATTATATATATTGGCACTTGTACATACTCATTTTAGCCCTTAGTGTCACGACCCGACATATCCGTCACTCCCGTCAACACGTCCTAGTGCACTTGTCCCATCCTGCCCGCTATCATCATCATCCGTCCATCCATCTGTCCACCTGTCACCCTCATCCGCACTTCCTCCCCTGCGTGCGTACCTTCCAACCTAGGTTGCCCGCTTGTTGTTGTCCGCTCACCAGCCAGACGGCTTGCTAGATGGCCAGATGGTCCTTTCTCTTTTGTCCGCTTGCAGATTATTGTTCTTCCTTTTGTTCCTTGCTTGCCTTTTGTTGACCAAGTTTGCCGATATTAACTATTTGTTCCTTTCTTCATTCATTATCATTAATATCGCACTTGATCCGCCACTCCTTCCGGGCCGGTCTCATTTAGTTACTTGTGTTTATAACATGTGTAGGTTACACCAGATGTACCTCAGTTCGTATATCGACTTGGATTCCCCCTCTAGACTCCTCTCTTCATTGTAAGGCTCCTGTCTGAAATTGGGACACCAACGTAAGAACGAAGCACAGCGCTCCACCTGAGTCGCTGAAGCTAAAGTCCCGCCCCTCCGACCTTACGAGTCTGGATGACTTCGCGTGCCTTGTGGGTCACCCGGATACGCATCTGGCACGTTCCTGACACTTAGTCTAAAATCGACCTGAAATGCCCCCTAGAGACTTCCTGCTCACCTACTGTGAAATTAAGGACCAAATGGACAAACAGCAATGGCACAGTGCTCCACTTGAGTCGCTGAGGCCAAGGCCCCTCCTTGCTAAGTCTCCGGTTCCCCTCTGGAATCGTCCGCCCTCGCCCAGTTCTAACAGTTTGCACCCCAGCACTTGCAGCTCCCCGCTCCTATTACACCAACCTCAAGATCTATGACACCAGGCACATCTTCAGCCCATACCATGGCATGGGGTATCAAGGTAAAGCGAGACTCACTCGCTGATTTCCATGAAGCAAGCAAATTTGAGTCTGAACTCACAGAGCGAGAGTCAAACCAGCAGCATGCAGAATACATGACATGCATTGCTACACATAGACAGCGTGAGGCAAATAAGCATGAATGCAGAATGCTCAAGTTACAAATCTGCCAACTAGAGCTGCAGCAACAGCAGCAATTGGATGTGCACCAGGCACAGCAGCAGTTGGAGTTGCAAGAGGCACAGCGGAACCCTTTCATGCCAACTGGATTTCCACTCACACCCCCAACGTTACTTGCCACACCACAAATAGACCTTGGCGAAAACCTCCTTGGACTTGACTTGGCACCTAATCAATTCTAGTTGCACACTCTTTTTTTTCTATTTAGTACTATGGCTTTCAGTGTTGTCCATACACCTGATAAAATAAAGCCTCTTGAACATGTCGGCGCTTCCGCTGACCTTCTGTTTCTCCTGCTATCTGCAGTTCTGTTGGCACCCAAATAAACCCTTCAACTTCTTCATCATCTTCCCTCTCATCAAGACCATGCAACCCATCTTCAACCCACCACAAGAAATCCTCATCAGACTCAAAGTTCTCTTCATGTGCTACCAATGAGTGAATGATAAGGCAGGCACGGACCCATTCAAGAGCAAGTTTGTAGTCGCACACACTATTGATTTGTTGACAGAGCCCCTGAAAAGATTGGAATCGGCCTTTAAGGAAACCTACTGCATGCTCTGACCGGATACGGACCTGAATTGACAATTATCAGTCACTAGGGGAGGATCAGTTGAATATTTAGACTTACAGCAGAAAGATGGTAGTTGAACTGTCGGTTAGCTGGTATAAGAGATTGTGGCTTCTTGTATGGTACCATGCACCATGGTGTCAAACCATAAGCAGAGTCCCCCCATAGCCACTCACCATCTCGGAACAATTGGTCAGATTCCTTATAAGCACACGACTCTTTAAAGGCCGTGGAGTCATGGACACTCCCTGGTGGGCCAAGAACATAGTCAATTATGTGTAGATTTGGAAGTGTCACTAACTAAAAGCAGATGAGTCAAAGCTTCATGAAAATGGAATGGCATACCGTTAGGCTAAGGGAGTAATTGGATTTGCGGTCAAAGAATTGTTCATAATGTCCTGGCTTTGCATGGAGTGGTATTAGTGTGCCATCCACCATACAAAATCCTGGTCTCCAAGCGGGGCATGAGACTCGTTCCACCCAATCAGAAGCTTCCCACTTCTCCGATGCACTTGGCCAGTGGATTGCTTGGTCATGAAGAGGGAGGAATGCCGCAATTATCCGTCTTGTAGAATTAATGACTGCTCCAGAACTGCAGCCTGCCCATTGCGCAACAGCTTCAACTGATACACTGTTCCCAAATTTACCAAAGCGGTAAAGAGTTATCGTGAGCTGGTGTGATATGGGGGCTTGTTCCACATTAGAGCTGTTGTAAAATATTGGATGTTCTTGGATAAGAGATAGAAGAACATCAAAGGAATGAGGTGAAACATGTAGGTTGTGGCGGAAGCGCCATGCATCATCCTCTTTGTAACACTGAAGTACAAAGGAAAGCTGGCTGCACTTGGGAACTGAATGCAGGAAGAGGACTCTAGTGGTAACAACATTGTAAAGAAACTGCCAGACACGTCGGATGGCTTGAACATGGGAGTGACGGAGCCTTGTGTAGGTTTCAACAAGGTCTTCATAGGTTGAGTGGGATGAAAGGATAGATGAATGAGATAGCGATTCTATAGTGCTACCAGTGGACTCGGAGGATGAGGTGCTACTGCTGCTGCTGCTGGAACTTGTACTTGTGCTATCAGTGTCAGATGAGGTTTCGGACTCGGAGTCGTCATTAGTGTCAAAATTGGAAATGGATAGATCACTCAGCTCATCGATAGAGTGAAGGTTGTGGAGAAAACTGCATCGTTGATGTCAGTACTGGGCTTGGAGGCTGGATGCATGCTTGAGAGCAGCACAGATTAAGTGCTCACGTTCACTAAGAATAGGCATGCAGAGTGAACATTATGTAATCCATTCAAATCCTTTGTGACTGGAGAGGCTGTTTTGACACACTTTTTTTGCATGCAACTGTGAATGACCTCAAAAGTGGATCAAAAGAGGTCAAAAGTCAAGCTCAAAAGTCGCTAGGAAAGTCCAACTTTTGGCAACTCTTGTGGGCGTCTTTTCTTGTACTTTTCGCTACTGTGAACACCCCTAATGTACACTTGCCTACTGTGGGTAAGAAAGTGAGAAGAAGGTTAACTTCTCACTTTCCCACAGTGGCCCAATATGGTGAAAACTTCCGGGGATACCTGGAAGTCACATGAAGGATAGCAACTGGGCCCGGAGTGTTATGGAAATGGAGAATCTTATGGTCCGTGACAGGCAACCAGACCTTGAGGCCCTTTGCTATGGAAATGGGCCTAGACTCCTATAGACCAGGCACACAGGTAAGATATTTCTTACCTCTCACTTCATTCTCTGCCAAACCCCATGCCAAGCTTTCCCACTGGGTTTTGGTGCTGGCTGGGGGATTTGTTGATTTCCAAGGGACTTCCTTTGGCCATTATAACATTTGTATTAGATAGATACAAGTCATATGACATGTATGGTAATTGCCGAGATGTTTTCTCATTATCAAATACATAACCCACAAACCTTGTACCACGATTGTAACATCCTCACCATTGTGTCACCACTGTAAACTCAACCTGTAACCCTGGAACCATGTCCACCTCCCTATTCCTCCTCTCCATGACAAAACCGCAACGAGGAGGGCATTCCCATGCCCAACCTCCTGCTGTCTGCTCCCACCAGTCCACTGGGTGGTCGAGTGGTTACTCCCATCCAACCAGAAGTTCCCTATCAGGAACTGTAGCCTATCCCACCTCCTCAGGAGAAGGATACGGTCCAGGCAGCTCCAGGATGCCTGGCCACGCACCCACGGGTCCCACTTCCCACGGTCACCCACTACTGTGCACTGGTCCACCAGCCCGCTTTCCCCAACAACTCCCGCTACCAGTACGCTCCCATGAGTGCCAAGTCACCGATAGCCACCAACTGGGTGACTCCCTTTGGGAGTCCCAGTATCCCTCACTACCGGTACGCTCCATTGAGCACCAAGTCACTGCTAGCCAGACACTCCCAGCACACCCACTACCGGCACGCTCCCAGGAGCGCCAAGTCCCTGTTAGCAGACAGCCAGGTGGCTCCCTCAAGGAGCCCACATCATACTCGCTACTGGTATGCTCCCAGGAGCGCCAAGTTACTGTTGGCCGACACACAGGTTGTACTCCCATACCCTCATCCTATTCTGCTCTCCCTCCAATGGCTATGCAGCCACCTCCATTAGTGAGCTGAACGGCTCAGGTTGGGTTCCCCAGAACCCATTCCTGTAACATGGAGCATGTGGTGCATGGGGCAGAAGCGCACATGTGGGTGCAGGTGCAGGTGCGGGCTAGTCAGGGTGTGTGCCCTGACATGTAATACATACCATCATATCACTTACAGCCTTGTGTGCTGAGCAACCCCACTGAGACCTCACTTTTTTAAGTGTATGAGGTGTGTTTTACAAAACACAGCCCACACAACTTTATTACAACATCTTAACAATCTGACTCAGTAGCACCAATGGTGCCAAAACATGCCCACAAGGACAAGGTTGCTTCTGCAGCAATGATAAAGAAGAATGAGCAGTTTATAAAGAAACTGCAATCTCCCATTATGGGAGATTCAAAACAACAGCCATTGTCAGATGACAACAAGGATCAACATGATCCAGAAAAAACAACCACTTCAGGGCTGGTCCCTGAGGGTTTTAAAAACTTACATGGAGTAAGTGTGGGGCCCAATACCCCTAGAACTCCACATCACATTGATCTCACCCAAGTTGGGGAAGGTCTCTCACCTCCAGAGGAGGTGATCGACTTGCATGATAAATGCATAAGTGCTGAACAATCAGCCAAGAAATGGTCAGGGGAGAACGACATGGAGTCGTTCTGGCAGTGGTTCACAGAACTACTGGGATTCCTTGGCTCGCAAGGATGCAAAGGCCCCCAATTCGATGAAGTCCATTTGGACTGCTTGATTTGTGGATTAGGGGGACCTGTGTTCAGCCTCAGAATAAGACTCCGAGATGAAACTCTCCTCAGAGGAGATGAGGGCATGTTCCTCGAAGTTCCCAACATACTGATGAGAACTTTCATCAAAGCCTCTGCCACGTTGAACGTGACAAAGAAATACCGCAATGTTAAATACTGTTAGATTGAGCAGATTTGGACAACTCCGGAATGGAATTGGAGATTTAGCATGGAAGGACCTCAGCCTCAGTGACTCAGGTGGAGTGCTGTGCCATTGCTGGTTGTCCTGGGGGTCCCTAATTTCGGATCTAGCAAAGGGAAGTCTCTTGGGGGGAAATCAAGTTGATTTTGGACTGAGGTTACAAGTTACTATGTACATTGTATATAAGGAGGGGTCCGGAATCAAAAGGAGCAAGGGTCTCTGAAAGCAAGGGAGCTGGAAGGAGGAACAACACCGAGGGTCAAGGGTTTGACTCAATGGTGTTTCCCAATGGAGGAGTGAATGTTATGGAAATGGGAATTTCCCATTTCTAGCCTCTTATGGGCTCTGTACAGTACAAAGTCACGTGATATGTAAATAATAACAACTTAACCAACAACTATCACCAAAAACACACAATGTCAATGTCCTGTAAACCTCATTGTTACAACCTCTGCCATATTAACTGTAACACCATTTCAATGTCATGGCCCTCTCCTGCACCTGAATGCTATAGAAATGGGCCAATTAGGCCCCATTTTTATAACAGTGAAGGCCCAAGGCCCAAGGAGGAAGGAAGAAGGATGGGAGTGGGGAATGGCTAGCTGACTGAATAGAAAGGAAGCAGCAGCCCAAATAGGAATGAGGGAGTATAGCGGAATTGAATGGAGCAATGCAATAGTTGCAAGGCCTGAAGTAAGTCTGGAAAGTCCGAACTCGGAAGTTAAACTCCGGAATATTGGCAAACATAATTAAATGGAATGAGCTAACCAATACAATGGGTATAAGCAGAGGTGGGGTCAAAGTCCGAGGTCAGAGCTAAGACTGGAGGTTCCGGAGATGGAGACATTAATGGGATTCCGGAGTGGAGGTCTGGAGTCTGGAGTGTAGGTGTTGCATGCTTGTCTGGAAGGTGTCAAGGTTCAGGTCGGACCCGGAATGTTCCGGAGTCGGACCGAAGGTGGTGTCGGAGCTGGAGGTGGGATAACCTCTTGGGAGTCGGCAAGGAGAAGGTGACGGAAGGGAAGTAGGGCTCCGGAGTCAGTTTCGGAGTCCTGGGAGCCCGGAGTGGAGGTCAGGATTGTATGGATATGACAAATACAAAGCAGAGAAAGGTTTAAAACAGTTCTACTTAGAACTGTCCAAAGCAGCATCCCAGATGGTGCCACCTGATCAGGTGTCATTCAATGCCAGGTTCCTGAACAACATTCCCCTCGAATGGAAGAGGGAAATGATTGCTCATGACAGGATCATGTTGGAGGAACCGTGTGCTATGAGGGTACTCCAATGGAGCTAACCTGAACAGCCACATTCCTGTGTTAGCATGGTGTCACGGCCCTGCAAAGTCCCCGCCCCTCTACCACTTTCTGCACCCCCACTTGTGCGCCGTTACTCGCGCCCATTAATCTCACCATTGCCCATCACTTAGTGGCACCGATAGTGGTTCCCGTTCTACAGCCCTGTAGCAGCGCCTCCTTCGTTCTCCCGCCACCACTTGGGTTCCTCAAGCATTCGGCCGGTACCGTTTTATTCTATTCACTCACTTAACTAACTAGCAGTTGTTATGGTCGCCGTTGATCCGCTCCTTATTGACATTCCTTTATTGACGATTGATTATTCCTTTATTGATATTTGATTTATACGTATATTGACATTCTGATCCACGTGCCTAGATTGTCGGCCTATCCATTCTGCCTCCCAACTTCGCCGTCCTCTGTTCCATTCATTTCTTCTGTTCCATTACCCTGGTCCTCATCGCTCTTTAGTTCTGTCGTACTTATCATCTCGCTCCCGTCCCGCACCGGACCGACCGGTCCCTTCTCTGTTCTCCTTTCTTATTTATACTTGTAGTTTACTGTCGATGTACCTCAGTTCGAATATCGACTTGAATTCCCCCCCCCAAGTACTTTCATCCTAAGTTTGTCTCTCAACTTCATCCCCGCTTAAGTCAACGTCGCCGCAAGGTCTTTCCCGCTAATGTGAAATACGGGACAGCCTAGAACGTGTGGCGCAACACTCTGGCCAAGTCGTTGAAGCCGAAGTCCCAACCCCACGATGCCTTGCAACGGAGTAGTTCATTAGCTAAGTGACCACTCACGCTGCCGTACTCCGCTCCGCTTCCCGCGATCACCTCAAACACAGTTTCTGACAGTATATTGGAACTCACTGCACGTTCAAATGGCTTCTAGACACTACGTAACTCGTTCGCAGACCCGTGAGCCATCCACCTCCACACAACAGCACCAATCTGGTCTCGGGATTCCTGACGACTACGACCTCGACATCGACACACCCTTTGCTAGCTTCACAGCTGACCGCGGAGGCCAACGATCGTCGATGCCTGTTTTTACAAGGTCCCGATCTGAGGCTGAAGTGGAAGGCAATGTCGACGCCACCGCAGTTCCCAATCCTTCCGCACCTCGTCCTCTGCCATCTTCGTCAAGGCTGCCACCACCAGTTGACCCAGTTGTTCCACCCCCTGATGGTCCTGTTGGTAACAACCCTGACCCTGATGATCCTGCTAACGTGCAAGACGAGGCAAGCATCCTGATTCAGTTAACTCGAGCCATTGCGGCTCTCGCCCAATCCAACGTCCCTCGTCAGCCGCCACCTCCGCCACCTCTGCCACCTCCACCTCCACCACCTGCCTCGATCGACAATTACCGCACGAAGGTGCACGAGCCTGACCAGTTTGATGGGTTGGACCAAAAAAAAGCTCCATACGTTCCTAGTTCAGTGTCAACTAAATTTCCGGGATCGTCCTCAGGCGTTTAGCTCCGACCTTAAGAAGGTTATCTATGCTCAGTCGTTCCTAACGGGCTCCACGCTCAACTGGTTCAAACCCGATCTCTTACGTGCGCCTGGTGGACGAGCACCTCCCTGGGAAGACGACTGGGAATGCTTCATTGAGGAACTCCACAAAAACTTCGGTTCACACAATCCTGCCCGTGACGCGGAGCATCAATTAAAAAACTTGGTCATGAAGGACAACCAAAGGATTAGTAAATACATCGTCGAGTTCAACCATTACTGTTACAAAAATGGGGCCGGAGGCGCCCATTTTCGTCCGTCCTTAGCACAGGAAGAGGGAAAGGTTGGGAAATGGGGTTCATATGGTTATACAGATGTTATCACAGGCAGTTTAACATTAGTTGTAACAGATGTTAGCACAGCAGGTTTTTGGTTGTTTTTTGATTGGATAGAACTAATTGATATGGCAGTGCACAGAGCCCATAAGAGTCTAAAATGGGAAATTCCCATTTCCATAACAATTACGCTTCACAGTTACGTGGATACGGTGAAGGCACGCTTCAATCTCTTTTTTATGATGGGTTGCCTGATTGCCTTAAAGATGAGATCTATCGATCTGGTAGGCCTGATTTGTTGTGGGATCTTCGTGATCTTGCGCAAGAACTTGACACCCGTTACTGGGAACACCGCCAAGACAGCATACGACCTTCCCGCAACAACGCTGCCTCTCCCTCCGCTCCGTCATCCTCTAAGCCCGCCAAGTCTGATGGCAACAAGAACTCTTTGACCTCGTCATCTCTTCCTTCCTCCGCTTCCGCCTCTGGTAGTAAGGCACCTAAGGACAAGCCGTCCGGC
The DNA here is from genome assembly GCF_015039405.1 of Cantharellus anzutake. Taxonomy (NCBI): domain Eukaryota; kingdom Fungi; phylum Basidiomycota; class Agaricomycetes; order Cantharellales; family Hydnaceae; genus Cantharellus; species Cantharellus anzutake. The sequence continues at coordinate 91,175 of NW_024067043.1, forward strand.
GCTAAGCCTACTTCCTTCACCTCCGACCTTTCGACAAAACTCGGAAAAGACGGTAAGCTCACTCCTGAAGAGCGTCAACGCCGAGTCGACAACACATGGCAAGGGACTGTCGAAAATCGTCTTCCAACGTGACTAAGGCCCGTCAGGCGATCGCCAAGGTGCCCAACGCTGAACTCGACGCCTCTGACGAGGCAAAAAACTAGTTGTCGATCTTTCGAGTCCAGCACTCTCGAATGGTCGTAACAATCGTGAAAGTGCGCTTCGAGTGGTTCGCCTTAACGCGTCCGCTCTTTCCTCCAACTCTCTTTCCGTTCCTATTTCTTTTGTGTCTGATTATGGTCGACTTCCATCTTCAAAGGGGAATGCCCCTGGCTCTCCACTTGTTTTGCCTTCAAAGGGGTATGCCCCTGGTTCTCATTTGTTTCCTGATTCAAGGGGGAATGTCCCCGGCTCAAAAATCTTTCCTCCTTCCACTGTTTCTTCTTCTTCTTCGTCATCGGAATCCGCCTATGTCGCCGCCGCTCTACCTGGAGGGATTTATCTCGCCTTAGTGGACTCCGGCTCATCCGATTGTTTCGTAGATAGTAGTTTTGTTAATCAGAACCGTCTTGAAACCTACTCTGTTGACCCGCTTCAACTCCGCCTGTTTGATGGCACTACTAATAACCTTATTATGCAGGCCATCAACCTTCCGCTCCGCTTTCCGTCCGGTGTCGTCATCCTGTCAACTTTCTACGTCACTCCGCTAGATGGCACGTGTGTTCTGGTACTTGGGCATAACTGGCTCACCCGCAACAATCCGTCGATTGACTGGGTATCGAGTAGTATGACCTTCCAAGCGCCGACACAATCCCACCTAGAACCTATAAGCGCTTCTGCTGAACCTCTGGATCCCGATCCATCAGTAAGCATTCCGTCTGTCGACACACCGCAACCATCCGTTAGCCATGCGCTGCCTATCGAGCTTGTCAGCGCCGAGGTTTTCACCAAGGCCTGTCGACTTGAAGGCTCAGTAGCGTTTGCTGTGAGCACTTCTGTTCTATTCAGTGAGCTGCTTGCTGCAGCTACTAATCCATCTGTCCCTTCCGAGCCTATCGACCTCTCAGCCGTACCAACGGCGTACCACGAGTTTGCGGACGTCTTCAGCAAGAAGAAAGCCAATACACTTGCGCCGCACCGTGAGTTCGACCTAAAGATCGAGCTAGAGGAAGGTACGCATCCACCACTGGGTACTTTGTACTCTCTCTCTCCTTCTGAACTTGAGGCCCTACGCACTTTCCTCGATGAGCACTTGGCATCGGGATTCATCTGCCCGTCATCCTCCGCCCACGCTGCCCCCGTGCTCTTTGTCCGCAAGAAGGATGGTTCCCTCCGTCTTTGCGTCAACTTTAGAGGCCTCAACAAGATCACGAAGAAAGACTGCTATCCACTCCCACGAATTTCTGACCTCCTAGATGCCCCAAGCCGTGCCCAAGTCTACACGAAGCTCGATCTCCGGCACGCCTACCACCTGGTATGCATCGCCGCTGGGGACGAGTGGAAGACCTCTTTCCGCATGCGCTACGGTTCCTATGAGTGGCTTGTAATGCCCTTTGGTCTGTCAAACGCCCCTGCGGCGTTTCAGCGGTTCGTGAATTCCGTCTTCGCTGATCTTCTCGATGTGTGTGTGGTAGTCTACCTTGACGACATTCTTATCTACTCCGCTGACATGGCCTCACATGAGGAACATGTTCGCAAGGTCCTGCGTAGGCTCCGCATTCACGGCTTGTTTGCCAATCCGCAGAAGTGTGAGTTCCATACTGACATGACGGAGTACCTCGGGTACATTCTCTCACCAAATGGATTGTCCATGTCCTCAGAGAAGGTTAAAGCCATCCAGGACTGGCCCGAGCCGTGTAAAGTAAAGGATATCCAATCCTTCCTGGGATTCACTAACTTCTATCGCCGCTTCATTCACAAGTATTCCGACATTGTGATTCCTCTCACCTGCCTCACTCGTAAGGGAGTACCCTGGGTATTCTCTGACGACTGTTGCTCTGCCTTCCAACGCCTCAAGGACGCTTTCACCTCCGCTCCTATCTTGACGCATTGGGTCCCCAACGCCCCGCTAATCATTGAAACTGACGCTTCGGACTATGCGATATCAGGTATAATTTCTATTCGTTGTACTGTGAAGAGATACGTCCTGTCGCTTTCCGCTCGTGGACGTTGATGGCACTGGAACTCAACTACGACACACACGACAAGGAGCTCCTAGCCATTTATGAAGCCTTCCGTTCCTGGCATCACTATCTTGAAGGTTCCGCCAACCCCATCGACGTCGTCACGGATCACAAAAACCTGGAATACTTCTCCACCACAAAACTCCTCCCTCGCCGGCAAGCCCGCTGGTCTGAGTTCCTTTCCCAATTCAACATGATTGTCTGTTTTCGTCCTGGTAGACTCGGTGCCAAGCCTGATGCGTTGACTAGACACTGGGACGTCTATCCCAAAGAGGGGGATAGGGACTATGCCCGTGTCAACCCGCAAAATTTCCGCCCAGTCTTCACCCAGGAACAGCTCGCGTTGTCCCTTCGAGCCACTTGCCTTGCCACTCCTGTTCTCTGCGCAGGCACACTGGTCGACGTCAAGGCCATCCATCAGGACATCATCGCCGCCCTGCCCACCGACCCCGCCGTTGCCCAACACCTCACTTCCCTGATTCCCGCAGATTCACGCTGGTCACTAGATAATAATGGTTTGCTTAGGTTAGACAACCGTATCTATGTGCCAGACGCTAACAATCTCTGCCTGCGGATTCTGAGGTATAAGCATGATCATCCCCTGTCTGGACACTTTGGGCAAAGCCGCACCCTCGACCTAATCCGTCGAGAGTACACTTGGCCAGGCATTCACTCGTTTGTCAAAGATTACGTCTCTTCCTGTACCGCCTGCGCCCGTGCCAAGGCTCCGCGCCACAAGCCCTACGGTCTGCTAAAGCAACTCCCCATCCCCGAACGCCCCTGGAACTCTATCTCCATGGACTTCATCGAACAACTTCCGTCTTCCGCTGGTTTCACCGCCATACTAGTAGTCGTGGATCATCTCTCTAAACAATGCATCTTTATCCCGACCCACGATACTATCACGGCACCTGAACTAGCTAAGTTGTTCCTCCTTCACGTCTTCTCTAAACATGGGGTTCCGGCGCACGTCACTTCTGATAGAGGGTCCGAGTTCGTCTCTCACTTCTTTCGTTCTTTGGGTAAGGCCCTTGACATGCGACTCCATTTCACCTCTGGCTATCACCCCAAAGGCGATGGCCAGACGGAACGCATGAATCAGACACTGGAGCAGTACTTACGCGTTTATTGTAACTATCAACAGGACAACTGGTCTGAGTTGCTCCCTCTCACCGAGTTCGCCTACAATAACGTGCCGAGTGCTACTACCGGCGTCTCGCTGTTCTTCGCCAACAAGGGTTATCACCCAACCATCTCTGTCCATCCCGAACGAGACCTCTCCTCTGCCCGTGCCCAGGAATACTCCGTGGATCTTGATTCCCTGCATCAGTTTCTTCGTGAAGAAATGCGTCAGGCTCAAGAACGTTACCAAGGTCCCGCCGATGCTCGCCGAATGGCCGCCCCGCTATTTGAAGTCGGTAGTTCAGTTTATGTCAAAGCTAAGTACTTCCGCTCTACTCGACCTTCGAAAAAGCTTTCGGAAAAGAACCTTGGGCCCTTCGAGATCATCGCGCAACCTGGTACACACTCCCGCACCCTCCGACTTCCTGATACCCTGAAATCTGTCCACCCTGTCTTCCATGTCTCTCAGCTCGAATCGTCTACCCCAAACACAATTCCCAACCGCGTACAAACCCCGCCGCCGCTGATCGAGGTCGATGGAGAACCCGAGTATGAGATCTCTGAGATTTTAGACTCCAAGGTTGACTGGCGCCGCCGCAACTGTAAGCTACTCTATCTGGTACGTTGGCTAGGTTATGAAGGGACAGATGACGAGACTTCCTGGTTACTGGCTACTGAGCTGGGACATGCCTCAGAGTTGGTTACTGATTTCCACTCACGCTACCCAGGCAAGCCGGGCCCTGATCACACTTAGTTTGAAGTGGACGAGAAATTAATTAACAAAAAAAAAAAAGTGGGAAGAAGGATCTAGATTACAACGAGGGCGAACCAACGATGGAAGCCTCCACGTCCATGGCCTCGTCTCCAGCGCCATTATCACCGCCGTCATCACCCACTGCTCCCTCCGACTCTTCCTCTGTCCTCTGCTCGTCCTTATCCTCGTCCTCCTCACTCGAATTCTCTCCACTGTCCACCTCACTCTCGACCACACCCCTCCTCTTCACGTTGCCATGCGGCTCCTCACCAACCCGTTCCGCGATCCTTTCCAGGATATCACCAATCCGCTCACCAACTCGCTCGATCGCGACCCTGACGGCCCTGACATCCTTCCTCAGCCCCCCAAGCTCTTGTATAAGGTCTGACGACCCAGCCCAGCGGCGCTTAGGCATCGCTTCTGCACCATGCTCGACCAGGTCACACCTCTGCCTCACCCGGGAGCATTCCTGGCAGGCCTTGCCAGGACCACGCATGCAGCGGACCTTAAGTCTGACACACCGCAAACAAGAGGTCTCCTCTCGACTGGGCAACTCGACCTCAACGACTTGGCGCTGACGAAAGTAACCATCAGTATTGTTCAATTAGAGATGAGTTCAAGAAAATGGGCCTACTTACCTTGTTAGGCGCCGAGCCCTCGCCTGATTCCTCTGTGCGCCTCTTCTCTTGTCAAGCTCGCGCCAACTCCTTTTGGGCTCTGGCCCGTTGCTCCCTTTTCTCCCTCTCAACCTTCCTCCTTTCTCGTTCTTCCGCCTCACGCGCCTTACGCTCCTCCTCCTCCCTCACCTGTCGATCCTCTTCCTCCTTCTGGGCCTGCAATCGACGCAGGCGTCGTTCACGAGCTTTGGCCATCGCCAGCTCCTCAGAGTCCGACATGCGCTCTTCTAGCGCCGCGTCCACCCAGAGAGACAGGTCGGGAATGTTGGTAGCGCGCGCCAAGGACATTGTGGGAGGTATTGAGAAGCAAGAACGAGAGTGATGAACGAAAATTTTGATTCTAGCCAGCGGAAACGAAATCCCCGGAAGTTGCCGGAAAACTCTCACTTAGGCCTTCAGGGGTTCAGGCCTAAGAGGGGGATACTGTCACGGCCCCGCAAAGTCCCCGCCCCTCTACCACTTTCTGCACCCCCACTCGTGCGCCATTACTCGCGCCCATTAATCTCGCCATTGCCCATCACTTAGCGGCGCCGATAGTGGTTCCTGTTCTACGGCCCCGTAGCAGCGCCTCCTTCGTTCTCCCGCCACCACTTGGGTTCCTCAAGCATTCGGCCGGTACCATTTTATTCTATTCACTCGCTTAACTAACTAGCGGTTGTTATGGTCGCCGTTGATCTGCTCCTTATTGACATTCCTTTATTGACGATTGATTATTCCTTTATTGATATTTGATTTATACATATATTGACATTCTGATCCGCGCGCCTAGATTGTCGGCCTATCCATTCTGCCTCCCAACTTCGCCGTCCTCTGTTCCATTCATTTCTTCTGTTCCATTACCCTGGTCCTCATCGCTCTTTAGTTCTGTCGTACTTATCATCTCGCTCCCGTCCCGCGCCGGACCGACCGGTCCCTTCTCTGTTCTCCTTTCTTATTTATACTTGTAGTTTACTGTTGATGTACCTCAGTTCGAATATCGACTTGAATCCCCCCCCCAAGTACTTTCATCCTAAGTTCGTCTCTCAACTTCATCCCCACTTAAGTCAACGTCGCCGCAAGGTCTTTCCCGCTAACGTGAAATACGGGACAGCCTAGAACGCGTGGCGCAACGCTCTGGCCAAGTCATTGAAGCCGAAGTCCCAACCCCACGACGCCTTGCAACGGAGTAGTTCATTAGCTAAGTGACCACTCACGCCGCCGTACTCCGCTCTGCTTCCTGCGATCACCTCGAACACAGTTTCTGACATGTGGGAACATTCTGGGAGAGCAACTCACCCAGAATCCACCATGTGACTACTTAGTCACAAGACCTCTTTTATATTATTTCGGACTAATCTGTGCCAGGCCATGGATATATTCATTCATTTGAATTCATTTCCTTTCCCCTCAGTTCTTCACGCATATTGGCTGAGACTGAGTCCTACTCATAGTCCAGCTCCGAGATCAAGTGTTGCTCATCAACAGATCAGAGTGGATTTCTCCTAAAACAAGGAGATGATAAGAGCAATATCTTGCATGGATGAGATAATTGATGGGCTGAAGATGTCTTCAGCATACAAATTGGGATATTACACCCAAACAACTACCATGGCAACCACAAGCCACAGTAGAACCCTCCCATCAGGGAAAAGGGCTGAGGAGCCCAAACCCAGATGGAAAGAGGATACATCCTCGAAATATTCAAGAAAAACTGACCAAAAGTCAGTCTCAATTTGTGGCAAATGCAGCAAAATAGGGCAAAATGATGTGTATTTTACAGTGTGTGTAAGCAGTTAATGGAAGTTCCCACTTACCCATGTGACTGTATGTGCATCGTAATTACATATGGCTTGGGGTTCGGGGCTATTGCCCCAACATTCTCCCCCCTTGCATTGCATGTGTGATGCATACATGGGTAATGAGGAAGAAGAGAAAGAAAGAGAAAAAAAAGGAAGAAGTTACATTGAGTTTGAAATTATCAATGAGTGTTTTGTTATTGCCACTTCAAGGTGGACAATTTGTACATGTCGGTGAGAGAATTTGAAGGAGTGAATGAGTGTGGGGCTGTCACATTGAAGTGAATGGCAATACATGGGTATTGCGAAGGGGAAAGGTGATAAAAAAAAGAAAAGAAGAATTTTTTGAAAATAAATTTCAACCCAAAGATTATATATCTTTGGTATTCCTCCTCACTTGTTCTGTGAGGATTCGTGTGTAAATGGTGTTTACACACAAGCAGTGGTGGATGTGGGTTAGATGGAGTAGAAATTTCCGCAATTGTTACTTGTGGTTCCTCGCATACAATATTGTGTGCAGGGCCTTGAGGTGTTTTCATGGGCGCCTCAATGGCATATTACCATGTCACTTTCCCTTTCCTTGAGGGTAGAGTTATTGCCCTGGAGGAGGGTTTTCCTCTGGGTTGTTCATCTGGACATCCGATTGCTGTGTTGGATGTGATGATGTAGCCTGAGTGTCATATCCATACCAACTCTGCCTACCCTCCAACCTACTCTGCCACCGTTCTGGTTCACCTCTGGTTCATCCTCTCCCTCACCTCTGCCATACCCTCCGGTATACCTCTGGTCCACCTCTGCCTCCGATCTCTGGTACCCTCTCCAGTACCTCTTATCCTCATCTTAGACATTTATTAATATTTCTACCTACCCAATATTACTACGGACCTCCTAGGACCTCTGCAAACCTTGCAAAGGTTTTCCCACTTTCCAATAGCTGTCACTAATTCCACCCTTCACCTACCCACTCCACAATGCTCAATAAGGCGATTCTCTCACAAGCTTGCCAACCTGGCAAGTGGGTAAGTCCCTCTTGGGTTTTCCCTTTGTTCTAATTTGTCTTGTATTATGTATATAAGTCATGTACTGTAGTTGATGGCACCTCAGTGCAAAATCGACAATAACAACTATCCCCCCAGAGTTCGCACCCCTCGTTCCAAAGTTAAGGACCAGACTCTAAAGCGTTACCAAATGTAGGCACAGCACTCCCCTCCAAGTTGTTGAGGCCACGGTCCTTCCACCCATCCTCTACCTCCGGCCTCCCTTCCAGGGAAAGGTCCAGGCACGCTGCTCCCTCCTTGCTGTGTCCTGACACTGAGCTACGGTGTCAAGCTGCATCTCTCTCTCAGTACTTGGAAGCTTTTGCAGCATGTTCCTCAGGAGTCCTGAGTGGCTTGAACTGGGACTTCATGTAGGCAGCTTTGCCTACTCTTTCTCAGGAGATTTGTCCTGTGTTCCCCAGGGAATTGTAATCCTCTGTGAGTTTTGCAATACTTGGGAGTTCCAAGAAATATTTCTTGGTTTCCTTCACTTTTTTGTGAAGGATTTTGTGTACCTTGCCGCTTTTAAAGGCAGCCTCAGCCTGTTCATACCATTGTATGAATGCTTTTCCACTCATGCTTGTCCACCAAGCGTATGTGGCATCATGTGCCACTTCTGACCCCGCTGTTTTCCTCATGGGGAAGTTGGGGTCAATTGTTATGTTGACAGGAGCTTCGACTTTGCCAAACTCATTGAGTTCAGCAGTCTTGTATAACATGTGGACACTTTCCTGCAGGGTAGCTTGCGCATAGTGTGCTGAGGTACTCAGTGGCCTGCTGCCTCTGGCAGTGGTCCCTGCTTTGGGGTCTGCCGTCGGTTGCCCTCTGCTCTCCCTCTTCCCCTCAACATGGGTTTGCCCTTCTGAGGGTGGGCCCTTATGCAACCCGGACAGGGTTGCTTGCCCATGGGGTGGCAGGATAGTCGATGCCCCAGCACCGTATCCCCTCCCCCTGACCTGGGAGGCCCCCATCATAATGGGTTTGGCAGTGAGATCTGCCAGCACACATGCCTCTTTGAGCTCATGTTTTAATAATTCGATCTCCCTCTTCTGGAGATCAACTTCTCTCTCAGAGAGGCAAAGATGCCTTTGGCATCTCTGTGTGCTCTATTGTATTCATGCCTCCAATGGGCACAATTATTGCAGGTGTCATCTGACACCCTCAAGTTGTCAGACCGTGCCCATTTGGACGGCCTGGACGAGGAGCCGCTGTTGCTCCCTCATCTCCCTCCTATGAGGGACTTCATCTCTTTCAACTCCTGATGGAGTTGACCCATCTGGGCAGCTACCGCTGATGCAATAGCTGATTCCCAGCCTATATTTGGCTGGGGTGTTGTCGGACCTGGCCGATCCAGGGAAGTTCCCTGGGGAGTATGCCTGGGGCTGCAGCAGCAATTGCTGCCCCTGGAATGGCACTTGTTGTGCCATTGGTGCAGTTTGCACTGCATATGGTTGAAAGCCCCTTTGGGGAGGCTGGGGGTATGCAGTGCCTATTGGCATTGTGGAAGGTTGTTGGTTTGCAGCACTCATTTGTGCCACATGCATCATATAGTCCATGGCACTTATCTGTGCCTGGGGTTGTTGTTGTTCTGAGGAGCTTTCTCCCCAGGTTGTTGTATCTCAATGTCCGGCAGCTTGTTCGGATTGAATCGAGGGTTGCCTCCCCCAGAGAACAACATTTCATTGTGTTGTTTCTTGTGGTGGTGGGAGGGGTTTAGGCTCTTGCATGCATGGGATTTGCCACAAGTGTGTATGGTTTTACATGTGAGCCTGGGGTTCACATGGTGTGGCTGTCTGGGTGAGTTGCTCACCCAGAATCTTCCCACACTCTTGGCTGTGGGCAATCGCCCTTCAGCTTCACTTTTTCCACCTCCGTTTTTGGGGGTGTAGTGATGCTGAGAGTTCCCTATCTTCTTTGATGGGGAGATTTTCCAGTTCCCTCACATTTTGTAGTGTGATGTACTTGTCCAGGTGGACAAGGTCATTACAATTTTCTAGGGGTTCCCATGTGGTGTTCCCTAGCTCCCATTTGACCTTAAACCAGAGTTCATTATGAACCCATGTGTGGTTTAAGATTTCGCAAACTACTGCTTCATGATCAGGGTCTTCCCTGAAATCGTAAAATATGTTTACTTCCCTATTTGGGAAGATTTCATCGTTGTTTGGCTTATATATGGAATCTTGGGTGGACTCCACATTGTTCAAGTTGTGGTGGCAACTTGAGGACGTAGCCATTAGGTTTTCCTTTGCCTTTTGGGTGAAGTTGTTCACTCCCGGGTAGTCTGAGGGTGGTGTTGTTAGGCACATGTTTGGCATATGGCCATAGATTAATTCGAACAGGGCAAATCCTGTTGATGCATTTGAACTCACATTGATTGCGAATTATGCCATCGACAGCTTCGCAGCCCAGTCATGTTGATCTGGTCTGACCATCACATGTAGTATTTGTACTACTTTTTGTATCATTCTCTCTGCTTGGCTGTCACCTTGTGGATAGAATGCAGTTGTGAATTTCAACTGCACACCAAGTATTTGGTGTAGTTCGTGCCAAAATTTTGACCTGAATTTTGAGTCTCAATCTGATATGATTGAGTGTGGTAGACCATGAAGTCTTACAAGGAATATGAACGCTAGTTCTAATGTGTTTATTGTTGTTTTTATCGGATCAGGTGGACGTTGGACGTCAACCTGCAGATGATTACCCAGAGGTAATTGTATCCCAAGCTTGTTGGGAATGGACCTGTGAAGTCCATGGCTATTGATGACCATGGTGTTTCCAGGGTCAGGAGTGGGTGAAGCAGTCCAGGATTTCTCCTGGTGCTTTTCTTTGTTGTCTGACAAGTTCCACAAGACCTGCAGAACTTGTGAGTGTCCTTCCTCATCGATTTCCACCAGAAATATCGATGGAGGGTTTCCACTGTTTTCTTGGACCCTGTTAGATGAGTGCATGGAGTTGTCTGGAAGCAGAGAAGGGACTCAGGAGTGGAGGGACCTTGGCCTCAGCGACTCAAGTGGAGCACTGTGCCACTGCTTGTTGTCTAAGGTGGTCCTTAACTTCAGGTTAGCAGGGGGAGTCTCTTTGGGGGACAATCCAGTCGTCATTGTTGTTGATCTCAGACTGGGGGTACAGGAAACTAAGTACATAATGATACAGGAGTGGAGTCAGAGAACAAAGGGAACTGGAAGGAGGACAAAGGGGGACTGGATGAGGGAACAACCCCAAGGGTCAAGGGTTAGAATTCTATGGTGCTTCCCAAAAGGGCAAGGCCAAGTGGGGAAGGAGTGGAGTGGGTTGTGGGGAATGACAGCTGACTAATATGGAAAGGAAGCAGCTGTCTAAATAAGGAAGAGGCAACAAGAGGATTAAATGACACCATACAGTAGACACTGCAGGGTCCGGAGTCAGAAGTCAAAGTCTGGAATATTGGCAAGATGTAATAAATGAAATGTAATAAGCAATACAAGGAGATAAGATGGAGGAGGAGGCCAAAGTCCAGAGGTGGAGATGTGACCGGAGTTCTGGAGGTGGAGGCGTGATGGGGTTCCGGTACAGGAGTCCGGAGCCAGAGGTATGGAGCATCTCAAACTCTGGTCTGGAAGGTATGAGGTTGGGATTGGACCCGGAGTAAACCGGAGTCGGACCAGAGGTAGTGTTGGACATTGTGTTGGAGCCAGAGGTAGAGTGGGCTCTCAACAACCAACAGGGGGAGGAGGAGGTGGAGGATGTGGAGTTCTGGAGGAGGAGATGGAGGTCCAGAACAGGAGCAGAGGTCCAGAGTTGTATGGATGTGACAGACCCTGTCAGGGCCCAGCCTCTGTCCAGGGGCGGCCCTACCTCAGAGCTGGACACTTGTGGTGTCCCAGGCAGCCAGGCACTGGATCCTATCCCAAGCTCCTCAAACTGTACTGTATGGTTCATAATGTGACTATGGGTAGAAGCTGAGCATGTTCCCATGATGTGGAAAAGGTGTCACATGGGTTAAGGCAAGTTGCTTGCCTTGACCCACATGATTTTTCCCATGGGTTCACATGCAGGCTGTAGTTGTGAGAGGTGTGTGAAGATGGGAGGGTCAGGGAAGTGGGGGGAGGTCAGGGAAGGTGGTTCTGGGGTTGTATGGTCAGGTGTGGTTGCCCTGACAGACCCTAGGTATCCAAGTGTTTTGTGAATGTTTTCGAGGATTATTCCTTGAATGGACTTCCTTTTGTAGTTCCCTTTTGGGACTACTATTTGGGTCGTCCCTCCTTCTCCAAGTCGGGTTATCAGCCCATCTTTTGTGGACAAGTTTTTGAAATTTCCAGGATTCTCTAGGATTTCCCAGTGGATCTGGCTTTGCATGTAGCCAGATTTTATTGCCTCAATGAGGTCTTTTCCTTCAAATTGTTTTCAAAGGTTCTCTTCTGGAATTATAATTTCTTCCAGGTTTTGGGTGCTCTCCCCTCGAGCTTCCTCTAGGGTATTTCTCGTGCAATTGCTGCAAGTCTCTTTTTCTCTGAGTTTTCACTCAGAGTACTGCTTAGCAGCAGTTCTTCATATTCCTCAACTCTGTTGGGGATGATGTCTTCTGCATTTTTATCCAGATGGATATCCACTGACACATAGTTGTCGAAATGCAGATCCTCATCCATTGACGAGTTGTAGTACCATGAAAGTGCATCTGCTGCTTTGTTCTTGTGGCCTTCCATGTATTTTATTTTGGAATTGAAGCTTGCAAAGAAGGCTTGCCATCTCAGTTGTCTACCTGAGTTGTGGTTGTTCACTTTGAAATATTCCAAGGCTTTGTGATCTGTGATTACTGTGAATTCACAGCCTCCCATGAGATCGTCTTGCTGTCTCATGAGTGCCTCAAGTTCGTAGGTGAAGTACCTATGTTGTGTATTGGTAAACTTCTTGGACATGAATGCGGCAGGGTGTGTTACGGATACGGAGTCTCCAACGACCATATCCGTCACATGGTCAAAGACTTCTCCTCATTATCGTTCCTCCCCTCTTTCTCCCTTCCATCCTCTATCCCGATACCCCATCCTCCTTATCCGTTCTACCCCTTTCCCCCCCCTCGTGCAAAGCTTTCCCCAACTGGGGTTTTGGTGCTGGCCGAGGTTATTTGTGTTTCGCGGGATTTCCCGCGACCTTACCATTTGTAGATAGTCATGTGTCTTGTACGGAAACCGCCGAAGGCGGTTCCCGCTAACTAACAACTGCTCTACAACTGTCTCGTGTACTGTCTTCTGTAACAACCCTCCCTGTGACTCAACTGAACCTGTGTGACTGTACAACTCTCAATATGTCTTATAAGTCTGGTTATATCGAGTCCTCTAACGGCCCTCACCGCAAGAACTCGAAGTCGAGAGTCGAAGACTCTCGACGTGTGTATCGTCCTATTGAACCTGTACCCTACGGGTCTTCATCACTCCGCTCTCCCCCCAGTACTCAACATACGACGTCCCATCACGATCATGGTGATCGTGAACACTATGAGGCCCACTTACCCGCGATGCCGGCACGTTCGCTACGCGAACGCCAAGTAGCCGCCCATCCACCGTCTGTTTCTTCCTTTGCCAGTCATCATATGTCCCCGCCAACGGTACGTTCCCTTTGGGAACGCCAAGTCACCGAAGGCCCTAATAGTCAGCCCTCATTGCACGCCTACGATATCAACCCGCTACCGGTACGTTCGCACTGCGAACACCAAGTACCCGATGGCAACTACGCGAAGCTCTCACCCATCTCACCAGTCGCGACCTCGCACACAGTACGCTCCATTGAGGAGCGCCAAGTATCCGTGGCTGACCCATCTGTCCTGATATCTCCGACTATCAATCATCAATCCCTTAATAGCTCACTACATCACCCATCGCGATCGATGGGAATTCGATCGTCCACTCCCAGGTCAGACTGGGATCACTCATCGATTACACTTCCAGTTATGGTACAAACTAGACATGACTCTCGTCTTCCCACTATAAGAACGGATCGAGGAATGGGGAATTTCTCCCATCCCCGTAACAGGGTGGCAGGTCTGCCACTTTTCACCTTGTCCAATTAGTGCACCCATACTTGCTGGGCATGCGTCTGTTATGACCCAGATGTGGTGTTATGGATATAGAGTCTCCAACGACCATATCCATCATGTTGTCAAAGATCTCCCTTTCTACCACTCTCTCTCGCTCTCTTTCCCAATACCCTGCTATCCTCTCCCATTCTATTCCATCCCCCCCCCTTGTGCAAAGCTTTCCCCATCGGGGTTTTGGTGCTGGCCAAGGTTGTTTGCATTTTGCAGGATTTCCCACAACTATTCCATTTGTAGATAGTCACACATCATGTATGGAAACCGCTGGAGGCGGTTCCCACTAACTACCACGACTTGCTACAAACTACCTTGTGCATTGTCTCTTGTAACAACCCCTTCTGTGACTCAGTTGAACACGTGTGTGTGTGTGTACAACCTTCAATATGTCCCATATGCCTGGTTACGTCAAGTCATCTGGTGGTTCTCGCCATGTGGACTCGAAGTCGTGAGTCAAAGCCTCACAACTTGTATATCATTCACTGGAACCTGCATCCTACAGGACAACATCGTCTAGCTCTCCCTCCAACATTCGATGGATGATGGTATTTGGGATCGCGACTGCTCTGAGACTCATATTCCTGTGATGCCGGCATGCTTGTTGCATGAGTGCCAAGTAGCTGCCCATCAACCATCTGGTCCCTCCCCTGTCAGTCATCATACCTCACCACCAACAGTATGTTCCCAAAGGGAACGCCAAGTCATTGAAGGCTCCACTAGCTATTCCTTACTGGGCTCTCATGATTATAACCTGCTGTCATGGCCGTGCATTCCGGCCTGTCCCGATGCTGGCCGAGCCCATTCCCGCTACGCGAGCGTGAGCGTGAGCCCTGACCTCAGCCCTATCCTCCCTAAGGACTCCCTGTTCACTCCCCCGCTTGCCCCTAGGCTCCCCTGCACCTGGCTGACTCCCCCACAGCCACACCAACCTTCCCACCCTGAGTCTGCCTCCAGCACCATGCCCAGTGCAACTCCTCTACCCTGCCCACTTGGCCCCTACAGGGCTGCTACCATTCCCGCGCCCGACTCCGGCCCAACTCCGAGTCCAGTGCCGCTACGATACCATTGCCGCTATCACGGCCCTATGCTCCTTCCTTTATTTATCTGTTATTGTTTGTTTTGACCCTCGGCCATTGCCAGCCACTGTGCAGCCAACCCCACTCCTTGTTTCCTTTTGCTTCCGGACCCTTCGGCCTTCGGCCCGGGTCCGCTTCCATTCATTCTCTCTCCCTATATATATCCTGTATGATACTTTATTGTACCTTAGCTCTAATATCGATTTGACCATGACCACTCAAGTCCTGACCCCAACAAGGTAACCCCAGTAAGTCTGAAATGAGGGCCAAGAGACAGCTAGGGGGCACAGCGCTCCTTTAGAGTCGCTGAGGCCAAATGCCCTACCCTTGGGCCTTGTTCGAGGCATCGCAGGCATCGCGGCCAATAGCGGCCTGCATCAGTGACCTTCGGTGCCGACCCCGGACCAGTGTCTAACACCTGCTACCAGTACGTTCATACTACAAATGCCAAGTACTGATAGCAATGATGTGGGACCTTCACACAACATACTAAGTCACGACCATGTGCACAGTACACTCCCCTGAGGAGCACCAAGTACAGTACCTGTGGCCAACCTATCTGTCCTGGTGTCCCTGACTACTTGTAATCAAACTCTTAATACCTCATTCCATTATGAACCATGATTGATGCGGATTCGATTGTCTACTCTCATACACAACTGGGAACTCCCATCAATTACACATCCTGTGTCATATCCATACAATCCCGACCTCCACTCCGGGCTCCCGGAACTCCGAACTCCGACTTCCGGAGCCCTACTTCCCTCCCGTCACCTTCTCCTTGCCGACTCCCAAGAGGTTATCCCACCTCCGGCTTGGACACCACCTTCGGTCCGACTCCGGAACATTCCGGGTCCGACCCCAACCTTGACACCTTCCAGACGAGTACGCAAAACCTATGCTCCTGACTCCGGACCTCCGCTCCGGAATCCCGTTCACGTCCCTGTCTCCGGAACCTCCGGTCTTAGCTCCGACCTCGGACTTTGACCCCACCTCCGCTTATACCCATTGTATTGGTTAGCTCATTCCATTTAATTACGTTTGCCAATATTCCGGAGTTTAACTTCCGAGTTCGGACTTTCCGGACTTACCTCGGACCTTGCAACTATTGCATTGTCCTATTCAATTCCGCTATTCTCCCTCATTCCTATTTGGGCTGCTGCTTCCTTTCTATTCAGTCAGCTAGCCATTCCCCACTCCCAACCTCCTTCCTTCCTCCTTGGGCCTTGGCCCTTCACTCCTCCTTTGGGAAACACCATTGAGTCAAACCCTTGACCCTCGGTGTTGTTCCTCTTTCCAGCTCCCTTTGTCTCCTTTCGGAGTACCCTCGCTCCTTTTGATTCCGGACCCCTCCTTATATACAATGTACATAGTAACTTGTAACCTCAGTCCGAAATCGACATGAATTCCCCCAAGAGACTTTCCCTCTGCTAGATCCGAAATTAGGGACCCCTAGGACAACCAGCAATGGCACAGCGCTCCGCCTGAGTCGCTGAGGCCGAGGTCCTTCCACGCTAAGTCTCCGATTCCATTCCGGAGTCATCCGAATCCACTGTCATGACCGACAAATCCCGGGGCTCCGTCAGCGGCGAACCAATGCCGATAGGTGAATCCGCCGACCCGAACTCCATCCTAACCAGCCCCCAACCCCATGTCTGGCCCCTGCCTTACTGCGTGAGACTTGGCCAAGAATCAGAACCTAGACCCTGCCGGTATTCCGACCTTACCTCCAGTTCCTGAGCCCTTGGCGCTCCCGGCATTCAGTCACGCCTGCCTTGTCTCCATCTGAACCACACTCATCGCTTCCCGCTATGTGGTCACAGCCATGCCCCGCTTCCATCCACTCCGCACCCTCTGCCCACTCCGCACCCTCTGCCCATCTCTGCACCTTCTGGCCACTTCTGGTTGCCCTTGACACCTCTGGTCAGGTCAACACTCACACTCCCCTCTGTACCTCTGTTGGCCTTCATGCTGTCCTTGTGTGACAGTGCTGGCAGATCAACTTCTGTTCGCGGACTTGTGTCAGCACCGCACCGACCCCGCTTATTTGCGGACTTGTATCGGCACTGCGCGCTGACCTCCGCTTTTCCTCTGGCCATTTGTCACTTGGCAGCTTATCATTCATTCCTTGCTGAGTGCCATTTATTGTTTGCTTCCCTGCCAATATCGGCATTTGATCCCCTCTTTATTGGCACTAGGTTATTGATCTCATTCAGTTATTCATCAATAACCCTTGCCACTTATTGTTTAGTGATCTGTTCCTCCTTTCCAGTTCCCGGGCTCTTGTCCTTATTTAGTTTGACAATCCCCGCTTATCTCCGCGCCGGACCACGCCGGACTGACCGGCCTTTCTATATTCCCTCTTGCCTATTTATATACCTTGTAAATACTTTTGGGGACCTCAGTCTGAAATCAACTAGAGTACCCCCCTGTCTGGTCTGAGTCTCTCCTTCTGCAAAGGGGGCTTCCCCCCCTCTGAGTCCGTGCTCGCGGAGTCCATGCTCCTCCTACAGGTCCGCTCCGCCCGCAAGTCTTGTTTGAAGTCCGCTGTAAGTGTCAGTTTGTAAATACGGGATCTCCCCCAAACGTCAAGCTCAGGGCACAGCGCTCCACCTGAGTCGCTGAGGCCGCGATCCCACTCTGCTAACCTTGGACAGCGCTTCCGGACGCGCCGCATATTTCCGCCCGCATATCCGTGCGCGCGCTCCAACAGACCTCTGCCACAATCTCCGACTCCGACAATATCCCAGTCTCCGACAATAATCCGATCTCTGACATCCGCCCATTCTAACATCCTGTTAAGGTACAAACAAGATCTTGCAATCATCTTCCAGCTACAAGAACAGTTCGAGAAGGGAGAAATTCTCCCCATCCTCACAACATGTGGAGTTTACTCCTCTCTTCTTCTGAGAGGTTTTCTGGTGGATTCCACTGGATGGGCTTCAGAATCGGAGCCCTGCATGTGAGACATTTGATCTTGTCAGAGCATTTCTGGTGGAGTGGTGTCCACCTGAATATCTGCTTGTTGGAGCAGATTGTTTGCAGTGGCCCTGTGTAGCCACTGATATTCAGCATGAATATTGATAGATATTCTACCATTCCCAGGAATTGTAGGACTCCTGTGTGGTCTACTGGCTCTCACCAGTTGTGGATTTTCTCCATTTTGTCCACTTGAGCGTGGATGCCTTGTTCACCCACGTGGCTTCCTAGAACGTCTAGGATTGGAGCAAATGGCTGGAATTTCTTCCGGGTCATACAGAACTTCACCCCCTTGAGGCAAGTAAACAACCACAATAATGCTTTATTGTGGTTCTCCACCGAGCTTGTGCTGGTGAAGATGTTGTCGAACCAGATGTGTAGGCATTGTCATATCCATCCATGGCCATCATCCTCCACTACCTCTGGTCCTTCCAGATTACCTCCACTCCTTCTTCACTAACCTTGGAGCCTCCATATTTCGCAATCACCTCCGACTCCCTTGATGGTCACCACCCCTTCAATCCAATATATTACCTATGCCTCCCTAAGTACGGAGTCCCAAAGGCCTCCAGACAGCTCCAACGTCTGCTAGCGCACTCCCACCTCCACTGGGCAATTCACTTGCTTGCTGTTAGATTGGGTGGATTTGGATGACTCTGGAATGGAATCAGAGACTTAGTGTGGAAGGACCTTGGCCTCAGCAACTCATGTGGAGTGCTGTGCCATTGCTGGTTGTCCTAGGGGTCCCTAATTTCGGATCTAGCAGAGGGGAAGTCTCTTGGGGGAAGTCAAGTCGATTTCGGACTGAGGTTACAAGTTACTATGTACATTGTATATAAGGAAGGGTCCGGAATCAAAAGGAGCAAGGGTACTCCGAAAGCAGACAAAGGGAGCTGGAAGGAGGAACAACACCGAGGGTCAAGGGTTTGACTCAATGGTGTTTCCCAAAGGAGGAGTGAAGGGCCAAGGCCCAAGGAGGAAGGAGGGAGGATGGGAGTGGGGAATGGCCAGCTGACTGAATAAAAAGGTAGCAGCAGCCCAAATAGGAATGAGGGAGTATAATGGAGCAATGCAATAGTTGCAAGGTCCGAAGTAAGTCTGGAAAGTCTGAACTCGGAAGTTAAACTCCGGAATATTGGCAAACGTAATTAAATGGAATGAGCTAACCAATACAATGGGTATAAGTGGAGGTGGGGTCAAAGTCCGAGGTCGGAGCTAAGACCAGAGGTTCCGGAAATGGAGACATGAACAGGGTTCTGGAGCGGAGGTCCGGAGTCAGGAGCATAGGTGTTGCATGCTCATCTGGGAGGTGTCGAGGTTGAGGTCGGACCCGGAATGTTCCAGAGTCGGACCAAAGGTGGTGTCGGAGCCGGAGCTCTTGGGAGTCAGCAAGGAGAAGGTGAAGGAAGGGAAGTAGGGCTCCGGAGTCAGTTTCGGAGTTCCGGGAGCCCGGAGCAGAGGTCGGGATTGTATGGATATGACACTTGCCCTGCAAGCCTACCTTTGGGCCTATCCCTCCTTTCCGTTTCTGGGTTATAGCCTGCCATTCCACTAACCCCATAACCTGACTTGTTGGTAATATTTAGTTGGCTAACATGTAACTCCGTTAGCTCTGCTCCACTCAGTCCCACTATTCATGGGCCCGCCCACTTGTAACTATATATACATAACTTGTAGATAGGTTACACCCTAGTAATAAAATCGACTAGAGTTTCCCTCTTTCAAGTTCTTGTTGCCAGTTAGTAAATTAGGGCATGGACATGTAACTAGGCACAGCACTCCTGGTCTAAGTTGCTGAGGCCAAAGCCCTCCACCACAGGGACTTCTCCTTCATCCCGCATCCGGTCACATGCATCTGCCTCCTTCTCCTTGTAGTTCCCATGTCAACACATGCTGGAAAGTACAGGGAGCGTTGCAGTCTCCTTGCTGCATCGTGTTTGAGTTGTATGTCCTGTGGGGTGTAGAGAATGTTGTCTTGTGGACATCATCTGGATCCACATGTATTTGTTCATATGTGTCCGACATATCAATCTTGGATCAGTCACATGTCTGGCATTGGTGTGACATCCAGAATTGTGTTTGAATTACAATTTCTTGTGTTGATTACCATGCACAAAGATCCATCTGCTTTGTGGATGCACAGTAGCAGGCATGCTCACTCGCTGCTTGCAGGATACCACCATCCTGCTTTCATGTAGCAATCTATTTTGGTCGCTAGTGCTTCTTGCAGTGCTGCAGGACATCCCAGGGTGTTTTCCCAAAATTTCTTGTTTGGATCCTTTAATGGGATTCAATGGTTCACCTCCCTCAAGGGAGGCATTTCTAATGGTGCTGGTGCCATTACGATTTCGAATTTCTCTCTCTCCACCACTCCCTGAGTATTTCAAACTTGGGGCTGTTCATGGAGAGACCTCCCTGTCAGGGACTGACCTGGGGTCGAGAGTGTCTGGGTGTGTCGCTCAGGGCTGAGGGCCCAGTAGGGTGTGATGTGGGCACATGTAACAATGGGCCCGATGCAGACAGATGTCCCTGGCCACCCAGGCCAAAGTGAAAAGTGTGAGAAGAAGGTTGCTTCTCAGTTCCCACTCAGGCTGTATTTATATACATGTGGTTAAGGCCACATCATCTACACACACAGCCATGTCCATCCGGGTATCTCCACAAGAGATTGTCAGGGACTTGTCCAGGGTCGAGGGAGCCTGGGTGTAGTGTCCAGGGCTAAGAGCCTGGCAGGGGGCGGATGTCAGGGATGCATCTGGAGTCGAGGGGGCCTGGGTGTAATGCCTGGCACTGAGGCCATTGTGGGGTGTAGAGTGGGCATGCATACTGACAGGCCCGGTCTGGGACAATGGTCCCTGGCCACTCAGACTGAAGTGGGAACTGTGAGTTGTTATTAAAAAGGGAAGCTATGCTACTTACCTGAAGTGGGAACTGTGAGAAGAAGGTTACTTCTTCGGTTCCCACCCCAGGTACCTTTATGTACATGTGGCTTGGGTCACATGAGGTTTGCCATGTCACCCCGCATACAGCCACAGTCATCCAGGTGTCCCCATGGGTGTCAGGGATGCGTCCGGGGTGGAGGGGGCCTGGATGGAACACCTGGCAGAGGGACCCTCTTGGGGAGTGAAGCGGGCATGCATGCTGATGGGCCCAATCTGGGACTGTAGTCCCTGGCCACTTAGACTGAAGTGGAATACATGAATTGTCATTAAAAGGAAGAACTACACTACTTACCTGAAGTGGAAAACGTGAGAAGAAAGTTACTTCTTCAGTTCCCACTTCAGGTGCATTTATGTACATGTGGCTTGGGTCACATGATGGGTTCCACGTCATCTATGGAGAGAGCTGCAGCCATCCAGGTGACCCCACGGGGGATCCCAAGGGCATCTGCTGCAGGCACGTGTGCTAGGCGTAGCAGGAAGTTGTCCAGGGTGTCTGAGCCGGATGGGTTAACAGTACAATGATACAAGGGAAGGTGGTCCGTGTAAATAGAAAGAATAAACAGAAAGGGAGAATGAAATAAAGGAGAAAGAGGAAAGAGAGAAAAGGGAGGAAAGAGAGGGAGGGGAAGAGGGAGGAAGGAGGAAGGAGAAGGATGGGTAGTGGGGGAGTGGGTGAGGTGGGCCCAGGTGGGCCTGTGTCATATCCATCCATGGCCATTGACTTCCACTACCTCCAATCTCTCCGGACTACCTCCACTCCTTCTTCACTAACCTCGGAGCTCCCATGTTCCGCAATCACCTCGGTATCCCTTGATGGTCACCACCCCCTCTTTTCAATTTATTACCTATGCCTCCCTAAGTATGGAGCCCTGAAGGCTTCCGGACAGCTCCGACGTCCGCTAGCGCACTCCTGCCTCCGCTGGGCAATACACTCGCTTGCCCTGCAAGCCCACCTTCGGGCCTATCCCTCCTTTCCGTTTCTGGGTTATCACCTACCATTCCATTAACCCCATAACCCAACTTGTCGGTAATATTCAATCAGCTAATGTCAAACCCCATTAGCTCTGCTCCACTTGGCTCCGCCATTTGCAGGCCCGCCCTCTGTGAGGAACGTGTCAGAAGCGTATCCAGGTGACCCGCGAGGCGTGCGAGGTTGTCCGGGCTCGTAAGGTCGGAGGGGCGGGACTTTAGCTTCAGCGACTTGGGTGGAGCGCTGCGCTTCATTCTTACGTTGGTGTCCCAATTTCAGACAGAAGCCTTACGATGAGGATAAGAGTTTAGAGGGGGAATCCAAGTCGATATACGAACTGAGGTACATCCGGTGTAACCTACACGCGTTATAAACACAAGTAACTAAATGAGAGCGGCCCGGAAGGAGTGGCGGATCAAGCGCGATATTAATGAATGAAGAAAGGAACAAATAATCAATATCGGCAAACTTGGTCAACAAAAGGAAAGCAAGGAACAATGGAGGAACAATAGTCCGCAAGCGGACAAAAGAGAAAAGGCCATCCGGCCGTCTAGCAAGCCGTCCGGCTGGGGGTGGACAACAATGAAGCGGGCAACCTAGGTTGGAAGGTACGCGCGCGAGGGAGGAAGTGCGGATGAGGGTGACGGGTGGACGGATGGGTGGACGGATGATGATGATAGCGGGAGGGACGGGCCAAGTGACACTAGGACGCGTAGAGGGAAGTGTCGGATATGTCGGGTCATGACACCCTCATTGCAACTATATATACTCAACTTGTACATAGGTTACACCTCAGTAATCAAATCGACTAGAGTTTACCCCCTTTCAGTTCTGGTTGCCAGTTAGTAAGTTAGGGCACGGAAATGTTACTGTACTTGGCACAGTGCTCCTGGCATAAGTCGCTGAGGTGTCAGGGACAGCTCCGAAAGCGGCGAGGTCCCGGCATGCGGGACTTGGCAGGACGGATAGCAGCTATGTGTAGCGGCAGTCCCGTCGCAGGGTGAGCGTCCCCGACCACTTAGTCTGAAGTGGAAATGTGAGAAGAAGGCTACTTCTTCGGTTCCCACTCCAGCTGTTATTATATACATGCGGGAATGATCACGTGGGGTGCGCCATGTCACCCTTGCACACAGCCACGGCTCTCCGGGTACTTCCATGGAAGATCCTGAGAGGGCCCGCTGTGGGTGCAGGGTGAGTGCGGCGGTGGTGGCAGCGGTATAGGGATGTAAGATACAGGAGGGGAGATGGGCGTGTGCGCCAGTGATACATTGAGCAGCGGGAAAAGGTGGTCCTTGTAAGAGAAAGAGAGAAAGAAAGAAAGGAGGAAAGGAGAACAGGAGAAAGGAAGAGGGAGAGGAGGGAGAGGTGGTGCAGAGTGGGGAAGCAGAGCGGGGATCGGGCAGGGCATGTCGGGGCATGCCCTGACATGAGGCCAAAGCCCTCCACCATGGAGACATTCCTTCATCTTGACCTGGTCTCTGACAGCCTGGGTGGAACTGGGTCAGGTGGGTGCCGCTACGCATAGCCGCTCTCTGTCCCGCCAAGTCCCACATGCTGGGACCTCACTGCTTTCGGAGCTGTCCCTGACAGGCTTCTACCTCGGATGTATGTGTGGGTTCCGTCCCCATCCTGGGGTGCTGCCCGGTGTCAAGCTCGAAGGGGGTTCGATGGGTGGAGGAGTGGATGCGGTTGTTGTAGGCAAACTGTCATATCCATACAATCCTGACCTCCGCTCCGGGCTCCCGGAACTCCAAACCTGACTTCTGGAGTCCTACTTCCCTTCCGTCACTCTCCTTGCCGACTCCCAAGAGGTTATCCCACCTCCGGCTCGGACACCACCTTTGGTTCGACTCCGGAACATTCCGGGTCCGACCCCAACCTCGACACCTTCTAGATGAGTATGCAAAACCTATGCTCCCGACTCCGGACCTCCGCTCCGGAATCCTGTTTGCGTCTCCATCTCCGGAACCTCCGGTCTTAGCTCCGACCTCAGACTTTGACCCCACCTCCACTTATACCCATTGTATTGGTTAGCTCATTCCATTTAATTATGTTTGCCAATATTCCGGAGTTTAACTTCCGAGTTCGGACTTTCCGGACTTATGTCGGACCTTGCAACTATTGCATTGCTCCATTCAATTCCGCTATACTCCCTCATTCCTATTTGGGCTGCTGCTTCCTTTCTATTCAGTCAGCTGGCCATTCCCCACTCCCATCCTCCTTCCTTCCTCCTTGGGTCTTGGCCCTTCATTCCTCCTTTGAGAAACACCATTGAGTCAAACCCTTGACCCTCGGTGTTGCCCCTCCTTTCAGCTCCCTTTGTCTCCTTTCGGAGTACCCTCGCTCCTATCACTGAGGATCTCTTTGGGGAGCCCGTGGTGCTTCCAGACATGCTCCAGGAAGAGCCGGGCGATACCAGCCAAATCTACAGACGTCATAGTAGGGATTGCGTGGATACGTTTGGACAGGCGGTCCACTACAACTAGGATGGCATTATATCCCTTTGACTCTGGGAGCTCTCCCACCATGTCTACTGAGATCACCTGCCAGCGGTGGGTGGGGACTTTATTTGGGGTGATCTTCCCAACCTTTCGTGTGGGGAAGGTTTTGACACGGTTACAGGTGTCGCATCCATGTACGTATCATCTGACATACTCTGCCATCCGGGGCCACCAGTAGTCATGGGCGACGAGCTCCAAGGTTTTCCATCGCCCTGGGTGCCCTGTCACCTGCGCATCATGGTGTAGCTGTACCAGATCGTGGTGGAGTTGTGGGTCTTTCGGAACATACACCCTACCCTGGTAGAGGACCAACTCTCCCTGTTTTTCCCACTCGTCCGACCTCAGCATCCCTTCTCCCAATTCCCTCATGGCCTTCACCACCTGTTCATCATGATCCTTCGCTTCTTGTATCCTCTCCAGAATATCTGCTTCCTCACCCTCCACTGAGACTGCCTCTGTCACGTGAGCCTCAAACCAGCCCAGCTGGAGGAGTGTCAGTCCCTCGTTGTCACCCCTCCCCTTCGGGTGGTCAGCACATCGTGAGAGCGCGTCCGGTTTCCCCATGAGTTTCCCTGGGTGGTGGACGAGTGTTACAAAAATGGGGCCAGAGGCGCCCATTTTCGTCCGTTCTTGGTGCAGGAAAGTGGAAAAGGGTAGAAGTTGAGCTCATATGATTTTACAATAGATATGGCAGGTGTTGTTATAGATGTTTTTATGAGACATTACTCTCGGGTTTTTGGTTGATTATTGATTGGTTAAACTCTATTACTATACAAATCATGTGATACAGAACCCATAATGGGAAATTCCCATTTCCATAACAACGAGGGTGAAGTAGAAGCAGGAGAGGAAGAGGCACCACCATGCTTGATGTCGGTTCAGCCTCTGGGCCGTGCAGAAGTACCCCAGGTTGCGGTGGTCCATGTCGACGAGTATGGCTGCTCGGATTACTGTGGCAGCTAGGAATGTGGCTCGTAAGGATGCAGTGAGCTGCTCCGAAGTGAAGACTGGTCAGAAGTTCTGTGGGTTGATGCAAGTGTAGTCCATATCCCCTTCTTTGGGATAGACATCCCAGTGTCTAGTCAACACATCTGGTTTTACTCCGAGTCTTCCGGGGCGGAATCGGACAGTCATGTGGAACTGGGAGAGGAACTCTGACCAGCAGGCTTGCCACTGGGTCAAGAGTTTGGTGGTGGAAAAATACTCGAGGTTCTTGTGGTCGGTAACGACATCAATTGGAGTTCCTGAACCTTCAAGGTAGTGACACCACGATCGGAACACTGTCAGGGCACACCCGCCCTACCCGGCTCCACCCGGTCCAACCTGACCCGGTACCCCACTGTCCACCCTTCCTTACCTCCTCCCCCTTTCCCTTCCTCCCTCCTCATTCTTCCCTCCTCACTTTCTCCCTATCTTACTTCTTCTTTATTCTCTCTTTATTCTACATGGATGACTTTCTTTGTATCAATGTACCATTGACCCATCTGCAGCACGCCCACCATGTACCCAGCCTGGGCACCTCGGGTGACTTCCCACTGTGCCCAGTACGCATGCCTGCACCGGATGCCCTCGGGATCTCCCACGGAGATACCCGGGTGGTTACGGCTGTGTGCGAGGGTGATGTGGCACCTGTCATGTGATCGAAGCCGCATGGAAGTAGCCTTCTTCTCAACTTTCCACTTCAGTCTAAGTGGCCAGGGACCACTGTCCCGCATCAGGCCTGTCAGTATGCATGCCCGATCCACCCCCTGCCAGGCTCTCAGCCCCGGACACTACACCCGGGCCCTCTCGACCCCAGACGAGTCCCTGACAAATGCATCATGGATGGCGAGCAGTTCCTTATCGTGGGTGTCGTAGTTGAGCTCCAGTGCCAAGAGTGTTCTAGAGCGGAAAGCGACAGGGCGAATCTCTCTGTCATCACAACGGATGGACAGGATTCCGGAGATCGTGTAATCAGAGGCGTCGGTTTCTACAATGAGGGGGGCATCAGGTAACCAATGTGTCAGGATAGGAGCAGAAGTGAAGGCTTCTTTCAAGGTGTTGAAAGCAGAGCGTCGTGAGAGAATAACCAGGGGGCTCCTTTATGCATAAGGCACGTCAAGGGGACCACAATGTCGGAGTATTGGTGGATGAAACACCAATAGAAGTTAGCGAAGCCAAGGAAGGATTGGACATCCTTGACTTTATGGGGCTCAGGCCAATCTTGGACGGCTTTGACCTTCTCGATGGACATGGTGAGTCCGGAGGGAGAGAGGCAGTATCCGAGATATTCCGTAGTGTCCATATGAAATTCGCATTTCTTCGGGTTGGCATATAGGCCATGTTTGTGGAGTCTCCTAAGAACTTCTTGGACATGCTCCTGATGTGAAGCCATGTCTTCCGAGTAGGTAAGGATGTTGTCTAGGTAGACTACCACAGAAACGTCCAAGAGGTCAGCAAAGATTGTGTTGATGAATCGCTGGAAGGCCGTGGGTGCATTTGTGAGACCGAATGGCATGACAAGCCACTCATAGGAACCATAGCACGTGCGGAAGGAAGTCTTCCATTCATCGCCTGCTGCAATGCGAACCAGGTGGTAAGCATGCCGGAGGTCGAGTCTGGTGTAGACTGTGGCACGTCCAGGTGCGTCAAGGAGGTCGGAGATGTGGGGGAGTGGGTAGCGATCCTTTTTGGTGATCTTGTTCAGCCATCGGAAGTCAACGCAGAGATGGAGGGATCCGTCCTTCTTGCAGACGAAGAGGACTGGTGCTGTGTGAGCGGAAGTGGTGGGACGAATGAACCCGGAGGCTAGGTGTTCATCTAAGAACGCTCGGAGGGCCTCGAGTTCCGAAGTAGAGAGAGAGTACATAGTACCCAAGGGTGGTGAAGTGCCTTCCTCGAGGTCGATCTTCAGGTTGTGCTCACAGTGCGGTGCCAGCATCGAGGCTTTGCTCTTACTGAACACATCCACGAACTTGTGATACTCCTTCGGAATGCCCGAGAGGTCAACGGAATCGGTGTGGGATGAGGCAGCCCTCAAGCGGCTTTCCTCAGAAGGGATTGTTAGGCTGAAGGATACCGATCCTTCAAGTCGACAAGCCTTTGCGAATGCGGAACGGCTGACGAACTCGATAGATGGTAACGGAGGAGTGGGAGCCTGTGACTGAGGTGCTGGCGGAACATCAGATGGTTGGATGTCGGACCATGGCAGTGGTGCCAGAGACGATGGGGGAGAGCTTGGAGTAACTGTCTTGGTAGGTTCGGAAGTTCGGAACGTAATACTGCTTGAGACCCAGTCAATCAACAGATTGTAGCAGGTAAGCCAGTTGTGTCCTAGGACTAGGGAACATGATCCATCCAGCGATGTGACAAAGAAAGTCGTGGGGGTGATGTTTCCAGAAGCGAAGCAGAGGGGAATATCAACGTCACGGGTTATGATTGAGTTGGTGCTACCATTGAATAGGCGTAGTTGTAGGGGTTTAATCTGATATGTCTTCAAGGCCAACTTCTTTACGAATGTGTCGTCGATGAAGCAGTCCGAAGACCCAGAGTCTATGAGTGCAGGTATGTTCTCATAGGAGTGGAAAAGTTTATTGTGTGTCCTATCATTGGATGGAGGAGAAGGAACAGGAGAAGAGAAAGAAGAGAAACAGAGAGAGGTGGATTGATCTACGGAAGTAGCCAGAGGGGGCAGAGGAGAGAGTGGCACATCAGCAACACTATCTACAACAGGTAGAACATTAACCGAAGGGTCAACATTGAGAGGAGAAAATAGACCATTTGAAAGAGAAAAAGAAATGGGAATATGGAGGGAGGATAAGTCGGAGATGGAAGACGTGTTTAAATGCACTTCTTTGAGCGCACAGAGGGAAGAATCGCAACCCCCGGTCCGTGCAGAGTCCATGGGGGTGCGGACTAATTTTTTGCTTCTGTGGAAGCAGATCCTTGCTCCTCGGTCTGGGCCGAACGGGCCTTAGACGCGCGAGAAGAAGACTTGGGACAGTCCTTGACCATGTGGCCAGACTGACTGCAGAACATACAAGTTTCTCATCGAGACGATGCTTACGCTCTTGTGGCATGAGCTTGCCATTGTCTCCGAGTTTAGACAAAAGGTCCGGTTTAGCGGAGCTGGCCTCGGACTTTTTATTGTCCTTCGGAGGCTTGCTACCGGAAGCGGAGTTGAAAGAGGAGGAGGAAGGGTCAGGGTCGGAACGAGAAGTGGCGGTGGACTTGTCAAAAACGTTAGAGGAGGGTTTCGCGTGATGTGTAACTTCAGATTTACGCTCCCAATAGCGTGCATCTAAAGTTTGCGACAAGGTGCGAAGTTCCGAGAGAGTAGAAGGTTTACCTACTCTGGCAATATCGTCCTTGATACATTCCGGCAATCCATTATAGAAAAAACAACGAAGCGCGGCTTCTCTGTAACCATGAAGTTGAGAGGCATGTCGGTTGAACTCGACAATGTACTTATTGATGTGGTGCCTGTCCTTCATGTGCAGGGTCATTAGTTGAACTTCGGCATTGCCCACAGGATCATGAGGACCAAAGTTGGTTTGGAGTTCATTGACGAACTCTTGATAGTTATTCATCCATCACGGACGAAGCGTAGAATTTTGGTTGAATAATAGATCCAGCTCGAACCAATTGAGGGCCATTCCCTTGAGGTAGGACTGCATGAAGATGACCTTAGCGTGGTCGCTAGCAAAAGCGAGGGGACGGTCCTGGAAATTGAGTTCACATTGGACCAGAAATACTCGGAGTTCTCGGGGATCTTTCCCATCAAATTGTTCGGGCTCACGGACCTTGGTCTGGAGAGTGGAAGATGGTGGTGGTGGTGGACATCTGGTGTGACAAGCCAGGCTGGCAATGGCTTGGGCTAATTGTGCAATAGCCACGTTGGGGATGGGTTCGGCATTGTCGGTGGTTGGGACAGTGGGGATGGGAGGATCAGCAGGAGGAGGGTCGATGAAGTTGGGGACCTCGGAACCGAGTCCAAAGAAGTGAATGGGGTCTACTGGTTGTTCCGTGGTGTCTCCGAAATCGGAATCTGCAACTGGTGATCGATTCCTAACGGGATGCATGATTGGAGTCGATGGGAGAGGGGTTTCTAGATTAGAAAAGCTACGAAACTCAACTGGGTTTCTCGCCAATCGACTAGGACCAGGCTGAGAGGGTTCTGGGGACGGTGAGGCAGAGTTGGGAACTAATGTGCATAGTTGCGAACGAGTGCGAGGGGCTTTTGGTGCCATACAAGATGTGTACTAGTCAGGGAGTAATAAAATACTGTCAGAGACCAGGTTGAGATGAGGGAGTGTCTCCATGGTGGAGGGCTTCGGCCTCAGCAACTTATGCCAGGAGCGCTGTGCCAAGTAACATGTCCATGCCCTAACTTACTAAACCAGAACTGAAGGGGGTAAACTCTAGTCGATTTTATTACTGAGGTGTAACCTATGTACAAGTTGAGTATATATATAGTTACAATGAGGGCGGGTCCGCAAATGGCGGAGCTGAGCGGAGCGGAGCTAATGGGGTTAGACATTGGCTGATTGAATATTACTGACGAGTCAGGTTACGGGGTTAATGGAAAGGTAGGCAATAACCCAGAAACGGAAAGGAGGGATAGGCCCGAAGGTGGGCTTTGCAGGGCAAGCGAGTGCATTGCCCAGCGGAGGCAGGAGTGCACTAGCAGACATCAGAGCTGTCTGGAAGCCTTCGGGGCTCCATACTTAGGGAGGTGTAGGTAATAAATTGAAAGGAGGGGGTGGTGACCATCGATGGGTACCAAGGGCATTGCAGAATATGGGAGCTCCGAGGTTAGTGAAGAAGGAGCGGAGGTAGACCGGAGGGATCGGAGGGAGTGGAAGTCGATGGCTGAGGATGGATATGACACCCCTTCTCTCTGTCTCGAGTCTAGGCGATAGACCCGTTACAGTGGGCCAGTCAAGGACTCCCCGGACCTTCACGGGGTCCATCGCAACACTCCCTTTGGGGATGACGAGTCCGAGGTACTCGATCTGCATCCGCTCGAACTTGCACTTCTCTGGCTTCAGGAAGAGCTTCCTCCTTCGCAGCGTCTCCAGGACCTCTCGGACGACCCTCTGGTGCTCCTCTAGGGTAGTTGTGAAGATGAGGATGTCATCCATGTAACAGATGACAACCTCCTGGTCAATGAAATCCCGGAGGATATTGTTCATCATGGTTTGGAAGGTCACAGGCGAGTTGCATAGCCCGAAGAACATCACCATGGGCTCAAACAGCCCCCAGTTGGTTGCAAACGTGGCCTTCCACTCGTCACTGTCCTTGATTCGGACATTGTTGAACCCCCAGCGCAGATCTAGTGCTGAGAAGTATTTGGCATTGCGGAGGCAGGCGAGGACATCAGAAATGAGTGGGAGTGGGTACGAGTTCTTTACTGTGATCTCGTTCAGCTTCCGGTAGTCCTGAACCAGGCATAGTGACCCATCCTTCTTCTTAACAAAGAAGACTGGGGCTCCCATCAGGGACTTGGATGGTCAGATGCACCCGTTCTGCAGGTGCTCTCGCAGAAACTCGTCCAGCTCTTTCTGCTCCGGCTGTGAGAGTGGGAAGGTCTTCCCTCTAGGGAGCTTGGCATCTGGCACTAGGTCGATGGCGTGGTCCCAGGGTTTCCAGGGAGGCAGTTGATCGAAGGCCTCTTTGGAGAACATGTCCCGGAAATCCTGGTACTGCTCTGGCACCAATGCTTCGAACGGTACAGGCTCCACCTCCGGGTCATGGGCTTCTTGGGCCATCTGCTGGGAGGGTGTGGTGGTTGCTCTCAGCTCATGTCCCCATTCTGAGGGGATGATTGCGGCATAGATCCCATCTCCGGGCTCTAGTGTGGGGTTGTGGTCACTTCATGCTTGTGGTGGGTGGCAGGAGGATGGGCAATGGGACATGACGACCTTTTGCCGTACCCAGTCCACTTCCGGGTTGTGGTGTAGCAGCCACGAGTGCCCTATGATGAGGGACTGCCACCCGAGGTTTGCAACTGCAAAGCGGGCCCGCTCTGTATGGCGTCCGAACGTCAAGAGGGCCTCTAGTTCCTCGGTTATGGCCCCATTCTCGTTTGGGGTTCCATCGACGTTGCAGATGGGGATGGGTTGGGGGAGCGGGGTGGTCTCAAGCCTGTGCTTTCGGACGAACTCAGGGCTTACGAAGTTCCCGGTGGCTCCCAAGTCGAGGAGTGCTGACATGGATACAGAGGCCAGGGAGGTCAGGGTGGTCAGCTTCACAGCAAGGTTGAGGGATCTCGGAGAGTGTTTGGAGAGGACATAGATAGCGGGTGGAGACACTGCTACCTCTGGGGTCATCTCTGCAGTTTTCTCGTCCTTGCGGGCTGGGGGTGCTCCTTTCCTCTTCTTCTTTGCAATGACTTGGTGGAGTTTCGGTGCTGGTAGGGGCTCGTGTGCATCATGGCGTCTGCGTGAGCTATCCCTCATGGGCGGCTGGGTCTCTGGGCACCCTCTTTGGTCCATGCCTAGCCCCTTCCCTCTTGCTTCTGATCCTTTCATCACTTGGCCCCTCAGCCCCTTCATCAACGTTTGGAGGTCTTCTGGGTGCAAGCGTCGGATCTGGGTGGCCTCTGGGTGCGGGTTCGTCTCTGGTCTGGGGCGGGTTACGGGAGTCATGGATGGGACTAGTGGGGGAGGGGGTTTGGGTGAGGGCATACACAGCTGCATCCTCTGGAAGCGCTGCCACTGGCTGTCAAGGAGGGTGGCCTCGCGTTTCCATTCGGACCAGGTGGTGGGCATAGGGCGGAGCTGGTAGATGCTCTCGTGGAGTCGGGAGTTGATTGCCCACTTGAAGCGGTTGACTAGCCCTACGTCGCCCAGCTGCGAAGTGGGCCCCAATATCTCAAACTCCTGGATGAGCTTGTCCACGGGATCACTCCCCTGTCGGACGGTAGCCAACCTCTGCCGGGCTGTGGCCACCCAGTTCGGGCCTTGGAACATGGCATCAAGTTCCACATTGAACTCATCCATGGTGGGTGTGGGAGAGCCCATTGTCAGTAGCGCCATGGTGCGTTGCGTTGCCCACACTCCTGCAGTTCCTCCCTTCATGTAGGAAAGCATGAAGAGGACTTGGGAGAGGGTGCTGGGGAATTCGGCCGCACGGATGTGGAGATAGATCCCGCATTTGGCCCTGAAGTGGTCGAGGTCCTCACTGACTCCCGAGAAGGGGGTGGGGGGGGGAAACCTTGGGTGGTCTGGGTGCGTGCACAGGCTGGCCTTGGGCTTGGGCTATCACAATGGCCTGTAGTTCCTGGAATCGGGCCAGCAAGTCATCATACTGTTCTTGCATCACCATGGCAGGGGAGATGGGGGGAAATGGGGTTGAAACCTGCTTCTGCTGTCAGGGACCGACCTGGGGTCGAGCGTCCAGGTATATCACCTGGGGCTGAGGGCCCAGTAGGGTGTAGCGCAGGCATGTGTAACGATGGGCCCAAAGCAGACAAGGGTCCCTGGCCACTTAGGCTAAAGTGGGAAGTGTGAGAAGAAGGTTGCTTCTCAGTTCCCACTTAGGCTGTGTTTATATACATGTAGTTAAGGCCACATCATCTGTGCACACAGCCACGTCCATCCGGGTATCTCTGCAAGAGATCCCAGGAGCACCCGGTGTGTGGGAGGCTGCCCGGCGGGTCCGGGCATGTCGTACTACAGCCAGGCCAATGGTACACTGATAGGAGGGAAGTCATCCATGTAATAAGGAAAGAAAGAAAAGAGAAAGGAGGGAGAAAGAGAGGAAGAGAAAAGGGAAGAGGAAGTAGGGAAAGAGTGGGTAGCAGGGAACCGGGTCAGCTGGGGCCGGGTCAGGCGGGTGTGCCCTGACACTGGGTTCGAGGATTGGGATGTGGACCGCATGGACAAAGTCCGGTGATATTGCATCTGTTTTGGCTCCACTGTCAAATAGCATGTAGGCTTTTATGCCTGCTATTTTTATGTGAGCCATCAACATTCTCTTTGTTGAGAGTGGTCTGTTCGCAGGATACTTTCCACATCTTTTGAGATGCAAAATTTTGCATCAAACAAGGGGGTCTGGGTTTCGATGGACTTTTGGTCCTTCTTCCCTTTCTCCTTGTTTTCCTTGGGCACTTTTGTGTATTTCCCCAAGGCATCTTTTCTTGGTGCTTCCACCACCAAGGCTTCGGTGACTTTCTTGTCTGCCATGTTTTCTGACTGGCACGCTACAGCCAGTTTGATTTTATAATTTATGTGGTCATGGTCAACGACTGACATTGGGCCCATCCTGATGGTCCCAACATTAACTTCCTCACCCTCTGAATCGGGTGAGTATTGAGGACCCTTGTATGGGTCCTCTACTTTGAAGCTTGACACTTCAGAGTCACCAGAGTCAATCTCTGGTTTATCTGTTAGACACAGGTCCGGGGTCGGCACCAAGGGTCGCCATTGTGGGCCGCTATATAGGTCACAATGGCCACGATGCTGTGAACAAGGCCTGAGGGTAGGGCATTTGGCCTCAGTGACTCTAAAGGAGCACTGTGCCCCCTAGCTGTCTCTTGACCCTTATTTCAGACTCACTGGGGTTGCCTTGCTGAGGTCAGGACTTGGGGAGTCATGGACAAATCAATATTAGAGCTAAAGTACTATACTGTATCATACAGGATATACAGTTCTCCAATAAACCGTTGCAATGTTTTTCACTTTTCAACTCATGACCTTATAGCACAATGAAAATGTATTTGAAATTTTCAAAAAAATATTCAGAACATGGGAAAGTATCTCATCTAAAGATCTGCCAATTACGTAAGCAATATTGTTATTTTTGGTAATGTTATGTAATTTACAAACTACCCAGGTCATTGCAATGGTTTATTGGAGTACCCCCAGGGTGAACAGAAAATAGGAATATCATGTGACATGTCATGTGATATTGTTTACTGTACACACTAGTAAACAAAAGGACATTAATAAAGCATAAATACTGAAGGACTTCACATGATAAGGCCCCAAATCCAAAATGCACCCTTTAGCCACTTCAAAAGTTGAACAAATCCTTTCCCTCATTGATTCTGGCCATAGTGCTCGCCAAATCTCAGTTCTTACTGGCCACCATTACTCCACTGTCACTCGCCTATGGTCTAAACACCGTTCTGATGTTCCCAAGCCCAGTGGTGGTCATCCATCCAAGCTTTCTGACACTGATATTTGCCATGCTTGTCATCTCATCAACTCTGGGAAGGCTGACAACTCACCCGAATACTCCGAAACATCAATGACACATCCCTCTCCATTGAGACTGTACGTAAAGGGCTCAAAAAAGCTGGTTGGAAAGCAGTGGTGAAGAAAAAAAGGCCTATGCTCACCAGGTGTCACAAGAGGGACAGGATGGATTTTGCCCTCAGCCACAAGGAGTGGACTCTAGAGGACTGGAAGAGAGTTGTATGGTCTGATGAGACTAAGGTGAATCGTCTGGGCTCAGATGGGAGGAAATGGGTGTGGAAGCGGGTGGGGGAGCCTCTCACTGACAGGTTGGTGCAAGGCACAAAAAAGTTTGGTGGAGGTTCCATCATGGTATGGGGTTGTATGACCTGGGATGGGGTTGGAATGGCATGCAAGATTGATGGGAAGATGGATGGGGACCTGTACTGCCAAATTCTGGATGAGGAACTACAGGAAACCATATCATATTATCACAAAAACCCAGCCCATGTCCTCTTCCAACAGGACAATGACCCCAAACACACCAGCAAAAAGGCCCAAAACTGGTTCAATAACCACTGTATTGAGGTCATGAAGTGGCCCTCACAGTCTCCAGACCTCAATCCAATTGAGCATCTCTGGAATCATGTGAAGAGGAAGCTTGGGGAATATGAAGAACCTCCAAGTAGTGTTCAGGAGTGTCAGGGCATGCCCCAACACGCCCCACCCGATCCCCACTCCGCTTCCCCCTCCTCTCCCTCTTTCTTTCTTTCTTTCTTTCTTTCTCTTACATGGACCACCTTTCCCACTGCTCAATGTATCACCAGCGCACATGCCCATTTCCCCTCCTGTATCTTACCACCCCTATATCGCTGCCACCGCCGCCACACTCGCCCTGCACCCACAGCGGGCCCTCTCGGAATCTCCCGCGGAGGCACCCAGAGAGCTGTGGCTGTGTGCGAGGGTGATGTGGCGCACCCCACATGATCAATCCTGCATGTATATAATAACAGCTGGAGTGGGAACCAAAGAAGTAGCCTTCCCTTTTAATGATAACTCACATTTCCACTTCAGACTAAGTGGTCAGGGACGCTCACCCCATGACGAGATCACCGCTATGCACAGCCGCTATTCGTCCCACCAAGCCCTGCACGCTGGGACCTCACCGCTTTCGGAGCCATCCCTGACAGCAGAAGAAGGCTTCAACCTCATCTCCCCCGCCTCCCCCGCTATGGTGACCGAAGAGCAGTATGATGAACTGCTGTCCCGATTCCAGGAGCTCCAGGCCATCTGTCAGGGACGGCTCGAGGAAGGCGGGGGTAGCGGCGTAACGCTCGGCGCTAGCGGCCCGGACAGCGGTGGGGCGGTGAGACCGTATAGTGGATAGCCCTTACTTGGGCTTACATCCCTGTGTGGCTTCTTAGGCTGAAGCGGGAAATGTATTGTTATTAGGGTGGGAAGCTAGACTAAACTAGGGTACTTGCCTGAAGCGGGAAATGAGAAGAAGGTTACTTCTTCGGTCCTGCTTCGGCTTAGTTTATATACATGTGTGAATGGGTCACGTGGGAGTGCCACATCACCTTTGGACGAAGCCGGGTTACCACGGGTGGCTCCACGGTCGATCCCGAGTGTTGGAGGGGAATACAAGTAGGAGTGCGCTGCACGTCCGGCGCAGCGGTGCCCCTACGGGGTGCTCAGCGTCGGGCACGTCCATGCTACAAGTGTAGGAGAGAAAGAGAGAGATCGTCTGTATAAAGACAGAAAAAAGAGAAGAAGAGAGAAAGAGAGGGTGAGACAAAAGGAAAGGAGGTGGCAGCAGCGGCAACAGCGGCGTGCCCTGACACCATCGTAGAGAGCCAAGCTCAAAACCAGCCCCCAGCTGCACCTGCACCGGCACCGGTCCCCGCACCGACACCTGCACCCACCCCCAGACCCAAACCACCTAAAGTCGCTCCCCCCACCGCCTTCTCTGGAGCAGCCAAAGACCTTGACCGCTTCAAGGCCAAATGCGGCATATATTTCCATGTCCGAGCGGCGGAATTCCCCAACGCCCTCTCCCAGATCCTCTTTGTCCTGTCCTATATGAAGGGAGGGATCGCGGGGGCATGGGCAATGCAGCGCACCATCGCGTTACTGACAACGGGCTCCCCCCAGCTCACCATGGACGAGTTCAACATGGAACTCGACGCCATGTTCCAGGACCCGAACCGTGAAGCCACGGCCAGACAGAAGCTGGCCACTCTGTGGCAGGGCAGCGACTCCGTGGATAAGATCATCCAGGAGTTTGAGATCCTTGGACCCGCCTCATGGCTAGGGGATGTGGGGCTAGTGGATCCCTTCGAACAGGCGATCAACTCCTGGCTCTGCGAGAGCATTTACCGCCTCTGCCCCATGCCAACAACCTGGGCTGAGTGGAAACACGAGGCCACCCTCCTTGACAACCAGTGGCGGCGTTTCCAGGTGACGCAACCCTGCCTAGCCCCTGCCAGGCCCCCACTCTTGCCCCCAAGACCCCCACTCCCTACCACTCTCCTGCAGCCACGCCCCCTACCTGCTGCTGCCCCACCCCAGCCCCCCGCGCCCCACCCAGCAGCAGGAGCAGGCCCACAACCCATGGATCTCGACTGCTCGAGGATCGACCAGAGGCAAAACAGGCTGTGTTACAACTGCGATGCACCAGGACACATCACGTGGGATTGCCCGCAACTGAAAACCTGCCGAGCCAGACGGATGCACCCTGAAGACCTCAGGGCACTCATGGAGGGGCTGAGGAGACAGCTGGTGGACGAACCAGAGACAGAGGGAGAAAGGCAGGAGGTGGAGACCCAAGAGGATTTTCAGGACGGCGACCAGTGAGGGACACGCCCCGGCCGCCTGCAGGCGATAGTACTAGCTTGTGTAGATACCATGAGGCACCTAACCCAGCGCCGATATCTAAATTCCAACAAGTCATTGCCAAGAAGAAGAGGAAAAGCGCATCCTCAACCAGCAAGGGCAGAGAAGCCCCAGAAACGGCATCAGAGGTAGCGGTCCTGCCACCACCATCTAAGTGTTGTCCAAACAGCCCCCCAGATCCCTCAACCTCACCGTGAAGCTGACCACCTTAACATCCCTTGCCAGCATCTCCGTGTTGGTGCTCCTAGACTCCGGAGCTACAGGGAACTTTGTGAGCCCCGAGTTTGTCAGAAAACACGGGCTCGAGACGACCCCACTTCCCAAGCCCATCCCTGTCTGCAACGTCGATGGAACCCCAAACGAGAACGGAGCCATAACTGAGGAGCTAGAGGCCCTCTTGACATTCGGGCGACACACCGAGTGGGCCCGCTTTGCCGTCGCAAACCTTGGGAGGCAGTCCCTCATTATAGGACACTCGTGGCTGCTACACCACAACCCGGAAGTGGACTGGACATGACAGAAAGTCACCATGTCCCGCTGCCCAACATCCTGTCGGTTGATACAAGCGCAAGCTGACTCAGACCCCGTGATAGAGCCTGGGGATGGGATCTATGCCGCTATCATCCCCCCGGGGTGGGGACATGAGCTAAGGGTGACCACGACCCCATCGCAGCGGATGGCCCAGGAGGCCCGCGAGCCGGAGGCAGAACCCGCACAGTTTGAGGCACTGGTGCCAGAGCAGTACCAGGACTTCTGAGATGTATTCTCGAAGGAGGCTTTCGACCAGCTACCCCCACGGAAGCCCTGGGACCATGCGATAGACCTGGCACCAGAGGCCAAACTCCCAAGAGGGAGGACCTTCCCCCTGTCGAGGCCGGAACAGAAGGAACTAGACGAGTTCCTCCACGAAAACCTGCAGAACAGATGCATACGGCCATCCAAGTCCCTGATGGGGGCGCCAGTCTTGTTCATCAAGAAGAAGGACGGGTCATTATGCCTGGTCCAGGACTATTGCAAGCTCAATGAGATCACAGTGAAGAACTCATATCCCCTCCCCCTCATCTCGGATGTCCTCACATGCCCCCGAAACGCCAAGTACTTCTCGGTGCTAGACCTCTGCTGGGGGTTCAATAACGTCCGCATCAAGGACGGTGATGATGGAAAGCGGCATTCTCGACCAACTGAGGGCTGTTTGAGCCTATCGTCATGTTCTTTGGCCTATGCAACTCCCCAGCAACGTTCCAGACCATGATGAACGACATACTCCGAGACTTCATCGACCGGGAGGTCATCATCTGTTACACGGATGACATCCTGATCTTCACCGCTACCCTGGAAGAACACCGGAAGGTTGTCCATGAGGTTTTGGAAACGCTGCGAAGAAGGAAGCTCTTCTTGAAGCCGGAGAAGTGCAAGTTCGAGCGGACCTGAATCGAATACCTCGGCCTCATCATCGCTGAGGGCAGCGTCGCGATGGATCCCATGAAGATCTGCAGAGTCCTCGACTGGCCGACCCCAACTAAGGTCAAAGAGGTGCAGTCCTTCCTGGGGTTCGTCAACTTCTACCGCCGGTTCATCAAGGATTTCTCAGAGATAGCCCGCCCCCTCCACGCATTAACCTGCAAGACAAAGACTTCAGCCTGGGGACCAGATGAGGACTGTGCCTTCCGCGCCCTCAAAGATGCTGTCACCTCCACCCCCGTCCTCACCTTCCCCACTGACATGGGCCACTTCAAGCTTGAGTGCGACGCTTCCTTCACAACCGGCACTGTCCTCTCTCAGCTCCAGGCAGATGGAGAGTTCCACCCGGTAGCTTTCATGTCAAAAAGCTTCACAGACATGGAACGCAACTATGAAGTGTATGACAAGGAGATGCTCGCAATAGTGCATGCCCTCGAGGAATGGCGGCATTTTCTGCAAGGAGCAGAGGAGAAGGTTGATGTCTACACCGACCACCGCAATCTAGGGTACTTCTGCACTGCGCAGCGCCTGAACCGGCGCCAAGCACGGTGGTCGCTCTTCCTCTCTCAGTTCCACTTTACCCTCATCCACCACCCAGGAAAGCTCATGGGGAAACCGGATGCACTCTCACGCTGTGCTGACCACCCGAGAGGTAAGGATGACAACGAGGGGCTTACACTCCTCCAATCAACTTGGTTCGAAACCCACGCGATGGAGGCAATCTCTGTAGAAGGAGAAGAGATGACTATCCTCGAGAGGATCTGCAGGGCAAAGGACCTGGATGAGAGCGTGGTGAAGGCGATGCGAGAACTCAGAGAGGGGACGGTTAGGTCAGATGAATGGGAGAAACAGGGGGAGCTAGTCCTATACAGAGGAAGAATATACGTCCCCAAGGACCCGCAGCTCCGCCATGACCTGGTGCAGCTACACAGGTGATGGGGCACCCAGGGCGATGGAAGACCCTGGAACTCGTCTCCCGTGACTACTGGTGGCCCCGGATGGTGGAGTACATAGGACGGTACATGCACGGGTGCGACACCTGCAACCGCATCAAGTCCTTCCCCTCCCGCAAGGTTGGAAAGCTCATCCCGAACAAAGTCCCCACATGCCGCTGGCAAGTGATCTCTATCGACATGGTAGGGGAGCTTCCTGAGTTGAAGGGATACAACGCCATTCTCGTCGTAGTAGACTGCCTATCCAAGCGCATCCATGCAGTCCCCACGATGACGACGGTGGATTCAGCAGGAATTGTGCGGCTCTTCCTTGAACACATCTGGAAACACCATGGCCTACCCGAAGAGATCCTCAGCGATAGAGGAAGCACCTTCATCTCCCACTTCTCGAAGGAACTTGCAGACCTCCTCGGAGTCAAGCTCACCCCCGACACCCTACCACCCACAGACAGACGGACAAACCGAGCAGGTAAACCAAGAGATAGAAGCCTACCTTTGAGTGTTTGTCAACCACCGCCAAGACAACTGGGCGGACTGGCTCCCACTAGCGGAGTTCGCCTACAACAACCGCATCCACTCCGCTACCTGCCAAACCCCCTTCGAGCTCGACACTGGGCAACACCCCAGGATGGGGACAGAGCCCACACACACATCCAAGGTGGAAGCCGCAGATGTGATCTCCTCGAGAATGATGAAAATGCAAGAGGAGGTGAAGGCAGCGCTGGAGCACGCGGTGGACGAGATGGCCCGCTACTATGACCGCAATCACGAGGCAGCCCCTACATACCAAGAAGGCCACCAAGTCTGGCTTAGCACCCAGAACTACATGACTGACCGTCCGACCAAGAAGCTAGACCACAAGTGGATTGGCCCCTTCGAGATCACCAAAGTCATCTCCCCTGCCGCTGTCAAACTCCGACTCACCGCACGACAGAAGGGGA
This sequence comes from Cantharellus anzutake, assembly GCF_015039405.1. NCBI lineage: Eukaryota > Fungi > Basidiomycota > Agaricomycetes > Cantharellales > Hydnaceae > Cantharellus > Cantharellus anzutake. The sequence goes on from NW_024067043.1 coordinate 131,704, forward strand.
TCCACCCAGTCATGTCCGTGACAAACGTCAGACCACACCACCCTGATGACATTGCCGAACGCCCCACCGACCCACGCCCGGGCCCAGACCTCATAGATGGGGAAGAAGAGTATGAGGTCGAAAAAATCTGGACTCCAGATGGCGGCGCTGGAAACTCTGGTACTTGGTAAAGTATACCGGATGGCCATACTCAGAGAACCAGTGGCTCGCATGCGACCACCTAACCCACGCCTCCAACCTAGTGGAAGACTTCCATCAGACGCACCCCCACGCCCCAGGGAGAGAAAGAGAAGACCGCCCAGCCACTTTGAGGTGAAGCGGCTTAAGGAGGGGGTGATGTCAGGGCATGCCCCAACATGCCCCGCCCAATCCCCACTCCGCTTCCCCACTCCACACCGCTTCCCCCTCCTCTCCCTCTTCCTTTCTTTCTTTCTTTCTTTCTCTTACATGGACCACCTTTCCCGCTGCTCAATGTATCACCGGCGCACATGCCCATTTCCCCTCCTGTATCTTACCACCCCTATATCGCTGCCACCACCACCGCACTCGCCCTGCACCCACAGCAGGCCCTCTCGGGATCTCCCACGGAGGCACCCAGAGAGCTGTGGCTGTGTGCGAGGGTGACGTGGCACACCCCACGTGATCGATCCCGCATGTATATAATAACAGCTGGAGTGGGAACCGAAGAAGTAGCCTTCTTCTCACATTTCCACTTCAGGCAAGTAGTGTAGCCTTCCCTTTTAATGATAACTCACATTTCCACTTCAGACTAAGTGGTCGGGGATGCTCACCCCATGACGAGATCGCCACTACACACAGCTGCTATTCGTCCCACCGAGCCCTGCATGCCAGGACCTCGCCACTTTCGGAGCCGTCCCTGACAGCAATGGACTTAAGCCGAGGTGGAGTCAAAGTCTGAGGTCGGAGCTATGATGGGATCTTGGAGTGAAGGTACAAGTGGTGTCCAAGTACAGGGTATGGGACAGCGGCAGAAGGTCATAACTTGGCAGAGGTTTGGCAGAAGAGGGTTGGAGGGAGGAGGGTGATGAGAGGAGTGAGAAGGAATGGTGTCAGGTCCAAAGGTGAGTATCAGAGTGGATGGAAGTAGGGTAGGAGAGTGACAGAAGGGTGGAGGTGTTGTGAGGAGTAAGAGGAGTAAGAGGAGGAGGGTGGCAAGAGGAGTGATGTTCAGTCCGAAAGTGAATATCGGAACAGACAGAGGTAGGGTAGGACTCCGGAGGTGATGAGGATGAGGATCCGGGAGTCAGTTCGGGATTGGGTATGTATGGATATGACAGTCACAGGACAATATGAACTGTTTGGATGCTCACATGCGAGCTAGTCTCAATGAAAATATGGGCTAGCAAAATGATATAAATGCTGAAGAAGTCATTGGAGGAGTCTTGGAATTATGGCATTTTATTTGGACCAAGTTTCCCTGTGCACGGATAATCAAGATAGGTATACCGCATCTGAGAATTCCCATTCTCAGTCAAATCTCCACCAAATTTCACAAAATCGGTATCGTTAAAAGCTATGGATAAGGCGAGTCGGATGGGATAAAGGGACAGAGGTTTGATGCAGTGTTTGGAGTGGTATGAGGAAGTTTGTGTTTTCCTTTCCAATTCCTTTTGTTGTTTGGAATTTTATTCTAAGCCAATGGCAGCCAAACCTTACCACCATTGTTGGTGGAGGCTTAGCTCAGCGAAACCCATATATTTTGGACTCTTTTCACAAATTGTATGTTTACTGTATGGGTATATGTATGTAGTGATTGAAACGGAATAGGTGATTTCCCCCCCTCCCACTACTTTTGAAGTCTGTGTACTTGGGTGCTGTGAGTGGCCACACAATTGGTAAAGGGCTATTGTGACCTTTAGGGAAATCCACCACGGAAAGAAGATAAGCAGGAGTTTCCAGAGTTATATTTTTTCCCCGAAATTCCCCCCCTCCCCATTGAATATATGGACCTGTTCTACTGCAACACCCTTTAAGCCCCCTTTCTCTTTCTTCCCTGGCTCTTTGGGGAGTGAGTTGGAGTGCTACCTTCTGTTTTCTGGAGACAGTAGCAGATTCCCACTTGCAGCGTTGGGTACCCAATGTGTCAGGATGGGGGCTGATGTGAAGGCTTCTTTCAGAGTGTTGAAAGCAGAATGACAGTCGTCAGAGAAGAGCCAGGGGGCCCCTTTACGCATGAGGCACATCAAGGGGGCCACAATGTTGAAGTATTGGTGGACGAAACACTGATAGAATGGACATCCTTGACTTTACAGGGCTTGAGCCAATCTTGGATGGCTGTCATATCCATACAAGCCCAACCTCCACTCCGGGCTCCCGGAACCCTGAAACGAACTCCAGAGCCCTACTTCCCTTCTGTCACCTTCTCCTTGCCAACTCCCAAGAGGTTATCCCACCTCTGGCTCCGACACCACCTTTGGTCCGACTCTGGAACATTCCAGGTCCGACCTCAACCTCGACACCTCCCAGACGAGCATGCAACACCTATGCTCCCGACTCCGGACCTCCGCTCTGGAATCCCGTTTGCATCTCTGTCTCCGGAACCTCCGGTCTTAGCTCTGACCTCGGACTTTGACCCCACCTCCACTTATACCCATTGTATTGGTTAGCTCATTCCATTTAATTACGTTTGCCAATATTCCGGAGTTTAACTTCCGAGTTTGGACTTTCCGGACTTACTTCGGACCTTGCAACTATTGCATTGCTCCATTCAATTCCGCTATACTCCCTCATTCCTATTTGGGCTGCTGCTTCCTTTCTATTCAGTCAGCTGGCCATTCCCCACTCCCATCCTCCATCCTTCCTCCTTGGGTGTAAGGTGGGTGTCCTAGAACCCAGCTGTGAGTATCAAATATGTATGATTCACAGTGGGTAGGACGATAGTGACCTCCCTGGGTCACGTGACCCCTACATACATGGACTGTGACCTGACACTCTCCCCCCTTGCGTTGCTTGTCAGCGCACACAAAGAGAAAGAGGGAAAGGGTACATGTTACAAAAATGGGGCCGGAGGCGCCCATTTTCGTCCGTTCTTGACGCAGGAAAGTGGAAAGTGGAAGTGAGGTGGTTCATTAGGGTTTACAGATGGTTTCACAGATGTTGTAACATGAGGTTTAACAGATGTTAGCACAGCGGGTTTTTTGGTAATTGTTGATTGGTTAAACTATATTACTATATAAATCACATGATACAGAACCCATAAGAGTCTAAAATGGAAATTCCCATTTCCATAACAGTACATGAAAAAGAGAGAAAAGAAAAAAGAAACTTTTCCATGACAATTTTATGTGGTAATTTACGAAATGGAGAAAGTAGAAAGTAAAAAAAAAGGAGTGTATTGGTAAGTGAGTGAAATGTTATGTGTATTGTTAAGAAAGTTTAAATAATAGAATAGAGGCTAGAATAAATGAATGTTAGTTACCTCCGCAAATTTTGTGGGGTTCTCCCCCCTAGACTAGTGTCTAGGTGATAAAATAAAATAATGAGTAAAAATCCTTTGCCCTCAGGTAAAGGGTTCTCCCCCCTAGACAGATATCTAGGTTTAAAAATGTGGTCTAGCCATATAAGGGTATGGCCAGAGGAACGATTGGCCTTGTGAGACCTGGCATCGCTCCACCTGCTTCCTGATCTAGGAAGCAGTTTTACCCAGTATTGGGTAAGGTCACATCATCTGGAAGTCAGATGATGAATTTAACCTCCCTTGGGGGTGGTTTATCTGTTGGCTGGACAGGTGGATCACTATGGGTTTCCCCATAGTGAGTAGACGGTATAGTGGTATCCCTTTCAGATGATGAAAGGGAAAAAGTTGAAAAATTTCGGGGATTTTTCCCCAAGAGTAGGTTACAGAGAGTGTGATCTCTGTCTCTCATGGATAGACCATGAGGTTTTTCCAGAGGAAAAACTGGTGTTGGCATTGCTTTGGCAATGGGTGACTTCCCAAAGGGTAATTGGCTAGACCACCTCCCACCACCTGATGAACCTGGCCCCAATTCTGGGTGGTTATCTTGTGGCCTGATGTGGTGCCGTTCCACCATATTTTGGGAAGGTCCCCTCAGTGACTTCCCAGAGGGTAATTGGCAAGACCACCTCCCACCACCAGATGAACCTGGCCCTAAATGCGGGTGGTCATCCTGTGGCCCGATGTGGTGCCGTTCCACCAAATTCTGGGAGAGTCTCCTTGGCGATTTCCCAGAGGGTAATTGGCTAGACCACCTCCCACCACCTGATGAACCTGGCCCTGAGTGCAGGTGGTCATCCTGTGGCCTGATGTGGTGCCGTTCCACCATATTCTGGGAGAATCCCCTCTGCTCCTGCATATCCAAAGAAAGATAAGAAATATCGTGCATGTTAAGTCCATGTGACGATGGTTGTCCCCCAGATCTGGGGTTCCCAAGGCACTGACTGTGTGCCTTGGTCTTCCTTATCGATTCCCAGACTTCTAGTCTGGCGATTATCTGTTCTGTACTCCCCACCCTCCATTCAGGTGGGAACTGGACAAAGTCCAGAAGTGCCTTGGATAGAGGCAAAATTGATGCAGGTGACATGGACTCTTTGTCCACGTTAGAGTGGATGCGCTCATTCCTGGATGAAGTGCTAGTCTCACTGCAGTTGTGAGACGATGACTGCAATGTGGAGATTTTTTCCACATTTCTTTCACTCAGGACTGGCTCCCTGCGCAAGCGGGGGTCATTCCATGAGTGTGTTGGATGATTCCCAGTCTTGTAGACTGGGGTTTGAACTGGCTCGCGCCTAGGCGGCGAGCTGGACGTCTCACTATGGCTGCGAGATGGTAACGACGATGTGGAGATTTTTTCCACATTTTTTGCAATCAAAAACGGCTCCCTGCGCGAGCAGGAGTTGTTGTTTGATTGTTTTGCACAATTCCCAGTCACATAGACTGGGGATTGAACCAGCATGCTGCGATTTTGCGAGCTGGACGTCTCACAGTTAATATGAGACGATGTAGACACTGTGGAAGTTTTTTCCACATTTTTTGCGATCACTAACGGCTCCCTGTGCTGGCAGGAGCTGTTGTTTGATCGATTTGTACAACTACCAGTTGCATAGACTGGGGAGTGAGCCGGCTTGCTGCTATATCGCAAGCTGGACGTTTCGCAGCTGACGCGAGACGATTCCGTAGATGTAGACGATTTTTCCACATTTTTTGGAACTCCAAACGGCTCCCTGCGCAGGCAGGAATGGTCATTTGGTTGTTCATGACAACTCCCAGTTGTATAGACTGGGGAGTGAACCAGATTGCTGCTATATTGCAATCTGGACGTCTCGCGGTTAATGCGAGACGATGCTGGAGATGTGGAAGATTTTCCCACATTTTTTGGAATCAAAAACGGCTCCCTGTGCCAGTGGGAGTGATCGTTTGATGGTTTTGTGTAACTCCCAGTCAAATAGACTTGGGAGTGAACCGGCTTGCTGCAATATTGCAAGCTGGATGTCGCATGGGTGACGCGAGATGAATCTGAAGATGTGGACGATTTTTCCACATTTTCTGGAGCTCCAAACAGCTCCCTGTATGAGCAGGAGCAATCGTTTGGTTGCTTCTGATGCCTTCCCATCACATAGAATGGGAGGAGTAATGCTTTGAGGCCCGGGTGGAGGAGCCGGGGCATAAATGATGATGTGGCAGGTTTTGCCACGTAAGTTTGGCTTGGATTTGGCTCCCTGCACAACTGGGAGGCATCACACAAAGCCTTTGTACCCAACTGAGTTGGGTGAAGTGCAGGAGAAGTCATCTCCTTGCAAAAGCAAGGTTCTCCTGCTACAGGTGACAGCTCTGCCTGGCACATAAGGGGTTATCCTGGCATTACTTTCACCTGTTTCCCAGTCTTATTGACTGGGGGTTTTGTCCCCTTGCTAGTTGCAAGGGTCTTTGCTTGCCGGACTGGCAAGTGGAATTTGATGAAAAATGAACACTCACTTGTTTTCCACATAAAATTGTGGTTCCTAGCGATGCCAGGGATCAGTGTGATGTCAAACAAAAAGTACTCAAAAAAGTGTAAGGTGGGTGTCCTAGAACCCAGCTATGAGTATCAAATATGTATGATTCACAGTGGGTAGGACGATAGTGACCTCCCTGGGTCACGTGACCCCTACATACATGGACCGTGACCTGACATTGGGCCTTGGCCCTTCACTCCTCCTTTGGGAAACACCATTGAGTCGAACCCTTAACCCTCAGTGTTGCCCCTCCTTTCAGCTCCCTTTGTCTCCTTCCAGAGTACCCTCGCTCCTTTTGATTCCGGACCCCTCCTTATATACAATGTACATAGTAACTTGTAACCTCAGTCCGAAATCGACCTGAAATGCCCCCAAGAGACTTTCCCTCTGCTAGATCTAAAATTAGGGACCCCCAGGACAACCAGCAATGGCACAGCGCTCTGCCTGAGTCGCTGAGGCCAAGGTCCTTCCACACCAAGTCTCCGATTCCACTCTGGAGTTGTCCGAATCCGCCCATTCTAACAATGGCTTTGGCCTTCTCGATGGACATGGCGAGTCCGGAGGGAGAAAGGCAATATCTGAGATATTCCATAGTGTCTGTATGAAATTCGCATTTCTTCGGATTGGCGTATAGGCCTTGTTTGCGGAGTCTCCTAAGAACTTCTCCTGGTGTGAAGCCATGTCTTCTGAGTAGGTAAGGATGTCATCTAAGTAGACTACCACAGAAACGTCCATGAGGTTGGCAAAGATCATGTTGACGAATCGCTGGAAGGCTGCAGGCGCATTCGTGAGACCGAATGGCTTGATGAGCCACTCGTAAGAACCATAGCATGTGCAGAAGGAAGTCTTCTACTCATCACCTGCTGCAATGCAAACCAGGTGGTAAGCATGCCAGAGGTCGAGTCTGGTATAGACAGTGGCATGGCTAGGTGCATCAAGGAGGTCTGAGATGCAGGGAAGTGGGTAGTGATCTTCCTTGGTGATCTTATTCAGCCCTCGGAAGTCAATGCAAAGATGGAGGGATCGGTCCTTTTTGCAGACAAAGAGGACCGGTGCCACATGAGCAGAAGTTGCAGGACAAATGAACCCGGAGGCTAGGTGCTCATCTAACAACGCCTGGCCAGCCTCGAGTTCCAAAGTAGAGAGGGAATACATAGTTCCCAAGGGTGGTGAAGTGCCTTCCTCAAGGTCGATCTTCAGGTTGTGCTCACGGTGTGGTGCTAGCATTGAGGCTTTGCTCTTGCTGAACACGTCTGTGAACTCATGGTACTCCTTCGGAACAGCCAAAAGGTCAACAGAATCGGTGTGGGAGGAGGCAGCCCTCAAGCGGCTGTCCTGGGAAGGGATGGTTAGGCTGAAGGATACTGATCCTTCAAGTCGACATGCCTTCACAAATGCGGAACGGCGGACAAACTTGATGGATGGTACCAGAGAAATGGGAGCCTGGGGCTGAGGTGCTAATGGAACATCAGATGGTTGGATGTCAGGTGGCGGTGGTGGAACTGGAAACGATGGGGGAGAGCTTGGGGTAACTGTCTTGGTTAGTTCAGGAGTTTGGAACATAATACTGCTTGAGACCCAGTCAATCAATGGATTGTAGTGGGTAAGCCAGTTGTGTCCTAGGACTAGAGAACAAGATCCATCCAGCAATGTGACAAAGAAAGTCATGGGGGTGATGTTTCCAGAAGCAAAGCAGAGGGGAATATCAACAGCATGGGTTATGATGGAGTTGGTGCTACCATCGAAAAGGCATAGTTGTAGAGGTTTTATCTGATATGTCTTCAGGGCCAGCTCCTTCATGAATTTGTCATCGATGAAGCAGTCCAAAGACCCAGAGTCTATGAGTGCGGGAATGTTCTCATAGCTGTGGAAGAGTTTATTGTTTGTCCTAACATCGGACAGGGAAGTAGGGACAGGAGAGGTGAAAGAAGAGAAGAGAAGAGAAGTGGAGCAATCTACAGAAGTAGTCAGAGGTGGAGGGGGAGAAGAAAGTGAACTATCAACACTATCTACAATGGGTAGAACATTAACTGAAGGGTCAACATTAAAAGGAGGAAATAGACCATTAGAAAGAGAGAAAGAAACGGGAATGTGGAGGGAGGACAAGTTGGAAATGGAAGACATGTTTAGGCATACTTCTTTGAGTGCACGGAGGGAAGAATCGCAACCCACGGTCTGTGTGGAGTCCACAGGGGTGCAGACTAATTTTTTGCCTCTGTGGAAGCAGATCCTTGCTCTTCGGTCTGAGCTGTGCAGGCCTTAGATGTGCAAGAAGAACTTAGGGCAGTCCTTGACCATGTGGCCAGACTGTCCACAGAACATGCAAAGTTTCTCATCGAGATGATGCTTATGCTCTTGTGGTGTGAGCTTGCCATTGTCTCCGAGTTTTGATGAGAGATCACTGACCTTGGACTTCTTGTTGTCCTTTGGAGGCTTGCTACCAGAAGTGGGATTGAATGAGGAGGAGGAAGGAACAGTGTCAGAGCAGGAAGTGGTAGTGGTCTTGTCAAAGACATTGGAGGTGGAAGGTTTCACATGACAAGTTACTTCGGATTTACGCTCCCAACAGTGTGCATTGAAAGTCTGTGATAAGGTGCGAAGTTCTGAAAGGGTAGAAGGTTTCCCTACCCTAGCAATGTCATCCTTGATATGTTCTGGCAATCCATTATAAAAGAAACGGCAGAGCATGGCTTCTCCATAGCTGTGAAGTTGTGATGCATGTTGATTGAACTTGACGACGTACTTGTTGACATCCAGGGTCATAAGTTGGACTTTGGCATCACCCACAGGATTGTGAGGACCGAAGTTGGTCTGAAGTTCATTGATGAACTCCTGGTAATTATTCATCCAATGAGGACGAAGTAAGGAATTTTGGTCAAACAGTAGGTCCAGCTCAAACCAATCAAGAGCCATCCCCTTGAGGTAGGACTGTGTCATATCCATCCATGGCCATCGTCCTTCACTACCTCCGGTCCCTCTGGACTACCTCCACTCCTTCACTAACCTCAGAGCTCCCGTATTCCGCAATCACCTCCGCTTCCCTCGATGGTCACCACCCCCTCTTGTCAATATTACCTATGCCTCCCTAAGTATGGAGCCCTGAAGGCTTCTGGACAGCTCTGACGTCCGCTAGCACACTCCCACCTCTGCTGGGCAATTCACTTGCTTGCCCTGCAAGCCCACCTTCAGGCCTATCCCTCCTTTCCGTTTCTGGGTTATCACCTACCATTCTGCTAACCCCATAACCCGACTTGTCAGTAATATTCAATCGACTAATGTTTAACTCCATTAGCTCCGCTCCACTTGGCCCCGCCATTTATGGGCCCACCCTCAATGTAACTATATATACTCAACTTGTACATAGGTTACACCTCAGTAATAAAATCGACTAGAGTTGACCCCCTGTTAGTTCTCGTGCCAGTAAGTATATTAGGGCATGGATGTGTAACTTGGCACAGCGCTCCTGGCTTGAGTTGCTGAGGCCGAAGCCCTCCACCATGGAGACAATCCTTCATCTCGATCTGGTCTCTGACAGACTGCACAAAATGACCTTGGCACAGTCACTAGCAAAAGCAAGGGGGTGGTCCTGGAAATTTAGTTTGCACTGGACCAGGAATACTCAGAGTTCATGGGGGTCTTTTCTGTCAAACTATTTGGGCTTGCAGACCTTGGTCCGGAGAGTGGAGGATGGTGGAGGAGGTGGTCAACTGGTGTGATGAGCCAAGCTGGCGATGGCTGTGTGATAGCTACATTGGGAATAGGCTCAGCATCGTCAGTGACTGGGACAGTAGGGATAGGAGGATCAACAGGAGGAGGGTTGACAAAGTTGGGGACCTTGGAGCTGAGTCCAAAGAAGTGGACTGGATCTACAGGCTGTTCAGTGGTGTCTCTGAAGTCGGAATCTGCAACTGGTGATCAATTTCTAATGGGGCACATGATCGGAGTCAATGGGAGAGGGGTTTCTAAATTAGAGAAGCTTCGAAACTCAACTGGGTTCCTCGCCAGATGACTAGGACCAGGCTGCGAGGGTTCAGGAGATGGGGAGGCTGAGTCAGGAACCAATGTGCATAGTTGTGAATGAGTGCGAGGGGCTTTGGGTGCCATACAAGACGTGTACTGTCAGGGAGTGATAAAATACTGTCAGAGACCGGATGCGGCATGAGGGAGACGTCCCTGTGGCAGAGGGCTTTGGCCTCAGTGACTTAGACCAGGAGTGCTGTGCCTAGTTACATGTCCATGCCCTAATTTACTAACTGGCAATGAGAACTAGAAGGGGGATAACTCTAGTTGATTTTATCACTAGGGTGTAACCTATCTACAAGTTATGTATATATCCTTATATGGGGGGTGGGCCCATGAACAATGGGACCGAGCAGAGTGGAGCTAATGGAGTTACATGTTAGCTGACTGAATATTACTGATGAGTTGGGTTATGGGTTTAGTGGATTGACAGGCTATAACCCAGAAACAGAAAGGAGGGATCAGCCTGAAGATAGGCTTGCAGGGCAAGCAACTAAATTGCCCAGCAGAGGCAGGAGTGCACTAGCGGACATCAGAGCTGTCTGGAGGCCTTTGGGGCTCTGTACATAGGTAATATATTGGATTGAGGGGGTGGTGACCATCAGGGGAGTCTGCAGTGGTTGCGGAATCCGGAGGCTCCGAGGTTAGTGACAAAGGAGTGGAGGTGATCCAGAAGGAATGGAGGGAGTGGAGGGTGATGGCCATGGATGGATATGACATCATGGAAAAGTCTACTCGCTGACTTTTCCTTACTCTTTCGTAAGGCTTCCTCAGTGAATTCTTTCATTTTGGTTCACATCCTCCTCATTATCTTGGAGACCTCCTCCAAGATTGATGACCTTGCCTTGTTTGGCATGGTGTAGGTGTCAGGGTACATACCCTGACTTAGCCCGGACCCGGACCCACATCCGGACCTGCTCCACTTCCCACATGCGCTTCCCATGCCACATGATTGTCAGGGCACACCCGCCTGACCCAGCTCCACCCGCCCTGACCCGGTATCCTGCTCACCTCTACCCCCCACCCTTCATCATGTTTCCTCAACTCTTGTTCTTCTTTCTATCCTTTTGTTCCTTTATTCCTTAGTTCCTTCTTCTATCTTTATCTACACAGATGACCTTTCCCCATACCTATGTATTATTGACCCGCCTGCAATGCATGCACGACACACCCAGCCCCAGACAACCTGGACAGCCTCGCAGTGCAACCCAGCACGCGCGCATGCAGCACATGCCCTCAGGATCCCCCATGGGGACACCCAGATGACTGTGGCTGTATGCGGGGTGATGTGGCAAACCTCATGTGACCCAAGCTGCATGTACATAAAGGTACCTGGGGTGGGAACCAAAGAAGTAACCATCTTCTCACAGTTCTGTCAGGGACAGCTCCGAAAGCGGCGAGGTCCCGGGGTGCGGGACTGGGGGGACAGATAGCGGCTATGCGTAGCGGCGATCCCGTCGTGGGGTGAGCGTCCCCGACCACTTAGTCTGAAGTGGAAATGTGAGAAGAAGGCTACTTCTTTGGTTCCCACTCCAGGTGTTATTATATACAAGCGGGAATGGTCATGTGGGGTGCGCCACGTCACCCTTGCACACAGCCACGGCTCTCCGGGTGCTTCCGCGGAAGATCCCGAGAGGGCCCGCTGTGGGTGCAAGGCGAGTGCAGCGGCGGTGGCGGCGGTATAGGGATGTAAGATACAGGAGGGGAGATGGGCATGTGTGCCGGTGATACATTGAGCAGGGGGAAAGGTGGTCCATGTAAGAGAAAGAGAGAAAGAAAGAAAGGAGGAAAGGAGAACAGGAGAAAGGAAGAGGGAAAGGAAGGAGAGGCGGTGCGGAGCAGGGAAGCAGAGCGGGGATCGGGCGGGGCATGTCGGGGCATGCCCTGACAAGTTCCCACTTCAGGTAAGTAGCATAGCCTCCCCTTTTAATAATAACAACTCACAGTTCCCACTTCAGTCTGAGTGGCCAGGGACCATCGTCCCAGACCGGGCTCACCAGTACGCATGCCCGCTCCACACCCCGCAATGGCCTCAGTGCCAGGCATTACCCCCAGGCTGCCTCGACCCTGGACGCATCCCTGACAATGATCTGTGTGCCGCATGCTCCGGTCCCCAGATCCTACCTTCATGTGACTTCCGGGTATCCCCGGAAGTTTTCGCCATATTGGGCCACTGTGGGAAAGTGAGAAGTTAACCTTCTTCTCACTTTCTTACCCACAGTAGAGTTGTGCCCTGACAGGGCTGTTCACAGGTTAGACTGTGGGCCATAGAGAGGGGTCATGGGGACCTGGGGCCCATCCCCTGACAGTAGGGTTGCATAGGGGAGTGGAAGTTCTCTTTGAGCTTCCATGCTCTTTGAGATCCTGCACTCAGGGCATTCCTTCATGCTTTCTTGGGCCTTCGGATACTTGATGGGGGGTTTCTTCCCTCTGTTTGCCTTTGTCTGCCTTTGGGGCTTGACTTGGGGAGGCAAAGGGAGGCTCCAGGGGATAGTGGGGCCATGGAGTTTTCTGTGACTGGATCCAATCAGCTTTTTGAGCTGATTCTTCAGTGCTTATGCATTCATTGCACAAGTTGATGACCTCAACTGGAGGTGAGAGATCCTTCCCAATGTGGAAAGGAGTGGTGTACTGTGGAGTTCTAGGGGTATTGGGCCCCACACTTACTGTCAGGGACCGGTCCAGGGTTGAGAGCATCCAGGTATATCGCCCAGCGCTGAGGGCCAGTGGGGTATGAAGCGGGTGCATATGGCAACGGGTCTGGTGCAGTGTTATGGAAATGGACTAGAATCTTATGGTCCATGGCTGCAAGCAAGGGGACCCAGGGTCACCTCCATTTCCTCCTCCTTTATTTCATTGCCAAACCCCATGCCAAGCTTTCCCACTGGGTTTTGGTGCTGGCTGGGGGATTTGTTGAGTTCAAGGGACTTCCCTTGACCATTGTGACTTTTATATTAGATAGTTAGAAGTCATATGACATGTAAGGCAGATGCTGGAAATGTTCTCTTTATCAAATATACAATCTGACTTGGTCCATATCGATGTCTACATCAATGTTCTTACAATCCATGAGGAAACCTCAACGACCCAGTGAGTGTGAAAGGTTGCTTACTATTTTGGGGACAGTAATGTTCTGTTCCCCCATTCGCCTCAGGCCTCAGTAGGTCCGTCTAAACATAAGCTTTGATGAGCTGTATATTCAACAGGGTAGAGGTAAAGGCTACCGGGCCTTTACAACTACTCCGAGGTATATATATGTAATTTCCATATCTCGGCACAAATAAATAAAGAAATAATAGCATCACTATAATCAGAATTATAGCGATGCAACATAATGATATCACTATAATCGGAATTATAGTGAAGTAAGGTTAATCCCTTACAGAGTGCTCAGACACCGGACCTCGCTCTTCCTGCTCCCACCCCCACACTGGGTGGTTGAGCTCCCATTCCTACCCTTCCTGTAGTACCCTACCGGGTTCTACAACCCTTCCTCCCCCTCCTGCTCTCCCTTCAACGGCTACACAGCCACCTCTGTCCGTGAGCAGAACGGTTCAGGTTGGGTTCCCCAGAACCCATTCCTGTAACATGCCGGCAAATGTCCCTGAAGTGGGAATGGTGAGAAGAAGACTGCTTCTCTGGTTCCCACCCCAGGTATGTTTATATACATGGTGCTTGGGTCACACAGGAGTTGCCACGTTGTCTGTCAGAGACCGGGTTGAGACGAGGGAATGTCTCCATGGCGGAGGGCTTCGGCCTCAGCGACTTATGCCAGGAGCGCTGTGCCAAGTAACACATCCGTGCCCTAACTTACTAACTGGCAACCAGAACTGAAGGGGGTAAACTCTAGTCGATTTTATTACTGAAGTGTAACCTATGTACAAGTTGAGTATATATAGTTACAGCGAGGGCAGGTCCGCAAATGGCGGAGCTGAGCCGAGCGGAGCTAATGGGGCCAAACACCAGCCGATCGAATATTACTGACAAGTCGGGTTACAGGGTTAACAGAAAGGAGGGATAGGCCCAAAGGTGGGCTTTGCAGGGCAAGTGAGTGTATTGCCCAGCGGAGGCAGGAGTGCACTAGCGGATGTCAGAGCTGTCCGGAAGCCTTCGGGGCTCTGTACTTAGGGAGGCATAGGTAATAAATTGAAAGGAGGGGGTGGTGACCATTGAGGGGTACCGAGGGGATTGCGGAATATGGGAGCTCCGAGGTTAGTGAAGAAGGAGCAGAGGTAGACTGGAGGGATCGGAGGGATCAGAAGTCGATGGCTGGGGATGGTCCTCATGCACAGCCCCAGCCACCCGGGTATCCCCATGGGGGATCCTGAAGGGATCCACTGCAGGCGTGCATGCTGGGTGCACCCAGGGGTCGTCCGGAGCATCCGGGGCTGGGTGCATTGTGTGTGGGTCATGGGTGGGTCAATAGTACATCAATCAAAGGAAAGTTGTCCTGTCAGAACTGTGCAAAGCTTCGCCAATGGTAGCTGTAGGCAACCGAGTGTTGGCCACTAGTGATACAGGTGTGCTACTCACAACCAAGCTTTAGCAAGGAATAACCTCACCGGTCTCGAGGTCAAGGCTACTTAGGCGAGCGGGCCGGGATTTCGGCTTCAACGACTCAGGGAGGAGCGTTGCACCTTGTTCTTGATGCGGTCCCGATACTTCAGAAGGCAGAGGTCTTACGGGGAACAGAGGTAAGCTCAGGGAGAAGTTCTAGTTGATATCAAACTACAGTACAAGCAATAGTTACAAGCTGTATATAAGTGCTAGGGAACTGAATAGAGAATAAGTCACCAGATCTCACGGAGATTGCAGGTGGAGAAAAGAGAAAGGAAAACAAACAAGAAGCACATGTTTAAGACAGCGAAGGTCAAACGTGACCTTTGCCGTGAGATAACAGGGTGTGGTGAAACATGGGACAAAAGGTCACAGCACTCTGCACCGCTAGGTCGTTCAATGACAATTAGGAGAGGGGTCATGGAGAAGTGGTGGGAAGTGGTTAGATGGCAACAGGCGGCGAGCGGAGTGTGCGGGGAGTGTTTGGGCATGGGAGAAGGTCGGGGAGGAGGTCGTCTGACTCCGGGGAATGCCGGGTCGTGACACGTCCATGTAAATAGAAATAGAAAGAATAGAGAATGGTGCAGTGTGAGGTCTTTGGGTAGCTCAGCACACAAGGCCGTAAGTGATACAAGCATGTGTATTTTACGGTGGTGTGTAAGCAGTTACCCAGAGGTTCCCGCTTACCCACGTGACTATATGTATCTAATTACATGTGGCTCGGGGTTTGGGGCTATTGCCCTCACATTCTCCCCCTTGCATTGCATTTGCGATGCATACAAGGTTGATAGTGAATACAACAAAGTTTTAATAATTGATTTACATTGAGTTTGAAATTATCAATGAGTGTTTTGTTGTCGCCACTTTAATGTGGGCGATTTTATACATGTTGGTGAAGGAGAGAGAAAGGGTTTAAGGAATACGTGAGTGTGGGCCGTCACTTTGAAGTGAACGGTGATACATGGGTATCGCAGGGAGAAAAGTAGTGGAGTTTGTCGAAAATGAATTTTGACCCAAAGGTTGTATGTCTTTGGTGTTCCTCACTTGTTCCGTGAGGGTTCGTGTGTAAGTGGTGTTTACACACGAGCGGTGGTGGATGTGGGTCTTTTGACGGAGTAGAGATTTCCGCAATTGTTACTTGCGGTTCCTCGCATACAGTATTGTGTGCGGGGCCTTGAGTTGGGGGAAGGTGTTTTCACAGGCGCCTCGATGGTGTATTACCATGTCACTTTCCCTTTTCTCAAGGGTGGGGTCATTGCCCCGGAGGAGGGTTTTCCTCCGGGTTGTTCATCTGGACATCCGATTGCTGCGTCGGATGCGATGACGTAGCCTGGGCTACATTGTCAGGCTGTGGGCTCGACGAAGTGGGCGCTCCCTGGGTGGGAGTGGGTTGTTGTGTTCCTGAGCTACTTGGCTCAGGGGTGGGGTACGGTAGGTCTACTGTTCTTCCCATGGGGAAGGGTGGTCGTTGAGCTGGTTGTCCAGCATGGAGACTTGCATCTCTTTCCCGGTATTTGGAAGCTTTTGCTTCCCGTTCCACAGTTCTTGCAGCACGTTCCTCAGGAGTCCTGAGTGGTTTGAACTGGGACTTTAGGTAGGCGGCTTTGCCTAGACTTTCCCAGGAGATTTTTCCCTTGTTCTCCGGGGAATTATACTCCTCTGCAAGTCTTGCAATACTTGGGAGTCCCAAGAAGTATTTCTCGGTTTCCTTCGCTTTTTCGCGAAGGGTTCTGTGTACCTTGCCGCTTTTGAAGGCGGCTTCAGCCTGTTTGTACCAGTGTACGAATTCTTTCCCACTCACGCTTGTCCACCAAGCGTATGCGGCATCGTGCGCCGCTTCTGACCCCACTATTCTCCTCATGGGGAAGTTGGGGTCAATTGTTACATCGACTGGAGCTTCGACTTTGCCGAACTCGTTGAGTTTGGCGGTCTCGTATAGCATGTGGACACTTCCCTGCAGGGTAGCTTGCCCATAGGGTGCTGAGGTACTCAGCAGCCTGCCACCTCTGGCAGTGGTCCCCATTTTAGGGTCTGCCATCGGTTGCCTACCGCTCTCCCTCTTCCCCTCGACATGGGTTTGCCCTTCTGAGGGCGGGCCCTTATGCAACCCAGACAGGGTCGCCTGCCCACGGGGTGGTGGGATAGTCGGTGCCCCACCCCTTGATGCGCTAGTCCCCATGTGGGGTCGCGCCTCATGAGGCCCGGAACTGTATCCCCTCCCCCTGACCTGGGAGGCCCCCATCATAATGGGTTTGGAAGCGAGGTCTGCCAGTGCACATGCCTCTCTGAGCTCGCGTTTCAGTAATTCGATCTCCCTTTTTTGGAGATCGACCTCTCTCTCTGTATCTTTCAGAGAGTCAAAGATGCCCTCAGCATCTCTTCATGCTCTGTTGTATTCACGCCTCCAGTGGGCGCAATGGTCGCAGGCGTCTTCTGATGCCCTCAAGTTATCAGACCATGCCCGTTTGGATGGTCTGGACGAGGAGCCGCTGTCACTCCCTCGTCTCCCTCCTACGAGGGACTTCATCTCTTTCAGCTCCTTGCGGAGCTGACCTGTCTGAGCAGCTACCGCTGATGCGATGGCTGATTCCCAGCCTGCATTTGGCTGGGGTGTTGTTGGACCTGGGCCGAATTGGCCAATCCAGGGGTTGATCTGGCCAGGGAAGTTCCCTGGGGAGTATGCCTGGGGCTGCAGCAGCAAATGCTGCCCCTGGAATGGCGCTTGTTGCATCATCGGTGCAGTTTGCACTGTGTATGGTTGGAAGCCCCTCTGAGGAGGCTGGGGGTATGCGGTGCCTGTTAGCAACGTGGATAGTTGTTGGTTCGTGGCACTCATTTGTGCTGTGTGCGTTGTGTAGTCCATGGCGCTTATCTGCGCCTGGTGTTGTTGTTGTTCTGGGGAGCCTTGCTCCCTGGGTTGTCGTATTTCGATGTCCGGTGGCTTGTTTGGATCAAACCGAGGGTTGCCTCCCCCAGAGAACGACATTTTGTCATTATGTTTCTCGTGGTGGTGGGAGGGGTTTTCGTTCTTGCATGCGTGGGATTCGCCACAGTTGTGTGTTCTTTTGCACGTGAGCCTGTGGTTCACGTGGTCTAGGCGAGTTACTTGCCCAGAACTTTCCCACGCTCTTGGCTGTGGGCCATCATCCCTCGGCTTTACTTCCTCCGCCTCCGTTTTTGGGGGCGTAGTGATGCTGAGAGTTCCCTGTCTTCTTTGATAGGGAGTTTTTCTGGTTCCCTTACATTTTGTAAGGTGAGGTACTCGTCCAGGTGGACAAGGTCGTTGCAGTTTCCTATGGGTTCCCATGTGGTGTCCCCTAGTTCCCATTTGACCTTAAACCAGAGTTTGTTGTGAACCCATGTGTGGTTTAAGATTTCGCGAACTACTGCTTCACGATCGGGGTCTTCCCCAAAATTGTAGAATATGTTTACTTCCCTATTTGGGAAGATTTCTTGGTCATTCAGCTTGTGAGGTACAGGCCGGGATACGTGGAATCTTGGGCAGACCCTGCATTGTTCAAGTTGTGGTGGCAACTTGAGGACATAGTTTGATGTCTCTGGAAATGTTTCCAGAATTTTGTAAGGCCCTATGTATAAGGGCTTTAGTTTTCCTGCCCTCCCTTTGGGTAGGTTCAGCTTATCCATGGATAAGTATGCAAGCTCGCCTTTTCTCAAAGGCGGGTCCGGGCGTTTTTTCTTATTCGCCTGGATTGTTTGAGCAGTGCAATTGTGTATTATTGTGTCGTGTGCTGCCATGAGGTTTTCCTTCGCTTTTTGGGTGAAGTCATTTACTCCCGGGTAGTCCGAGAGTGGTGCTGTTAGGCACATCTTTGGCATATGGCCGTAGATTAATTCGAACGGGGCAAATCCTGTCGATGTGTTCGAGCTTGCATTGATCGTGAATTCCACCATCGACAGTTTCGCTGCCCAGTCACGTTGATCTGGTCTAACCATCGCGCGTAGTATTTGTACTACTTTTTGTATCATTCTTTCCACTTGGCCATCGCCTTGTGGGTGGAATGCAGTTGTGAATTTCAACTGCACGCCGAGTATTTGGTGTAGTTCACGCCAAAATTTTGATGTGAATTTAGAGTCTCGATCTGATATGATCGAGTGTGGTAGACTGTGGAGTCTTACAACTTCACGAAGAAATACGAATGCTAGTTCTAGTGCGTTCGTTGTTGTCTTATTGGAATTAGGTGGACGTTGGACATCAACCTACAAATGATTACCCAGAGGTAATCATATCCCAAGCTTGTTGGGAATGGACCTGTGAAGTCCATAGCTATTGACGACCATGGTGTCTCCGGGGTCGGGAGTGGGTGAAGCATTCCGGGATTTCTCCTGGTGCTTTTCTTTGTTGTTTGACAAGTTCTGCAAGACCTGCAGAACTTGTGGGTATCCTTCCTCATTGACTTCCACCAGAAGTGTCGATGGAGGGTTTCCACTGTTTTCTTGGATCCTAGGTGTCCAAGTGTTTCGTGGATGTTTTCGAGGATTATTCCTCGAATGGACTTCCTTTCGTAGTTCCCTTTCGGGACTACTATTTGGGTTGTTCCTCCTTCTCCAAGTCGGGTTATCAGCCCATCTTTTACAGAGAAGTTTTTGAAGTTCCCTGGGTTCTCTAGGATTTCCCGGTGGATCTGGCTTTTTGAGTATCCAGATTTTATCACCTCAATGAGGTCTTTCTCTTCAAATTGTTTTCAAAGGTTCTCTTCTGGAATTATGATTTCTTCCAGATTTTGGGCGCTCCCCCCTAGAGCTTCCTCTAGGGTATTTCTCACGCATATCGCTGCGAGTCTCTTTCTCTCTGAGTTTTTACTCAGGGTACTGCTTAGTAGCAGTTCTTTGTATTCCTCGATTCTGTTGGGGATAATATCTTCTGCATTTTTGTCCAGATGGATGTCCGCCAACACATAGTCGTCGAAATGCAGATCCTCGTCCGTTGATGAGTCGTAGTACCATGAGAGTGCATCTGCCACTTTGTTCTTGTGGCCTTCCACGTATTTTATTTCGCAATTGAAGCTTGCAAAAAAGGCTTGCCATCTCAGGTGTCTGCCTGAGTTGTGGTTTTTCGCTTTGAAATATTCCAAAGCTTTGTGGTCCGTGATTACTGTGAATTCACGGCCTCCCATGAGATCGTCTTGCCATCTCATGAGTGCTTCGAGGACACCCAGTGCCTCGAGCTTGTAGGCAAAGTACCTACATTGTGTGTTGGTGAACTTTTTGGACATGAATGCAGCTGGGCGGCAAGTCTGCCACTTTTCGCCTTGTCCAATTAATGCGCCCATGCCTGCTGGGCATGAGTCTGTTATGACCCAGATGTGCAGTTTGGTCCTCTCTTCTTCTGAGAGGCTTTCTGGTGGATTCCACTGGACGGGCTTCAGGATCGGAGCCCTGCATGCTAGACATTTAATCTCATCGAAGCATTTCTGGTGGAGTGGTGTCCACCTGAATGTCTGCTTGTTTGAGCAGATTGTTTGCAGTGGTCCTGTGTAGCCACTGACGTTTGGAATGAATATCGATAGATATTCTACCATTCCCAGGAATCTTAGGACTCCTGTGTGGTCTCGCCAGTTGCGGATTTTTTCCATTTTATCTGCTTGAGCGTGGATGCCCTGTTCGTCCACATGGCTTCCTAGAACGTCTAGGATTGGGGCAAATGGCTGGAATTTTTTCCGGCTTATGTAGAATTTCGCCCCCTTTAGGCGAGTGAACAACCACAATAATGCTTTATTGTGGTTTTCCACCGAGCTTGTGCTGGTGAATATATCATCGAACCAGACGTGTAGACATCTGCCTACTTCTCCTCGTAGTTCCCAGGTCAGTGCATGCTGGAAGGTGCAGGGAGCATTGCAGTCTCCTTGCTGCATCGTGTTTGAGTTGTGCATCCCGTGGGGCATAGTGAATGTCGTCCTATGGACGTCATCTGGATCCACACGTATTTGTTCGTACGCGTCCGACATATTGATCTTGGATCGGTATGTTGCTCTGGCGACTGATTCTTGGATCAGTCACATGTCTGGCATTGGTGTGACGTCAAGGATCGTGTTTGAGTTATGATTCATCGCATCTATTACCGTGCGCAAAGATCCATCTGCTTTGCAGATACACATTAGCGGGCATGCTCGCTCGCTGTTCGCGGGATACCACCATCCTGCTTTTACATAGCGATCTATCGTCGCTAGTGCTTCCTGCAGTGCTGCAGGACATCTTGGGGTGTTTTCCCAAAATTTCTTGTTCGGATCCTTCAACAGGATTCGATGGTTCACCTCCCTCAAGGGAGGCATTTCTAATGGTGCTGGCGCTATTACGGTTTCGAATTTCTCTCTCCACCACTCCCTGAGTATTTCAAACTCGGGGTTGTTCATGGAGAGGCCTTCCAGATGTGGTACGTCTGGAAGTTCTAGTCCTTCCGGACTAGGATTGGGCCAACCTTCAGGGTACTTTCTTTTGATTACCCTGAGGTGTGTTTCAATCCTGCCTCCCTGTCAGGGGGGCTTCTTTTTTGGTTGTTCTCGAGCTCTTGCTCGAGTTTTCCATCCGTGTGATCTCGTCACATGGTCTTCGCTTATTCCAAGGGTGTCTATGTTGCCCTTGTTCACCATTCTCACTTTGTGGGACCGGAAGTCTAAGCTTACCTGGTTTTTGTTTAACCAGGGGGCGCCGGGGGCACCAAATATGGCGTTGTATCTATCGATGTTAATTACATCGAAGTAGTGTTTTTCTACGTGGCCGTTAATCTCAACGTCCACGTTTGTTCCAAACAGGATCTGTGATGGGGACTGGGTTTCGATGGACTTTTGGTCCTTCTTCCCTTTGTCCTTGTTTTCCTTGGGTACTTTGGTGTATTTCCCCAAGGCATCTTTTCTTGGTGCTTCCACCAAGGCTTTGGCGACTTTTTCGTCTGCTGTGTTTTCTAACTGGCGTGCTACAGCCAGTTTGATTTTGTAATTTATGTCGTTGTGATCGATGACTGACATTGGGCCCATCCTTATGGTCCCAACGTTGACTTCCTCACCCTCTGAGTCGGGTGAGTATTGAGGTCCTTCATATGGGTCCTCTACTTCGAAGCTTGATGCTTCGGAGTTACCAGAGTTATTCTCTGGTTTCTCATCTGATGAGTCTTTGGACTCTTCTTCCATTGTGATCGCGATCTCCATGGCAGCTATGCACCTTGGTTTTTCATCACTCGTTACATTGTGTCTTGGGCAATCTTTCATTTGCCCTATTTTGCCACATTTGCCGCAAATTGGAACTGACTTTTGGTCAGTTTTCCTCGAGTTTTTTGAGGATGTATCCTCTTTCCATCTGGGTTTCAGCTCTTCAGCCTTCTTTCCTGATGGGAGGGCTCTACCGCGGCTCGTGGTTGCCGTGGTAGTTGTTCGGGTATAGTGTAGGCTGGAGACATCTTCAGCCCGTCGATTATCTCGTCTACACAAGATACGGCGTCACCATCTGGGATGCTGCTTTGGACAGTTCTAGGTAGAACTGTTTTAGGCCTTTTTCCGCTTCGTATTTGATGTTGCGGTACTTCTTTGTCACATTCAACGTGGCAGAGGCTTTAATGAAAGTTCTCATCAACATGTTGAGAACTTTGAGGAACATGCCCTCGTCTCCTCTGAGGAGAGTTTCGTCTCGGAGTCTTATTCCGAGGTCGAACGCAGGTCCCCCTAATCCATGAATCAAGCAGTCCAGATGGACTTCGTCGAATTGGGGACCTTTGCATCCTTGCAAAGCGAGGAATCCCAGTAGTTCTGTGAACCACTGCCAGAATGATTCCATGTCGTTCTCCCCTGACCATTTCTTGTCAGGGAATGCCAGCCCATTTTTTAGGGCTTCAGGCTTCACTCCTTCTGGGTAAGGAGTGAGTACTCTCACTTCGGCCATTCTTATGGCCTTTTCGTACCATTTCTCCAGGTACTCCTCTTGCTCCCCTGCCTTCGTGGGGTCACTATCCAATGGAGATCTCTCCTTTGGGGGGTTTTCACTGGGGGAAATCTTCCTCGCAGCGTTTCTTTGGTTTCAGGTGAATTCGCCTGAAGTTGTATTTGGATTCTCTCATTGTTTTGAGAGTGTGTGTTTGAGTTACCTCTCTGTTTGAGAGGTCCATCGTAAGTGGACGTTTGGCCGAACCTTTGGTACGTGCCAATTCTCCTCCTAATCTCTGAACGATGCCTTCTTTCGGCATCATCTTCTCCTATCCTTGGGAGAAGGATCTCCTTAGCATCTCTGTTGAGTCGCTGATGATACTCCAGTGTGCTTTCACTGGTGGTTCTTTTTGTGAATTTTTCACGAGTTCTATTGCTGTCCTGGACCGTGGTCCAGGGGTGTTTATTTGTTTCCTCACTTTTTTGTGAGACATTTATTTCCTTCAGCAAGTCTGTCTGTTCGCTGATTTTTTCAGTCAACATGTCGATTGCGTTGGCCATTCTTTCTAGAGTTATCTCTAGACGAGCCGTAATATTGTGGTTCGTTTCCTCGATCTTTTTTTGGATTGAGTTTATTGCGTTTATTATGCGCGATCCCTGGGTTTCCAGGAGGAAGTTTGGTTGGGCAAGCAGAGACTCTCCCCAGTTGACATTTCCGCTTCTGGGGGTTCCAGAAGGGGTTTTTAGAGTGAACACTCCACGCTCACTTTGTTTAGGCGAGGCCATTGCGGAGGGTGCTTCCCTTTCATAGAGGGGTCTGTTCGCTGGTTTTTCCTTACTTTTATGTAAGGCTTCCTCAGCGAACTCCCTCGTTTCAGTTCGCCTCCTCTTCATTATCTTGGAGACCTCCTCCGAGGTTGGCGACCTTGCCTTGTCTGCATGGCATGTGGGAGTGTAAACAGCAGAAGTTCTTTTGGAGCTTCCGCACTCTGGGAGATCCTGCTCTCAGGGCGTATCTTCGCACCTTCTCGGGCTTTCAGCCTGAGAAGAAGTTGGTCTTCGCTTTCCGTCCTCCATTCGGATGGAACGTGGAACAAGTCCAGTAGTTTTTCGGATAGCTGACGCGGGGGCTCTTCCCTGTGTTTCCCTTTGTCTGCCTTTGGGGCTTGACTTGGGGACATGAGGGGAGACTCCAGGGGATAGTGGGGCCCTGGAGTTTCCTGCGACTCTATCCAATCAGCTTTTTGGGCTGATTGTTCGGTGCTTACGCATTTATCGTGCAAGTCGATCACCTTGTGAGGAGGTGAGGGATCTTCCCCAGCTTGGGTTAGATCGGTATGTCGTGGCGTTCTGGGGGTATTAGGCCCCGCACTTACTCCACATAAGTTTCTAAAACCTTCAGGGGCCAGCCCTGAGGTGGTTGCTAATGCCGGATCGTGTTGATCCTCGTCATCGTCTGACGACGGCTTTTGGTTTGAATCTCCCATGATGGGAGATTGCGGTTTCTTAATGAACCGCTCGTTTCCTTTTAGTGTCACTGCAGATGCAACCTTGCCCTTGCAGGTGTGTTTAGGCGCCATAGGCGCTACCGAGTCAGATGTTAAGATTTGATAGTTGTTGTGGGTTGTGTTGTAAAACACACCTCATACACTTAAAAAAGTGTGAGGTCTTTGGGTAGCTCAGCACACAAGGCCGTAAGTGATACAAGTATGTGTATTTTACGGTGGTGTGTAAGCAGTTACCTGGAGGTTCCCGCTTACCCATGTGACTATATGTATCTAATTACATGTGGCTCAGGGTTTGTGTCAGAGACCAGACTCGAGACGAGGAGATGTCTCCGTAACGGAGGGCTTCGGCCTCAGCGACTTCTGCCAAGAGCGCTGTGCCTAGTGACACGTCTGTGCCCTAACTTACTGACTGGCAATTAGAACCTAGGGGGGTAACTCTAGTTGATTTTTCTACTGGGGCGTAACCTATGTACAAGTGGGATATATATATGGTTACAGCGGAGACGGTTCCGCAATTGGCGGAGCCGAACAGAGCGGAGCTAATGGGGTTTAACCATTAGCCGACTGAATATTACCGACGAGTCGGTTCACGGGGTTAGTGGAAAGGCAGGCGATAACCCAGAAACGGAAAGGAGGGATAGGCCCGAAGGTGGGTTCTGCAGGGCAGGCGAGTGTATTGCCCAACGGAGGCGGGGGTGCACTAGCGGACGTCGGAGCTGTCCAGAAGTCTTCGGGGCTCCGTACTTAGGGAGGCGTAGGTAATAAATTGAAATGAGGGGGTGGTGACCATCGAGGGGTGCCGAGAGGATTGCGGAATACAGGGGCTCCGAGGTTAGTGAGGGAGGAGCGGAGTTGGAACGGAGGGATCGGAGGGACCGGAAGTCGATGGCTGGGGATGGATATGACAGTTTGGGGCTATTGCCCTGACATACAGAGGGAGAATAGAAAGAGGGGAAAGTAGAGGGAGGAGGAAATAGGAAGGGGGAGAAGGGGGTAGCGGGTGGAGTGGAGCCGGGTGGAGCCAGGTGAGCTGGGTGTGCCCTGACACTTACTCCATGTAGGTTTTTTAAACCCTCAGGGACCAGCCCTGAAGTTGTTGCTTTTTCAGGATCATGTTGATCCTCATTGTTGTCCGATGACGGCTGCTTTTGCAAATCTCCCATAATGGGAGATTGCAGTTTCTGTCAGAGACCAGGTTGGGGATGAATGACAATGTCCCTGTGAATGGGGGGCTATGGCCTCAGTGACTTATGCCAGGAGCGCTGTGCCCAGTAACACATCAGTGCCCTATTTATAGACTGAGAGGGAACTCTAGAAGAGGGGGGAAAGTCTAGTTGATCTTTTTGCTGAGGTGCAACGTATCTACAAGTTATGTATATATAGGTACAGGGGGAGTCTAGATGGTGGGCCCATAAAAGGCAGGGGCCAGGTGGAGCAGACCTAACAGAGTTACAGGTTACCCGACTGAATAATACCAATGACTCGGGTTATGGAGTTTAACAGGTTAGTGGGTTATAACCCAGAAGTGGAATGGAGGGATTGGTCTGAAGGTAGACTTGGCAGGCAACTAAATTACCCAGCAGAGGTGGGGGTGCACTTGCAGACATCGGAGCTGTCCAGAGACCTTTGGAGTTCTGTACTTAGGGAGGCATAGGTAATATATTGAAATGGGTGGGTGGTGACCATTGGGGGAGTCAGAGGGGATTGCGGAATATGGAGGCTCTGAGGTTGGAGATGAAGGAGCAGAGGCAATCTGGGATGGCCAGAGGTGACTGTCAGGGCACACCCACCTGACCCGGCTCCACCCAGGCCCACCCGGACCCACCTGACCCGCTCCCCCCTTACCCATCCTTCTCCCTCCTCCTTCCTCCCTCTTCTCCTTCTTCTCTTTCTTCCCTTTTCTCTCTTTCCTCTTTCCCTTTTGTTTCATTCTCCCTTTCTGTTTATTCTTTCTATTTACACAGACCACTTTCCTTTGTATCATTGGACTGTTAACCTGTCCAGCTCAGACACCCCAGATGGCTTCCCACTTTGCCTAGCATGCACGCCTGCAGTGGATGCTCTCGGGATCCCCTGTGGGGACACCCAGATGGCTGCGGCTCTCTCTGAGGATGATGTGGCACCCATCATGTGACCCAAGCCGCATGTACATAAATGTACCTGAAGTGGGAACTGAAGTAACCTTCTTCTCACATTTTCCACTTCAGTCTAAGTGGCCAGGGACTGCAGTCCCACATCGGGCCTGTCAGCATGCATGCCTGCTTCACCCCCCAAGAGGGTCCTTCTGCCGGGCGTTACATCTGGGCCCCCTCCACCCCGGATGCGTCCCTGACAGTGACAGAAGGTGGTGACTGTGGATGGATATGACAGTATCCCCTTCTTAGGCCTGAACCCATGAACTTCATGGCCCAGAATTAGTAAGGTGAGGGGAGCTGTAGTTACAGAAAAAATGAAAATGGGAATGAGGAGTGGGAAGCAAAGAGAAATGGGAGAGGGGGTCGGGATTCCTAAGGAATGTCGGGTCCAGGCTTGTCTGGATACCGAGAGTGGAATGCCTTGACAAGGTTGGAGGCATGATCGAGTTCACTGGCAAGGAGCCATTGCGTCTCCTTGTCAGTCCCTTCATAACCTACCACTTGACCAAGTAGAGCAGCTTGTTGCGTCTACATCATCGATCTTCGAGTCAAGAATCTCCTCAATCTTGAACTCCATTTTGCCTTTGATTTCTATTGGAGGCAGAGGTGGTTGGTGGCAGTTTGGGATGACGTTTGGAACAGAGGGTTTGATCTGCGAAACTGTCAGGATGTCATGACCATGCATTCTGACCCAGATGCCGGCCCTTATTCTGTTTCCTTTTGTTTCATTTTGTCACCTGACTCATTCAGTTTCTTACTATATATATATGTATATTACATTATTATAACTTTAGTCTGAATATCGACATGGTTTGTCCCCCTAACAAGGCAGCCCAAGCCACTTCGAAATGTGGGCACTGAGACAGTAGGTGGGCACAGCGCTCTCTTGGAGTCGCTGAGGCCAAAGCCCAACCCCGGAGCCTTGTCCCTGCCAGTCGTCCCCGTTTGCTGACCCATACCTAACACAGGAACATGTTGGACACGTATCCGGATGATCCACAAGGCATGCAAAGTTGTCCAGGCTTGTAAGGTTGGAGGGGCAGGACTTTGTCAGGGCACACCCCACCTGACCCTGCGCCACACCGCCCTACTCCGCTCCCCCGCTATCACTCCCTGTTTCTTCTTTCCCCTTTCCTTCTTTCTTTCTATTTCCGTTCCATGGTCGACTTCCCCTTCTCTATGTATTACTACACACCTAACCCCACTCCCCCGATCGCTGCACCCACTGCACACATTCCTGCTCACAGAGCGGCACACCTCTGGGATCTCCTGCAGAGATACCCAGGGGAGTGCGGCTGTGTGCGGAGATGACGTGGCTCCTCCCACGTGACCCCAACTGCATGTATATAATAGTGCCTGGGGTGGGAACAGAAGAAGCAGCCTTCTTCTCAACTTCCCACTTCAGACTAAGTGGTCGGGGATGCTCACCCTGCAACGGGACCACCGCTACACATAGCTGATGTCTGCCCCATTGAGTCCCTCATGCCGGGACCTCGCCGCTTTCGGAGCTGTCCCTGACAGACTTCAGCTTCAGTGACTCGGGTGGAGCGCTGCACTTCATTCTTACATTGTTGTCCCAATTTCAGACAGGAGCCTTACGATGTAGAGAAGAGACAAGGGGGGGAAATCCAAGTCGATATACGAACTGAGGTACATCCGGTGTAACCTACACACATTATAAGCACAACTAACTTAATAGGACCGGCCCGGAAGGAGTGGTGGATTAAGCACGATATTAATGAGTGTGTCATGACCCGGCAATTCCCACACTCAGGTGACCACTCCCCACACCTTCTCCCTCCTCTGCTTCGACCCTGTCAACTCCGCTGCCCACCTGATGCCGCCTGGAGAAGCCCATCATCCCTCCCCATCACTGCTACCTGTTCCATGGCCCACCATGGGCCTATGAGTCATTCCTTATTACGCTTGTTTTCTTGACGGCCATGCACAGCCATCCGTCTCCCACGCTCTTTGTTTGTTTTTGTTCTTTCTTAAGCCCACCCGCAATCTCCGTGAGATCTGGCGACTTATTCCTATTCATTCCGTTACACTTAAATACCGGTTGTAC
Organism: Cantharellus anzutake; assembly: GCF_015039405.1. Lineage (NCBI taxonomy): Eukaryota > Fungi > Basidiomycota > Agaricomycetes > Cantharellales > Hydnaceae > Cantharellus > Cantharellus anzutake. Next base: position 159,836 of record NW_024067043.1, read on the forward strand.
ATTACCTTGTACCTTAGTTCGAAAATCAACTAGGGTTACCCCCTGTGCTCCCTGTATGACCCAGTCACACCCTCTGTCCTCTGAAATATCGGGGCTGTGTCAAGTACGAGGTGCAACACTCATGAACGAGTTGTTGAAGCTGAAACCCTGCTTCACTGTGATTGTCATCCCCACCCTTAATGGGCTGTTACACCGGAGTAGCGGACCTTAACGGTCGCCGATGGCGAGTCACGGTAACGTTGTTCCCATGCCCTGACAGAGTGAAGAAATAGACAAATGGTTAATATCAGCAAACCTTGCCAACAAAAGGAAATAAGAAACAAGGAGTGGCAATGGGAGAACAATATTCCGCAAGCAGAGAAAAGAGAAAAGGCCATCTGACCATCTAGCAAGCCATCCAGCTGGCAGGTGGATGGATGGATGGACAGATGATGATGGTAGCAGGTGGGATGGGCCAAGTGGCACTAGGATGCATTGACAGAAGTGGTGGATATGCTGGGTTGTGACAGAACCATGGAATACCGGGTGGATGGCTTGCATGTTTTCCAGGAGGCAGAGAGTGAGGGAGTGAGTACCAACATGGGTGATGATCTCGAAAGGGCCAAGGTTTTTCTTGGGAGCTTTTGGAGGGTTGGGTGGAGTGGAAGTACTTAGCCTTTACATTAACCAAAGTTCCTACCTCAAAAGCTGGGGTGGGACTCCTTCAGGAGTCTGCTGGGCCCTGGTAACAGATCTGCATGTGGTGCATTTCCTCACGAAGGAAGTGATGGAGGGAGTCAAGATCCACCAAGTACTCTTGGGCACATACCAATGTCAAGTCTTGCTCCAGGTGAATGGTAATGTTCGGATGGTAACCCTTATTGGCAAAGAACAGAGAGACACTGTCAGGGCACACACCCTGACTAGCCCGGACCCGGACCCGGATCCGGACCTGCTCCCAGACCCACATGCTGTCAGGGCACGCCCGCCTGACCCGGCCCCACCTAACCCGGTGCCCCACCATCCACTCCTCCTGACCTCCCCCCTCTTCCCCTTTTCTCCCTTCCCTTCCTTCCTCTCCTTCTTTTCTATTCTCTCTCCTCTTTATTCCTTTCTTATCACACGGACAACTTCCTTTGTATCAATGTACCATTGACCCGGCTGCAGCGTAACGCGCCCGAACCCGGACACACCGGACGACCCCCCGCACACCGGACACTCCTAGGACCTCTTATGGAGGTACCCAGACGGAGGTGGCTGTGTGCTCGGATGACGTGGCACTTCCCACGTGGCCTTCAACCACATGTATATAAACACAGCCTAAGTGGGAACTGAGAAGCAACCTTCTTCTCACATTTCCCACTTTAGGCAAGTAGCTTACACTTCCCTTGATAATGACAATAACACATTTCCCACTTTAGTCTTAGTGGCCAGGGACCCTCAGCCTCGGGCGATACACCCGGGCGCTCTCGACCCCGGGTCGGTCCCTGACACATGCATGCTCTGCCCCGCATGCTCCGTGCGCCACATGCTCCGGGCCCGGTTCCCACTTCTCATGTGACTTCCGGGTATCCCCGGAAGTTTTCGCCATATTGGGCCACTGTGGGAAAATGAGAAGTTAACCTTCTTCTCACTTTCTTACCCACAGTAGTTGTGCCTTGAGACTAGGCTGTTTACAGTTAGGTTGTGGGTTGTGGAGAGAGGGGTCATGGGGACCCAGGGTCTGTCCCCTGACAGACACCTGTGGTGGCATTCGGAGCGTTATTGTATGTGAACTTTGTGAGAGGCAAGAGTTTGGGCCAATTATCCTGCTGATAGTTACTATAGATGCACAGGTACTGCTCAAGTGTCTGGTTCATTTGTTTGGGTCGTCTGTCTCCTTCCAGATGGTAACCAGAGGTGAAGTGGAGGTGGATGTCGAGGGCTGTACCAAGTGAATGGAACAAGTGGGAAACAAACTCCGGACCCCTGTCAGAGGTGACATGGGAAGGAACTCTGTGTTTGGAGAACACATGAAGAAGGAATAGCTGTTAGAACTGGGCGAGGGCAGATGATTCCAGAGGGGAACCGGAGACTTAGCAAGGAGGGACCTTGGCCTCAGCAACTCAAGTGGAGTGCTGTGCCATTGCTGTTTGTCCATTTGGTCCTTAATTTCATAGGCGGCGAGCAGGAAGTCTCTAGGGGGCATTTCAGGTCGATTTTAGACTAAAGGCCTAAAACGAGTATGTACAAGCGCCGATATATATAATGGAGAGGGCAAAGCACAAGGAAACAAAGGGGGTCCGAATCAGAATGAAGGCGTCTGAACAGGAACAAAGGGATGACAGAAGCAGAGCGGTACTGAAGGTCATAGGGCAGAACCTGTGGTACATCCGAAAGGAGGTAAGGAGGGCGAAGCCCAGAGGGGCAGGTGGGTGAGGGGAAGTGGGGATGATGACTAACTGGCTAGAATGGGAAGAAGCAGTAGTCCAAATAGGGGTGAGGGGGAAACGCAAAAGATACATTACAAGCAGCGAAAGTGCTGAAGATGATCCATGGAGCTCAGAGGTTGCGGAGGTTACAGAGGTTACAGAGGTGGGGTTGAAAGTCCGAGGAATATTGGCAATGGTGTTTACGTAGTATGAGGTCACCAATGCAATGGACTAAAGCCGAGGTGGAGTCAAAGTCTGAGGTAGGAACTACAACGGAGTCTCGGAGCGAAGGTACGAGTGTCAGGGCACAGCCCCTGACCCCACACACCCTCAGGTACCCTTCCCCCATTTTCTCCTATTTTTCCCTTCACTGTTCCACAATCCCGCATGCATGCAGACCGTGGGAACGTTCTGGGCGAGTTACTCACCCAGAAACCATCACAGCCACAACCGTGGGAACTTTCTGGGCGAGCTGCTCGCCCAGAATCTTCCCACGGGGGGGTGCCAATTATGGAAAGTCGGCAAAGAGCCGAAAACTGTATAGTTCCCGGCTCCCATTTGTAGCGGCTTCACAGGAGGTTGAGAAGGTTACCCTTCTTCTCAAGTCATTTCCTGTGAAGGCAAGTGTAACTAAGCTACTCCCTAAATGCGTAGCAACTCATTTCCTGTGAAGGCTGGGGCTAGCCCCCTCAGTGAGTTTGAAGACCTCGGACTGGGACTAGATACCCCAGCGACTTGGAGGATCCCCTTGGGCCCATCACGGAACGAGGGCCAGGCCCTGACAACGAGCGGCGTCTGAGTATGAGGTACAGGACAGCGGCGGAAGGTCGTAACTTGGCAGAAGGTCGGCAGAAGAGGGCCAGAGGGAAGAGAGAGGAGAGAGGAAAGGGGAGAGGAAAGGTGTCAGGTCTGAAGGTGAGTATCGGAGTGGATGGGAGAAGGGTAGGAGAGTGACGGAAGGGTGGAGGTGTTGTGAGGAGGAAGAGGAGGAGTGGGAGGAGGAGTAGGAGGAGGGTGGCAAGAGGAGTGGTGTTCGGTCCAAGGTGAGTATTGGAGCAGACAGCAGTAGGGTAGGACTCCAGAGGTGGTGAAGATGGAGGTCCAGGAGTCGGGTCGGGATCGGGTATGCATGGATATGACAATAGCTTGGCCAGTTCCAGAGAGGTAATGGTGTTGTGGGTAGGGATGAAGATGCACTGTTTGGACAGGCAGTCCATGATGACCAGGATGGAAGTTAATCCAGACGCTGTTTGATGAAATCCTTGGAGATGGAGTTCCAAGGGCAATCAGGGATGGGGAGTTGTTTGAGTAAGCTGTAAGGCTTGTGATGAGGGACTTTGGTGCAGGCACAAGAAGTACAAGAGGACACATAGTTCTTGATGAAGGTGCAGATGGCCAGGTATAATCACAATGGACTAGCTCTAAGGTCCAGTTTTGACCGAAGTGTCCAGAGAGCTGGTGGTCATGTTTGTCTTGCAATAATGAAGGTCATTGGAGTCCAGAACGTAGATGCAGTTGTCCAGCCTTAACAGGCCTTTGGCATCAATGGACCAGTGGGAATTGGGGAGGTTGGGAGAGGTGAGGTGAGAAGAGATTGTGGTGTCAGAGGAGAGGGATAATAGGATGTCTTGATGGAGAGCCTCTGTGTCAACGAGTACAGCTGCCCAGATTACTGTTGCAGCTAGGAACGTGGCTTGTAAGGATGCAGTGAGCTGCTCTGAAGTGAAGACCAGTCAGGAGTTCTGTGGATTGATGCGAGCATAGTCCATATCCCCTTCTTTGGGATAGACATCCCAGTGTCTAGTCAACGCATCTGGTTTACTCCGAGTCTTCCAGGATGGAATCGGACAATCATGTGGAATTGGGAGAGGAACTCTGACCAGTGGGCTTGTTGCTGAGTCAAGAGTTTGGTGGTGGAGAAATACTCAAGGTTCTTGTGGTCGGTGATGACCTCAATTGGGGTTCCTGAACCTTGAAGGTAGTGACACCAAGATTGGAACGCATCATGGATGGCAAGCAGTTCCTTGTCATGGGTGTCATAGTTGAGTTCCAGCACCGAAAGGGTTCTTGAGTGGAAAGCAATGGGGCGAATCTCTCCGTCATCACAATGGATGGAAAGGATTCCAGAGATCGTGTAATCAGAGGTGTCAGTTTCTACAATGAGTGGGGCATTGGGTACCCAATGCATCAGGATGGGGGCTGATGTGAAGGCTCTTTCAGAGTGTTGAAAGCAGATCGACAATTGTTGGAGAAGATCCAAGGGGCTCCTTTACATGTGAGGCACGTCAAGGGGGACCACAATGTCAGAGTATTGGTGAATGAAACGCCAATAGAAGTTAGCAAAACCAAGGAAGGATTGTACAATCCTTACAGGGCTCAGGCCAGTTTTGGACAGCTTTGACCTTCTCAGTGGACATGGTGAGTCCAGAGGGAGAGAGGCAATATCTGAGGTATGCCATAGTATCCATATGACATTCACATTTCTTTGGGTTGGTGTATAGGCCATGTTTGCGGAGTCTCCTAAGAACTTCTCGGACATGCTCCTGGTGTGAAGCCATGTCTTCCAAGTATGTAAGGATGTCGGCTAGGTAGACTACCACAGAAACGTCCAGGAGGTTGGCAAAGATTGTGTTGACAAATCGCTGAAAGGTCATGGGTGCATTCATGAGACCGAATGGCATGATGAGCCACTCATAAGAACCATAGCGTGTGTGGAAGGAAGTCTTTCATTCATTACCTGCTGCAATATGAACCAGGTGGTAAGCATGCCAGAGGTCAAGTCTGGTATAGACAGTGATATGGCTAGGTGCATCAAGGAGGTCTTGGATGCAGGGTAGTGGGTAGCGATCCTTTTTGGTGATCTTATTCAGCCCTTGAAAGTCAACACAAAGACAGAGGGATCCATCCTTCTTGCAGACGAAGAAGACTGGTGCTGCATGAGCAGATGTGGCAGGGTGAATGAACCCAGAGGCTAGGTGTTCATCTAAGAATGCCTGGAGAGCCTTGAGTTCCAAAGCAGAGAGGGAATACATAGTTCCCAAGGGTGGTGAAGTGCCTTCCTCAAGGTCGATCTTCAGGTCGTGCTCACAGTGAAGTGCTAGCGTTGAGGCTTTGCTCTTGCTGAACACATCTGCGAACTCGTGGTATTCCTTCAGAATGGCCAAAAAGTCAACAGAATCAGTGTGGGAGGAGACAGCTCTTAGAAGGCTGTCCCGGGAAATGGTACCCAGGCTGAAGGATACTGATCCTTCAAGTTGACAAGCCTTCGCAAATGTGGAATGGCTAATGAACTCAATAGATGGTACCGGAGGGATGGAGGCCTGGGGTACAGGTGCTAACAGAACATCAGATGGTTGGATGTCAGGTGGTGGTGGTGGAACTGGAAACGATGGGGGAGAGCTTGGGGTAACTGTCTTGGTTGGTTCAGGAGTTTGGAATGTAATACTGCTTGAGACCCGATCAATCAACAGATTGTAGTGGGTAAGCCAGTTGTGTCCTAGGACTAGTGAACATGATCCATCCAGTGATGTGACAAAGAAAGTTGTGTGGGTGATGTTTCCAGAAGCAAAGTGGAGGGGAATATCAACAGCACAGGTTATGATAGAATTTGTGCCACCATCGAAGAGGCATAATTGTAATGGTTTTATCTGATATGTCTTCAAGGCAAGCTCCTTCACAAACTTGTCATCAATGAAGCAGTCCAAAGACCCAGAATCTACAAGTGCAGGAACATTCTCATATGTAGGTGTGGAAAAGTTTATTGTTTGTCCTATTTTTGGACAGGGATGCAGGGACAGGAGAGGTAAGAGAAGAGAAGAGAAGAGAGGTGGAGCGATCTATAGAGGCAGGAGGAGGAGGAGAAAGTGAATCAACAACACTATCTACAACAGGTAGAACATCAACCGAAGGGTCAACATTGAAAGGAGGAAATAGACCATTAGAAAGAGAGAAAGAAATGGGAATGTGAAGGGAGGATAAGTCGGAAATGGAGGACATGTTTAGACGTACTTCCTTGAGTGCATGGAGGGAAGAATTGCAACCCCTGGTCTGTGTGGAGTCCACAGGGGTGTGGAGACCCTTGCTCAGCAGTCTTGGCTGTATGGGCCTTAGATGTGCAAGAAGAAGACTGAGGGCAGTCCTTGACCATATGGCCAGACTGTCTGCAGAACATACAAAGTTTCTTGTCAAGACAATGCTTGCACTCTTGTGGTGTGAGCTTGCTGTTGTCTCCGAGTTTTGATGAGAGGTTGTGCTTGGTGGAGATGGCCTCAGACTTCTTGTTGTCCTTCAGAGGCTTGCTACCTTGTAAGAGGTAGAAGGGATGGTGTCAGAGCAGGAAGCAGTAGTGGTCTTGTTGAAGACATTGGGGGTGGAGGGTTTTGCATGATGAGTTACTTCAGTTTTACACTCCCAATAGCATGCATTGAAGGCCTGTGATAAGGTGTGAAGTTCCAAAAGGGTGATTGGTTTCCCTACCCTAGCAATATCATCTTTGATGCGTTCTGGTAGCCCATTGTAGAACAAGCAGCAGAGTGCTGCTTCTCCATAACTGTGAAGCTGTGATGCTGTCAGGGTCGTGCATGCTTGCAGTGAAGGATGCCCCAGAAATCTAATTGATATCAAAGCTGGGGGACATGCCCATCCCAGCACACGGTCATATATACACAATAGAGGTGGCAACTAGTCAACTAGCTAATAACCGGTAGTATCAGATCAAGAATGATAGAAGATCATGCATCGTCATAACCGACAGCCGCAGATTGGATCAGATCGGAGATGAAGAAGAAGAAAAGAAGCTGATGGAGATACAGGTCATGTGGCAATGTGCTACTTACGCTAGCGACCCGAAGGCGTGCCCTGACAGATGCATGTCAATTGAACTCAATGATGTACTTGTTAATGTGATGACCGTTCTTCATGTCTAATGTCATAAGTTGGACTTCAGCATCACCCACAGGATTGTGGGGGCCGAAATTGGTCTGGAGTTCATTCACAAACTCTTGGTAACTATTCATCCAATGTGGACAAAGTAGAGAATTTTGATTGAATAGTAGGTCCAGCTCAAACCAATCAAGTGCCATCCCCTTGAGGTAGGACTGCACAAAGATACCCTTGGCACAGTCACTAGCAAAGGCAAGGGGGAAGTCCTGGAAGTTTAGTTCACACTGGACCAGAAATACTTGAAGTTTGCAGGGTTCTGTTCCATCAAACTGTTTGGGCTTGCAGACCTTAGTCCAGAGAGTGGAGGAAGGTGGGGGAGGAGGATGACCGGCATGACAAGCCAAACTGGTGATGGCCTGGGCTAGCTATGTGATAGCTACATTTGGAATAGGCTCAGTGTCATCAGTGTCTGGCACAATAGGAATAGGAGGATCATCTGGAGGAGGGTCGACAAAGTGGGGGACCTTGGGGTCGAATCTGTCAAAGTGGACTGGATCTACAGGTTGCTTGGTGATGTCTCCAAATCGGAATCTACAACAGGTGATCGGTTCCTAGCAGGGTGCATGATCGGAGTTGACAGGAGAGGATTTTCTGAGTTAGAGAAGCTATGAAACTCAACTGGGTTTCTCGCTAGATGACTAGGACCAGGCTGTGAGGGTGAGGGTGATGGGGAGGTGGGGTTAGGGACTAATGTGCATAGTTGTGAAGGAGTGCAGAGGACTTTGGGCACCATACAAGACATTTACTGTCAGGGAGCAAAAATATACTGTTAGAGACCAGGTTCGGGATGAACGATGACATCCCTGTGAATGGAGGGGTACAGCCTTAGCGACTTATGCCAGGAGCACTGTGCCCAGTAACACATCAGTGTGTCACGACCCCGGCAATTCCCACGGTCAGGTGATCATTCCCCACGCCTCTTCCTTCCCCGCTTCGACCCCGTCAACCCCGCTACCCGCCCGACGCCGCCTGAACAAGCCCGCCACCCTTCCCCGTTACCACTACCTGTTTCCACGGCCCGTCACGGGCCTACGAGTCTTTCTTTATCACGCTTGTCTTTCCTGACGGCCGTACACGGCCGTCCTTCTCCCACACTCTTTGTTTGTTTTCGCTTCTTCTTAACCCCGCCCGCAATCTCCGTGAGATCTGGCGACTTAATTCCATTCATTCCGTTATACTTAAATACCGGTTGTACACTACCTAGTACTGGAGTTCGAAAATCAACTAGGGTTACCCCCCCGCACTCACTGTCCGACCCAGTCGCACCTTCTGCCTCCTGAAATATCGGGGCCGCGTCAAGTACAAGGCGCAACGCTCATGAACGAGTCGTTGAAGCTGAAACCCCTTTCCGCTGCGATTGTCATCCCCGCCCTTGACAGGCTGTTACGCCGAAGCAGCGGACCTTAACGGTCGCCAACGGCGAGTCACGGTAACGTATTCCCACGCCCTGACACAGTGCCCTAATTTATGGACTGAGAGGGAACTCTAGAAGAGGGGGGAAACTCTATGTAAGGAGTGGTAACCCCACCCCTTATGTCCCACTTACATATTGTATAATTGCCTTGTAATAAACATGTATATACAAAGTAGATACAATAGTGTGGGAAAGCGGAAAGAGCAACTTAGCCTTTTCCTCCCACTACTGTTGCAATAATAACTTCATACAAGTTAGTTTTGTTGACAGCCTGAGGAACTAGGCTGACCAGGGTTGGCACCTACACCAACCCCTTACACTCTAGTTGATATTTTTGCTAAGGTGTAACGTATCTACAAGTTATGTATATATAGTTGCAGGGAGAGTCTAGGCAGCGGGCCTGTAAATGGCAGGGGCCAGGCAGAGTGGACCTAACAGAGTTACAGGTTAGCTGAGTGAATAATACTGATAACTCAGGTTACAGGGTTTAACAGAATGGCAGGTTATACATAACCCAGAAGTGGAATGGAGGGATTGGTCCAAAGGTAGACTTGCAGGGCAGGCAATTAAATTACCCAGCAGAGGTGGGGGTGTGCTTGTGGATGTCAGAGCTGTCTGGAGACCTTCAGAGTTCTGTACTGAGGGAGGTGTAGGTAATATATTGAAATGGGTGGGTGGTGACCATCGGGGGAGTGGGAGGGGATTGCGGAATCTGGAGGCTCTGAGGTTGGAGAAGAAGAAGCAGAGGCAATTCAGGATGGCCAGAGGTGATGGAAGGTGGTGACTGTGGATGGATATGACAGCAGTGGATTCAGAAGTGGAATGGGAGACGTAATATGTGAGGACCTTGGCCTCAGAGCACTGTTCCACTACTGTTTGTCTAAGGGGGTCCTTAATTTTGGGCTGGCAAGGTATGGTTCAAGGTGGGAATTCAAGGGGGTATCTGGTCACAATTTTAGACTGGGGTACAAGCGATTATGTACATAGTCTATATATAAGGAGAGACAGAGGATGAAAGAACAAAGGTGTCTGAACAGAGACAAAGAAAGGGAGTTTGGAATAGGAACAACACTGAGGGTCAAGGGTTTGACTCTATAGTGTGTCTGAAAGGAGGTAGGGAGGGCGAGGGCCCAGAGGGGCAGGAGGATGAGAGGAAATGGGGTGGATGACTAACTGGCTAAATAGGAAGAAGCAGTTGTCCAAATATTTCAGCTGTTAGAGGAGCATGGAGTTGTCTGGAAGCAGAGAAGGGACTCAGGAGAGGAGGGACCTTGGCCTCAGCAACTCAGGTGGAGTGCTGTGCCATTGCTTTGTTGTCTAAGGTGGTCCTTAACTTCAGGTTAGCAGGGGGAGTCTCTTTGGGGGGCAATCCAGTCGTCATGTCTGTTAGGGACTGATCCGGGGTCGGGCACCGAAGGTCGCCGATGCGGACCGCTAAGGGCCGCGATGGCCGCGATGCCTCAGACAAGGCCCAAGGGTAGGGCATTTGGCCTCAGCAACTCTAAAGGGAGTGCTGTGCCCCCTAGTTGTCTCTTGGCCCTCATTTCGAACTTACTGGGGCTGCCTTGTTGGGGTCAGGGCTTGGGGTCGTGGTCAAGTCGATATTAGAGCTGAGGTACTATAACGTAGCATACAGGATATATATATATGAAGATAGAATGAATAGAAGCGGACCCGGGCCGAAGGCCGAAGGGTCCGGAAGCAAATAGGAACAAAGAGCAGGGTTGGCCGCACAGCGGCCGGCAATGACCGAGGGTCAAAACAAACAATAACAGATAAATAAATGAAGGGGTGTAGGGCCGCGATAGTGGCGATGGTATCATAGCGGAGTAGGCAATGTCACGGAGTCACGCTAGGTCGGTACCAGAGGCGGACTCGGGGCAGGGAGGTCGGTGTGGCTGTGGGGGAGTTGGCCAGGTGCAGGGGAGCCTAGGGGCAAGCGGGGAAGTGAGCAGGGGGTCCTCAGGGAGGATAGGGCTGAGGTCGGGGCTCGCGCTCACGCTCGCATAGCGGTAACGGGCTCGGGCGGCATCGGGACGGGCGGCTAACGGGCCGGAATGCACGGCCGTGACAATGTCGTCGATTTCAGACTAGGGGTACAGGAATCTATGTACAGAGTATATATATAATACTACAGGAGTGGAGTCAGAGGACAAAGGGAACTGGAAGGAGAACAAAGGGGGACTGGATGACCCAAGGGCCAAGGGTTGGAACTCTGGTGCTTCCCAAAAGGGCAAGGCCAAGAGGGGAAGGAGTGGAGTGGGTTGTTGTCATATCCATCTACGGCCATCGTCCTCCACTACCTCCAATCCTCCCGGACTACCTCCACTCCTTCTTCACTAACCTTGGAGCCCCCATATTCCGCATTCACCTCCGACTCCCTCGATGGCCACCACCCCCTCAATTCAATATATTACCTATGCCTCCCTAAGTATGGAGCCCCGAAGGCCTCCAGACAGCTCCAACATCCGCTGGCACACTCCTGCCCCTGCTGGGCAATTCACTTGCTTGCCCTGCAAGTCTACCTTCAGGCCTATCCCTCCTTTCCATTTCTGGGTTATAGCCTGCCACTCCGCTAACCCCATAACCTGGCTTGTTGGTAATATTCAATCGGCTAATGTTTAACTCCATTAGCTCTGCTCCGCTTGGTCCCAGCAATCCCTGGCCACTTAGACTGAAGTGGGAATGTTGAGTTATTATTAAAAAGGGAAACTATGCTACTTACCTGAAGTGGGAATGTTGAGAAGAAGGTTACTTCTTCGGTTCCCACCCCAGGTGTGTTTATATACATACAGCTTGGGTCACATGAGGTCCGCCACATCACCCCGCATACAGCCGTGGTCACCCAGGTGTCCCCATGGGGGATCCCGAGGGCGTATGCTGCATGTGCGTGCACTAGGTTGCGCCCTAGAGCTGTCTGGGGTCGTCCGGGGCTAGGCATGTCGTGTGCGTGTCGCAGGTGGGTCAATAATACATAGATATAAGGGAAAGGTTGTCCATGTGAAATAGAAATAGAAATAGGAATAGAAATAGAAGTGGAAGAGGGATAGAGGGGGAAGGGATATGAAGGAAGGGTGCAGGGTGAGAGAAGGGGTACCGGGTGAGGTGGGCCCAGGTGGAGGTGGGTCGGGCGGGTGTGCCCTGACAGTCACATAGGTAAGTGGTAACTTCCAGATAACTGCTTACACACCCTGTAAAATACACATCTTTGTATCACTTATGGCTTTGTGTGCTGAGCTACGTACTGAGACCTCACACCAATATTCTGGACTTTGACTTCCAACTCTGGACCCTGCAGTCTCTACTGTATGGTGTCATTTAATCCTCTTGTTGCCTCTTCCTTATTTAGCCAGCTGCTTGTCAGGGCACACCTGCCTGACCTGAGTCCACTTGGACCCACCCAGCCACACCACACCCGCTCCCCGCTCCCCGCTGTCCATCCCTCTCCTTCCCCCCTCCTCCCTCTCTCCCTCTTTCTTCTCTCTCTCTTTCCTCTCCTTTCTTTATTTCATTCTTCCCATCTTTCTCTTTCTGTTTATTCCTTCCTCTGTATCAATGTACCATGGACCCGTCTGGCCCACACGCCCTGGATGGCTTCCCGCTGTGCCCAGCACATGCACACACAGCGGACACTCTCAGGATCCCCCACAGGGACACCCAGATGGCCGCGGCTGTCTCCGGGGATGATGTGGCACTCGTCATGTGACTCAAGCCGCATGTACATAAATGTACCTGAAGTGGGAACCAAAGAAGTAACCTTCTTCTCACATTCTCCACTTCAGTCTGAGTGGCCAGGGACTGCTGTCCCTTCCCAGACCTGCCAGTACGCACGCCTGGTTCACACCCTGCAAGGGCCCCTCTGCCAGGCGATACATCTGGACCCCCTCTACCCCGGACGCGTCCCTGACACTGCTTCCTTTCCATATTAGTCAGCTGTCATTCCCCACAACTGTTAGGGACTGGAAGCGAGATGAAGGAGTTGTCTCCATGGCAGAGGGCTTTGGCCTCAGTGACTCAGACCAGGAGCACTGTGCCTAATTACATGTCTGTGCCCTAATTTACTTACTGGCAACGAGAACTAAAAGGGGGATCAACTCTAGTTGATTTTATCACTAGGGTGTAACCTATGTACAAGTTAAGTATATGTAGTTACAGCGAGGGCAGGCCTGTGAATGGCGTCCCGCATCGGGCCTGCCAGTACACATGCCCGATCTACCCCCTGTGAGGTCCTTAGCACTGGACGCTACGCCCAGACCGCCTCGACCCCCGGACGCGTCCCTGACAGTGACTATATGTATCTTGTAATTACATATGGCTTAGGGTTATTGCCCTGACATTCTCCCCCCTTGCATTGCATTTGCGACACATACAAGGTTAATGATGAAGAGAATAAAATTAAAAAAAATGAGTTACATTGAGTTTGAGATTATCAATGAGTGTTTTATTGTCGCCACTTTAAAGTGGGCGATTTATACATGTCAGTGAAAAAAATTGAGGGAATAAATGAGTGTGGGGCTGTCACTTTGAAGTGAACTGCGATACATGGGTATCACAGAGAGGAAAGTAATAAAGAGAAGGAGTTTTTCGAAAATGAATTTCGACCCAAAGATTGTATGTCTTTGGTGTTCCTCCTCACTTGTACCGTGGGGATTCGTGTGTAAATGGTGTTTACACAGGAGCGGTGGTGAATGTGGGTTCTTTGACGAAGTAGAGATTTCCACAATTCTTACTTGCGGTTCCTTGCATACAATATTGTGTGTGGGGCCTCGAGTTGGGGGAAGGTGTTTTCATGGGTGCCTCAATGGCATATTACTGTGTCACTTTCCCTTTCCTCAAGGGTAGAGTTATTGCCCTGGAGGAGGGTTTTCCTCTGGGTTGTTCATCTGGACATCCGATTGCTGCATTGGATGCGATGACGTGAGTAACATCTGAAAAGTGTAATATCTCCCATGGGCTCCATTGTTACGGGGATGGGGAAAATTCCCCATTCCTCGATCCGTTCTTATAGTGGGATGACGAGGGTCATGTCTAGTCTGTACCATAACAGGATATGTAATTGATGAGTGATCCCAGTCTTGCCTGGGAGCGGACAATCGAATTCCCATCGATTGTGATTGGTGATGTAGTGAGCTATTAAGGGATTGATGGTAGGTAGTCGGAGATGCCAGGACGGACGGGTCAGCCACGGGTACTTGGCGCTCCTCAATGGAGCGTACCGTGTGCGAGGATGTGACTTGTGAGATAGGTGAGAACTTCGTATAGTTGCCATCGGGTACTTGGCGTTCGCAGTGCGAACGTACCGGTAGCGGGTTGATATCATAAGCGTGCAATGAGGACTGACTAATAGGGCCTTTGGTGACTTGGCGTTCCCAAAGGGAACGTACCATTGGTGGGGAAACATGATGACTGACGAAGGAGGGAACAGACGGTGGATGGGCGGTGACTTGGCGTTCGCGTAGCGAACGTGCCGGCATCACGGGAAAGTGGGCCTCAGAGTATTCACGATCTCCATGATTGTGATGTGACATCGTATGTCGAGTACTGGGGGGAGAGCGGAGTGACGAGGACCCATAGGGTACAGGTTCCATAGGACGATACACATGTCGAGAGTCTTCGACTCGCGACCTCGAGTTCTCATGGTGAGGGCCGTTAGAGGACTCGATATAACCAGACTTATAAGACATATTGAGAGTTGTACAATCACACGGTTCAGTTGAGTCACAGGGAGGGTTGTTACAGAAGACGGTACACAAGACAGTTGTAGAGCAGTTGTTAGTTAGCAGGAACCACCTTCAGCGGTTTCTGTACAAGACGCGTGACTATCTACAAATGGTAAGGTCACGGGAAATCCCACGAAACACAAGTAACCTCGGCCAGCACCAAAACCCCAATGGGGAAAGCTTTGCACGAGGGGGGGAAAGGGGTAGAATGGGTAAGGAGGATAGGGTATTGGGATAGAGGACAGAAGGGAGAAAGAGGGGAGGAACGATAGAGAGGAGAAGTCTTTGACCATGCGACGGATATGGTCGTTGGTGACTCCGTATCCGTAACATCCATGGATATCCATGGGTTTTCATGGGTTTCCATGGGCTTTAATGGGCTTTAATGGGCTTCCATGGATTTTCATGGGGGGCCATGAACACCCATGAACACCCATGGAAGCCCATGAAAGCCCATGTACAACATTATCTTCCAATTTCCATGAAATTCCATCGGTACCATGAATTCCCATGGATACCCATGAATACCCATGGGAGCATTTGACAGTGCATGAACAACAACATACTTGTCAGGACTCAGCCCCCATCCAGGGGCAGCCTGACCCCAGAGTCGGGTGTGTGCAGTGTTCTGGGCAGTGGGGCACTAGATCTTGCCTGTAGTTCCTCAAACTCACTGAGGGGGCTTAGTGGGGAGTGAGTTGAGAAGAAGGGTGAGTTTCCCTATCCCTGCTAAGCTACTATAAAAGGAAGTGGACTGTGCCAGTTTATAGTGTGACTGCAGGCAGAAGCCAGGTGCATTCCCACAGCTTGGAAAGGGTGTCACATGGGTCTGTATGTGGGCTCCTGGTTGTAGATACACATGGAAAAATAAAGAAAAATGGGGAGAGACTGGGGGGAGGGGTTTCAGGGTTGTATGGTCAGGTGAGATGCCCTGACAATACTATAGCAAGTGAAATATCAGTTGAAATTGCAGGACTCCATAAAATATAGGGACCCAACCAAAGCCTTTATACATATATCTTCACAGGTGTCATATCCATCCCCTGCCACCACCTCCAGCCATCCCTGATTACCTCTGCTCCACTGCTCATACCAACCTCGGAGCCCCCAAATCCCATCTTCCCCTCAGAGCCCCCCAATGGTTACCACCCCCCCATTTCCATATATTACTTACACCTCCCTAAGTATGGAACCCCAGGCAGCTCTCATGTCCACAAGCACACCCCTGACTCCATTGGGCCATTTAGTTGCCTGCCCTGCAAGTCTGCCTTTTGTCAAAAACCCCAAACAAGGGGAAAGTGTGTGAGTCTGAATGCAGGCGGGGCTCAACTAGAGGGGGGTCCAAGAGCTCCAGTAGTGAACTGAGCTTCTCCAGGAAGCCCAGGTCTGCTGGGTGGTACAAGAGGCTCTAAGAAGGATGTGGCCTCAGCGACTCAGAGGGAGCGCTGTGCCTCTGTTACATCTCAGTTAGTCCTTATATTTCATGTGTCTGAAGTGTCTTGTAGGAAAGGGTCGGGATTCACTCATAGAGGGACTTGGGGTAACTTTTAGTTGAGATTAGAACTGCCATACAACGGGTTCTAATCTACAAGTATTTATATATGGAGGAAGGGGAAGGACTTTAGTCAAAGTCCAAGTGATACTGGAAAACACCGAAAGGTGCCGAATGATATCCTTAACGGGGAACCGAGGTGTTGGGTTAAGAAGGGCGGAGTAAGGGGCCAGAGGATGAATGGGAACAAGAAATGGGTAAGAGGAGGTTAGCCAACTGAATGGAAAGATGGCAACAGTCATACTATAAATGGAAGGTGACTAATTTGTGATGACGTGAGTGGGATCACTGGAGGATGCAGGTAGCTCCAAAGGCGGAGTTACATATCCAAAGGATGTTGGGTGACTCCAATAAATGAAATGGGAGGGGGAATGGTTTAGAGGTATGTCACAGGATGTCGGAGATCCATCAGGAGGTCAGAGCAAATCCGGAGTCTCTGAATGTTCTGACTCAGGACCGAGCTTCCGGGATGGGAGTGGCCAAGAAGGTCTCCAGACAGCTTTGACGTCCACAAAAGCGCACCCCTGCTTCCGCTAGGCAACTTAGTTGCCTTCCCTGCAAGTCAACCTTCAGGCCAATCCCTCCTTTCCACTTCTGGGTTATAGCCCATCACCCTGCTAAACCCTGTAACCTGACTTGTTGAATATTCAGTTGGCTAACCTGTAACTCCATTAGC
Organism: Cantharellus anzutake; assembly: GCF_015039405.1. NCBI lineage: Eukaryota > Fungi > Basidiomycota > Agaricomycetes > Cantharellales > Hydnaceae > Cantharellus > Cantharellus anzutake. Next base: position 176,529 of record NW_024067043.1, read on the forward strand.
TCCACTCCACTGGCCCTGGCCATTTACAGGCCCACCTTCTAGACTCCCCTTGTAACTATATATACACAACTTGTAGATACATTACACCCTAGTGAGAAAATCAACTACAGTTTTCCCCCTCTTCTAGAGTTCCTCCTGTTGAAGTTGGCAGTCCAACACCACAGGTGGTCAGGGGCGGTAATCCACCCGGTATGTCACTGCCGGATTGGAGGAGCTCGGACCGGACAAATTGAGCTTTGGGAGAGGCATCAGGGCGCTCCTGCAACTTGGTACTGGACCACAAAATGTCCAGTTACCTTTGTAGTTCATCTCTCGCATATCACTGTTGCCACTCACACATGTATTTAAGGACGAAGCCTGCAGATGCGGATACCCAACTAATCGATGGTATCTGACATCTCAGTGGGGCCCATTAACAGGTTATTAGCCCAGTCCCACTCTGCTGCTCTAAGTCGACCAAAGAATCCCTGGCACTGTTGGACTATTGCTCAAAAGCCATTCTGTCCTGACTCGCTGTTGTTTACCTGTTCTGGATCAGCTCTGAGGAACACACCATGAAAGACTCAACCATTGATAAAGCCGTCTTTGCTATCGCCAAGCTGAAAGGACACGATGACTGGAACAGGTGGTCCACCAACCTCTGTTTCGCCATGGGACACACCTGGGGATATTTAGAGGGAAGCCTGGCTGAACCATCTGATAAATCAAAACCCGAACATGCTGAATGGGTTGAAGGAGAAAGCAATACTTACCAAAGATTATGGCTCTCTCTCAGTGAACCAGTCCAAGACAATGTCTTCCATCATGCCCAAAGTCCTGCAATTACCCTGTTCAAAGCCTTGAAGAGTGCCTACCAGCACACTGGAGCCTCTGCCGAATACTATGCGAGAATAAAATACTATGAGGTAAAAGTCAGCGACTATGAATCCATTGTTGACTTCCTATCTGGCCTCATGAACCTTGCTCATGAGGTAAACAAACATGTTCCTGGTGACTGAGGGCGCATCGAGGACCGAATGATCACTATGCAGCTCATCCACTGTCTTCCATCCTGCATGAGCACTCTGCAGACCATGCTCATTCAGAACGCCCCAGCAGCAACCAATGACATGGACTGGGATCTCGACAAACTGAGGAAGGAAGTCGAAACTGAGGAGCTGCAGGCCCGAGCTAATGGAAAGACCTTGGAACGAAAGCAGAAGGCTCACAGACCCCGAAAGCCCTCGCTGCAGAGAAAAGCTATGGGAGGGGGAAATGGAACGACCCGACTTGGGTAACACACCAGATGTGCTGGAGTTGTGGGAAGATAGGTCATCTCCACAAAAAATGTACAGCGATGCAGGCTGAAAGGGAAGAATATCAGCAAAAGAAGACAGCAGAAAGAGAGAATGCCAATGCTACCGAAGAATCCGAGGCAAAAGCGATGTGTGCCAAATATATTGTTGATTCTGCACTGGTAGCTGATAAGCGGTCCAACACCCCGAAACCCTGGATCGTTGATTCTGGCTGCAGCAACCACTTCTGTCCGAACAGGGATGATTTTGTGGAATATACACCCTACAACCCCCCCAGACGAATCCGCTTAGGAAATGAGAGCCTAATTCCATCTCTTGGTGTGGGAACCATATCGATCACCTGTATGGCCAGTGAGAAACGTGTCACCAGAAAAGTTCTAGGGGTTCAATATGTACCCGATCTTGCATATGGGCTCATATCTTGTAGGGTCCTAATCCACTGAGGCCTCCGGACCATGTTTGACATCGACGGTGTCTGCAGAATCACGCAAGCAGATGGAAAGCTGATAGCTGAAACATTGAAGGAATTTGCACCAATGTTCTATCTTAATCACCCATCCTCGTCATTGACATTGCTGTGAAAGACCGAGTCCGCTGCAGTAGCTACCACACCATCCTTCGACCTTGTGCACAAACATCTTGCCCACCCTGGAAAGGACATGCTGAAGGAAATGATCAGGAACCGATCAGTTTTGGGAGTAGAAGGCATCCCAGATGACTCAAAGAGTTTTGACTGTGAGGCATGCATCAGAGGGAAGATGGTGAGGGGACGTTTTGGAAAGGGACATAATGTGGCCAAGGAATGACTTGGACATGTTGTAACGGGTCTATCAATCTAGACTCGCGACTCAGGTCTGGGGGGTAGGTCTCTCTCTATCTCTAGGGTAGGATGGTCCTTTTGAGTACGGTGCTGATACTCTCTCTAACCTCTAACTAACTGTCTGTACAGTTGTCACGGAAGAGTCTGATACAAATATAAAAGGAAAGTCACATGCGTGAATGAATGAAATAGTAATGAAAATAAAGAAAAGGTCATATCTCCTCAACCACGGCACCAAATCCGACGATCTTGGACTCGTCAGAACCATCTCCACAGTATCTACAACTCCTATTATTATTACGACTCACCAATCCTAGTCCCTGATGCAGTAGGGGGTGAAATGCGTGATAAGGGTTGGTTTGACCTGCACGGACTTGTCCCCACAACAGCGTGCATTCTGATGTATGCAGGCCGATGGAAGTGACATCGTTGGGGGGGAGGAAGTATTTCTGCACGCTTGTCAACGATTTCTCAAGCTTCATCTGGTTCTACCCGTGCTTGCTCAAGTCAGATTTCTTGAAATGGTTTGTCAAGATGGACACATACTTTGCCAACCAATATGGATCGCACGTAAAGATCCTGTGGACAGATCGAGGCAGCAAGTACCTGAACTCAACCTTGGAAGGATATCGTGGGGAGAAGGGAATCACAATGGAGCACATGGTCCCCCACACACCTGAACAAAATGGGGTAGCTGAGCGGGCAAATCGAAAAATTCTTGACAAAGGGCACACCCTGATAAAAGATGCTGAGGCCCCTAATTTCTTGTGGGCTGACGTGCTTGCCACGGCAGTATACATATACGCCATGAACAGGACAATAGATGCCTCCACAAAGGTGACCCCCTTTGAACGGTTTCATGGGAAGAAGTCACACATGAGGGTCTGGTTTGCTGATATGTTCGTCCACCAACCAAAGGATCTGGTGGCTCATAAATTGGGTGAGCGGGGACGGCCAGCCAAGTTTCTGGGGTACCCCGAGAATTCCTCTGGGTACAAGGCATATGATGTACTTACCCACAAGGTCGAGATTGTCAGGTCACCCATATTCCGCAAGGAAGCCAGGGTGTGTCAGGGCACACCCACCTGACCCCATTCCACCTGGTCCGACCCCACCCGATCCCACTACCCTCACCCGCTGCCCCCATCCTCCCTCCTCCCTTCTCTCCTTCTTCCTTTCCCTTCTCCTTCCTTCTTCTTTCCTTTCTTTCTCCTTCTTTCCTTTTCTACTACACGGACGACTTCCTTGCGACTTCCTTGCTCAATGTACCATTAACCTGTCATGACCCGACATATCTGTCACTTCCCTCTACGTGTCCTAGTGCCACTTGGTCCGTCCGTCCCGCTATCATCATCATCCGTCCACCCATCCATCCACCCATCACCCTCATCCGCACTTCCTCCCTCGCGCACGTACCTTCCAACCTAGGTTGCCTGCTTCATTGTTGTCCGCCCCCAGCCAGACAGCTTGCTAGACGGCCGGATGGCCTTTTTTCTTTTGTCCACTTGCGGACTATTGTTCTTCCTATTGTTCCTTGCTTGCCTTTTGTTTACCAAGTTTGCCGATATTGATTATTTGTTCCTTTCTTCATTCATTAATATCGTGCTTGATCCGCCACTCCTTCCGGGCCGCTCTCATTTAGTTACTTGTGTTTATAACGTGTGTAGGTTACACCAGATGTACCTTAGTTCATATATCAACTTGGATTCCCCCTCTAAACTCTTATCCTCATCGTAAGGCTTCTGTCTGAAATTGGGACACCAACGTAAGAACGAAGCGCAGTGCTCCACCCAAGTCGCTGAAGCTAAAGTCCCGCCCCTCCGACCTTACGAGCCCAGACGACCTCGTGCGCTTTGCGGGTCACCCGGATACGTGTCTGGCACTTCCTGACATAACCAGGCTGCACAACACGCCTGGACCCGGACACACTGGGTGACGCCCTACACACCGGACGCTCCTGAGACCTCTTATGGAGATACCTGGGCAGACATGGCTGTGCATGTAGATGATGTGGCGCTCCCCACGTGACCTCCAACTCTATGTACATAAACACAGCCTAAGTGGGAACTGAGAAGTAACCTTCTTCTCACACTTCCCACTTTAGCCTAAGTGGCCAGGGACCCTTGCCTACTTTGGGCCCATTGTTACACATGCCTGCGCTGCACCCTACCGGGCCTTTAGCCCTGGGCGATATACCTGGACGCTCTCGACCCTGGGTCGGTCCCTGACAGGGTGATGCCACGTGCTACCTTTGAGACAACACCTGACTCGGACGATGAGTCGGTGTCAGGGCATGCCCCAACACGCCCTGCCCGATCCCCGCTCCACTTCCCCGCTCCACTTCCCCGCTCCACTTCCCCGCTCCGCACCGCTTCTCCCTCCTCTCCCTCTTCCTTCCTCCTGTTCTCCTTTCCTCCTTTCTTTCTTTCTCTCTTTCTCTCTCTCTCTTACATGGACCACCTTTCCCGCTGCTCAATGTATCACCAGCGCACATGCCCATTTCCCCTCCTGTATCTTACCATCCCTATATCGCCGCCACTGCCACCGCACTCACCCTGCACCCACAGCGGGCCCTCTTGGGTTCTCCTGCGGAGGCACCTGGAGAGCCGTGGCTGTGTGCGAGGGTGACGTGGTGCACCCCACGTGATCGATCCTGCATGTATATAATAACAGCTTGAGTGGGAACCGAAGAAGTAGCCTTCTTCTCACATTCCCACTTCAGACTAAGTGGTCAGGGATGCTCACCCTGCGACGGGATCGCCGCTATGCACAGCTGCTATTCGTCCCACTGAGTCCCGCACGCTGGGACCTCGCCGCTTCGGAGCTGTCCCTGACAGTCGGATGTATCTGATCAGCTGACAGAGGCGACGTCTTCCAGAAATGATCCTGTGACCCAAGCCCTGGATGCGCAATCTCCTGGCAACTCACCTCCCTCTCCCACTGCCACCCAGCAGAATACCTGACCTGTGAGGGAACAACGTCCCCTGCAGCGTTTTGATCCTTTGGAATATGGCATGCATGGCCAGCAGAAGGAAGCCATTGCAAACGTATATGAAGACCTTGTAACGATGGAGGATGTCCTTGACATTGCCCTGGATGAGGTCCACCTTACCAACCCTGTGCTGACCAAGGACACTGATCTGCCAGATGCACCAACTCTGTGAGAAGCTCTAGCTGGCCCTGAGAGAGATAGCTGGCATGCCGCTGTCTTAGAGGAACTTGCTGCCATCAGAGATGCAGGTACTTGGGAGCTCGTTGACCCACCTGCAGGCATCTGGAACGTTATTGGTTGTCGTTTCATCCTCATGAAGAAGCGCAGCATTGATGGGAAGGTCACTCGTTTCAAGGCCCGGCTTGTTGCCCAGGGGTTTGGACAGCACGAAGGCATCGACTACTCGGAGACGTTCACACCTGTCATGAAGTCGGCATCCCTCCACGTCTTTCTTGCCATTTGTGCTCGCCATGGGTGGAGAGTGCGACAAATGGACATCAAATCTGCATACTTAAATGGGATGCTGTCAGAGGATATATACATGAGACAGCCGAAGGGTTGCGAGGAAAAGGGGGAGGAGCAGAAAATCGCAAAGCTAAAGAAAGGGCTCTATGGGCTAAAGCAGGCAGGATGCGAGTGGTACGCAACACTGCATAACTTTCTGATTCAAATTGGTTTCCAGCGAACACATGCTGACCACTTGGTTTTCGTGTTTAAACGAGGACAAGCCATCATTATCATCCCTGTTTACGTTGACGACAAGCTCCTGGCTGGCAATGACGAGAAATTATTAACCTCCATTCAAGACACTATCGGCGCATGATTCAAAGTCTCAAGCCAAGGAGAGGCTTCATGGATCCTGGGCATTCGACTTCACCAAGATATATCTTCCGGAACATTGTCAATCGATCAATCTCAGTATATTAAGGATGTCCTTGCCCGTTTCAGCATGGCTGATTGCACACCCATCATTACCCCTTTGCCCTCAGGAATTCATTACAAGCCAACTTCAGCAGAAGACCACTCAAAAGTTTCCTCGTACCCATACCTTGAAGCGATTGGGTCCCTAATGTATGCTGCACTGGGGATGTTACGGATACGGAGTCTCCAACGACCATATCCGTCACATGGTCAAAGACTTCCCCTCTTTATCGCTCCTCCCCTCTTTCTCTTTTCCGTCCTCTATCCCGCTACCCTATCCTCCTTACCCGTTCTACCCCTTTCCCCCCCTCGTGCAAAGCTTTCCCCATTGGGGTTTTGGTGCTGGCTGAGGTTGTTTGTGTTTCGCGGGATTTCCCGCGACCTTACCATTTGTAGATAGTCACGCATCATGTACGGAAACCGCCGAAGGCGGTTCCCACTAACTAACAACTGCTCTACAACTGTCTCGTGTACCGTCTTCTGTAACAACCCTCCCTGTGACTCAACTGAACCTGTGTGACTGTACAACTCTCAATATGTCTTATAAGTCTGGTTATATCGAGTCCTCTAACGGCCCTCGCCGCGAGAACTCGAAGTTGAGAGTCGAAGACTCTCAACATGTGTATCGTCCTATTGAACCTGTACCCTATGGGTCTTCATCACTCCGCTCTCCCCCCAGTATTCAACATACGACGTCCCATCACGATCATGGTGATTGTGAACACTATGAGGCCCACTTACCCGCGATGCCGGCACGTTCGCTACACGAACACCAAGTAGCCGCCCATCCACCGTCTGTTTCTTCCTTTGCCAGTCATCATATGTCCCCGCCAACGGTACGTTCCCTTTGGGAACGCCAAGTCACCGAAGGCCCTAATAGTCAGCCCTCATTGCACGCCTACGATATCAACCCGCTACCGGTACGTTCGCACTGCGAATGCCAAGTACCCGATGGCAACTACGCGAAGCTCTCACCCATCTCACCAGTCGCGACCTCGCACACGGTACGCTCCATTGAGGAGCGCCAAGTATCCGTGGCTGACCCATCTGTCCTGATATCTCCGACTATCTATCATCAATCCCTTAATAGCTCACTACATCACCCATCGCGATCGATGGGAATTCGATCGTCCACTCCCAGGTCAGACTGGGATCACTCATCGATTACACTTCCAGTTATGGTACAAACTAGACATGACTCTCGTCTTCCCACTATAAGAACGGATCGAGGAATGGGGAATTTCCCCCATCCCCGTAACAGGGGACACTGTTATAGAGATGGACTAGATTCTTATGGTCCGTGACTGCAAGTAGGTAGGTTGTCTCTGCCCTCCATTATATTTCTCTGTCAAACTCCATGCCAAGCTTTCCCACTGGGTTTTGGTGCTGGCTGGGGGAATTGTTAAGTTTCAAGGGACTTCCCTTGACCATTGAGACTTTGATATTAGATAGAAACCAGTCATATGACATGTAAAGGCAAATGCCGAGGATGTTGTTCATTATCAAATACATAACCCACAAACCTTGTACCGCAATTGTAACATCCTCACCATTGTGTCACCACTGTAAACTCAACCTGTAACCCTGGAACCATGTCCACCTCCCTATTCCTCCTCTCCATGACAAAACCGCAACGAGGTGGGCATTCCCACGCCCAACCTCCTGCTACCCACTCCCACCAGTCCACCGGGTGGTTGAGTGGTTACTCCCATCCAACCAGAAGTTCCCTATCAGGAACTGTAACCTATCCCACCTCCTCAGGAGAAGGATACAGTCCAGGCAGCTCCAGGATGCCCGGCCACGCACCCACGGGTCCCACTTCCCACGGTCACCCACTACCGTGCACTGGTCCACCAGCCCGCTTTCCCCAACAACTCCCGCTACCGGTACGCTCCCATGAGCGCCAAGTCACCGATAGCCACCAACTGGGTGACTCCCTTTGGGAGTCCCAGTATCCCTCACTACCGGTACGCTCCATTGAGCGCCAAGTCACCGCTAGCCAAACACCCCCAGCACACCCGCTACCGGCACGCTCCCAGGAGCGCCAAGTCCCCGTTAGCAGACAGCCAGGTGGCTCCCTCAAGGAGCCCACATCATACTCGCTACCGGTACGCTCCCAGGAGCGCCAAGTTACCGTTGGCCGACACACATGTTGTACTTCCGTACACTCATCCTATTCCGCTCTCCCTCCGATGGCTACGCAGCCACCTCCATTAGTGAGCCAAACGGCTCAGGTTGGGTTCCCCGGAACCCATTCCTGTAACAGACACACCCGGACATCTGTGCATCAGTTAGGGCACTGGCCTCATTTGCCTCGACTTTTGGACAAGAACATGTCGATGGAATCAGGCACATCATGAAATATCTCGCTGGAACCATTAATCGAGGTATTGTATACACGACAGGAGGGGGAGAACTCATAGGGTATATGGATGCAGATTGGGCAAATGATGTGGTCAACCATAAATCCGTATCTGGGTATGCTTTTCTTCTCTCAGGAGGAGTGGTCTCGTGGATGTCCAAGCAACAACACAGCGTCGCCTCATCCTCAACGCATGCAGAGTATGTTGCTGCAGCTGAAGTGCCAAGGAAACGATATGGCTTCAACAATTACTCAAAGAATTGCATGAAGGAATCACTGGACCCACTACCCTACATATCGACAATCGCGCTGCCAACCTGCTTGCCCAGAATCCAGTAAATCATGCAGCCACCAAAAGCATAGCTGTCCGCTACCACTTCATCAGGGAATGCATCGCAGATGGGACCTCAAGCTCATCAGGACGAATGACATGGTGTCAGGGCCCGGCCCTCGTTCCGCGACGGGCCCAGGGGGGTCCTCCTAGTCGCTGGGGTATCTAGTCCCAGTCCAAGATCTTCGAACTCACTGAGGGGGCTAGCCCCAGCCTTCACAGGAAATGAGTTGCTGCGCATTTAGGGAGAAGGTAGTTACACTTGCCTTCACAGGAAATGAGTTGAGAAGAAGGGTAACCTTCTCAACCTCCTGTGAAGCCGCTACAAATGGGAGTCGGGAACTATACAGTTTTCGGCTCTTTGCCGACTTTCCATAATTGGCACCCCCCCGTGGGAAGATTCTGGGCGAGCTGCTCGCCCAGAAAGTTCCCACGGTTGTGGCTGTGATGGTTTCTGGGCGAGTAACTTGCCCAGAACGTTCCCACGGGTCTGCATGCATGCGGGATTGTGGAACAGTGAAGGGAAAAATAGGAGAAAATGGGGGGAGGGTACCTGAGGGTGTGTGGGGTCAGGGGCTGTGCCCTGACACATGGCCACAGACATCCTTACAAAGTCGCTAGCTAAGGTAAAGCATGAGCGCTTCTGCCTAATGCTAGGGATGGAGTTTGTAGGCTAAAGGAACGTGTGGACATTGGACTGAGGGGGAGTGTTGAAGTTAGCAGTCCAACGCCACAGGCAGTCAGGGCGGTAATCCACCCGGTACATCACCACCGGATTGGAGGAGCTCGGACCAGACAAATTGAGCTTTGGGAGAGGTGTCAGGGCGCTCCTGCAACTTGGTACTGGACCACAAAGCGTCCAGTTACCTTTGTAGTTCATTTCCTTTTGTCTCTCGTGTATCACTGTTGCCACTCACGCATGTATTTAAGGGCAAAGCCTGCAGATGCAGATACCCAACTAATCGACGGTATCCGACATCTCAGTGGGGCCCATTAACACCTCCTCAGTCAGTAAATTAGGGCATGGACATGTTACTAGGCACAGTGCTCCTGGTATAAGTTGCTGAGGCTGAAGCCCTCCATTACAGGGATGTCATCGCTCGTCCTGGATCTGGTCTCTGACAAGACCATTCAAAAGAGAGAAAGAAATGGGAATGGAGGGAGGACAAGTTGGTAATGGAGGTTGTGTTTAGATGTACTTCCTTGAGTGCAGAAGGAAGAATCGCAACCCCTGGTCCATGCAGAGTCCACAGGGGTGCAGACTAATTGTTTGCTTCTGCTTCTGCAGACCCTTGCTCAGCAGTCTTGGCCAAATGGGCCTTAGATGCACGAGAAGAAGACTTAGGGCAGTCCTTGACCATGTGGCCAGCCTGTCCACAGAACATGCAAAGTTTCTTGTCAACACGGTGAAGGAGAGAATGAAGGAAGATCAGTTGGGAGGTTCTAATGAGACCACCACCAAGCTGTTCCCTGGTTCTTTAGTTTGGATGGGGAAGTGTACTAGTAGATCTGTTGTAATTATAGTACCAATCTGAGTGTTTTGGCTAATTTTATGGGTTAGTCTAAAATCTCTGAGAAATGACTTACAGATAAACAAAGCCCTGTGGAGCTGTTCCTCTAGTGTAATTTCTCAATTTATCTGGGTGTAATTCTGTGTAGGATTGTTAAATTTGAATTTTAACCTCAAATAAACTTTCTACTTGGTGAATTTTCAAAGATTCTACTCAGTTAATGGGTTTAGATTGTGTCTGAAGTGTCCCTTGGCCTTGTCTTATTTTTGTCTAATTTTTGTTGCTTGTTTTAACAGTAGCAATATAACTGTTTTGTTTACACTTTTGAAATCTGGAGTGTTTAACCAGCTCGCCTGTTGAAATATTTACTTAATATTTCTCTCCCTAATTGCTGCCTTTTACTACAGTGGCAATATTAACTGTATTTCACTTTTTCACACTGGAGTGATAACCAGAAATGCTTGAGAAAAATAATACTCTATTTTCTTACTTCTCTAAGGGGGGTGTAAAGTCGCAGAAAGGGTCTCCCTTTTATACTGCTTGGGTTGCCTTCCTTTTTCATGCTCTACCTTGTATTTACAGGATTTATTAACAGTATATTTTCCTCAGACTGAATAAAAATGAATTTTTCACACTATAGTTCTGCTGCGCTCAGTGGCACTGAACTGCAGCTTTGCTGCAGTCAGACTGTGTGTAGAATCCTTATTGTCCTTCCTCGCCTAAGCTATTTTAATGACTTAATTAGAACTTGACTGTGCCGCATTTGTCGCAGTTCTTTATTTCAAATTCCTCTGTTTACCATTAAGTTCACTATGACTTGGTCATTCTGAATTCAGACTTCGCGTTGCTACGCATACAGCTGTGCTATGACTTTCAGATGATTTATTCTATTTTGATCCAGTGGCATTTAGTTGAAATGAGACTTGAAATGATGGCTGAGTGAAATTGTTCAAGTTGAGAACTAAAAAAAGAGTTGCTAGTAGTTAAGAGTTGATCAAATGAATGTGTTAGAGCTCTCTGCCTTATTAGTGTATTGTTCCCTGAGATTCCCACCATGGTCCATCATAGTTTTGTGGTTTTTTGTGGTTTTTTGTGGTTTTTGTCCATTTCCCCTGGGTCCCATTCGTATTATTGCATCCTAGTCCTTCAAATGTATTTTTTGTTGTTATAATAAGTCATCCTCAATGATATCATATTTTTATGAATTTTACTTGGGGCTTGGGACCTCTAGAAGTTGTCTTCCCACATGTCTTCAGGTTACTAACTTCGGGTCCTTATATCTCACTCATTTCCGCATGGTTTTTCACATTCTCAGCATCATAAATTTTCATCTAATCCAACCTTTCTAACAGTACTACAGTCGTACTCTAACTCTCGGTATTTGTCAAGTTAGCAAAAGTTCACGCACACAATTGGTAATCATGTGTGTTGTTCTTGCACTTGTTTGTATGTGGGTGATGTTTCTGTTTAATTATTCAGGATTTATTGTATGCATGGGTGTTTGTATCCCTAATATGGGCTTCCATGATTTATTTCAGATTTTTCCCTCATGATCTAAGGTGTTTTTGAATTCTCCATGCTTTGTTTTGACCGGAGTCTTCCATATTTGGACAGAAATTGGTCTTTGTGATCTACTGAAGTGCAGATCTCAGTTCCAACGGCCAGTTCCCTTTGCATCACCACCCTCATGTGTCCTTTGACATAGTGCAGAATACTCTATTCCCATTACTGGCATAACTTCACAATTATCATATCTTTCTTGTAAATTTCATTATGTGTTTTAAATATGGATTTTGCATGACTGTCAGCTTTTCCCTGAGCTATGACTTCAATATTGCTGAACCCATTAATGAATATCTCCATGATGCATGAACCTTTTGCTATTAAATTATGAGTGGATTGAGAATAGATCCCATCCTTTCCAATGAGTTATCAAACTCATCTCGGCCATTACTGGTTGTTCGTCATGCTTGTCTTTTGAGCGTTGTCCTCATTTCCCACGAATTTCAGATATTTCTCCATCGTCTATGAGTAGAATTTCCTGAAATTACCTTCTCTAAAAGGGATCTACACTCCCTATGATAAACACCACATCGAGTTTTGCATTGGTTCCTACAGAATCCTTGTTCTGTGGTACTTCCAGCCTCAGCTATGCATGTGGGCATGGGAAAGCAGTTTCCATGGAAGTTTTCTGGTTGGTTTTATAGTCAGATCTTACCCGATTGACATAATGAGTTTTCATAGGGTGACCGTTATTTCTCTTACAATGGCGCTTACACTCTTGTGGCATGAGCTTGCTGTCATATCCATACAATCCCGACCTCCGCTCCAGGCTCCCAGAACTCCAAAACTGACTCCAGAGCCCCACTTCCCTTCCGTCACCTTTCTCCTTGCTGACTCCCAAGAGGTTATCCCACCTCCAGCTCTGACACCACCTTCGGTCTGACTCCAGAACATTCCAGGTCCAACCTCAACCTTGACACCTTCCAGATGAGCATGCAACACCTATGCTCCTGACTCCGGACCTCCGCTCTGGAACCCCGTTTGCATCTCCATCTCTGGAACCTCCAGTCTTAGCTCTGACCTCAGACTTTGACCCCACCTCTGTTTATACCCATTGTATTGGTTAGCTGATTCCATTTATTTACCTTTGCCAATATTCCAGAGTTTGGCCTCCAAGTTCAGACTTTCCAGACTTACTTTGGACCTTGCAACTATTGCATTGTCCCATTTCAATTCTGCTATTCTCCCTCATTCCTATTTGGGGTGCTGCTTCCTTTCTATTAGCCATTCCCAACTCCCATCCTCCTTCCTTCCTCCTTGGGCCTTGGCCCTTCACTCCTCCTTTGAGAAACACCATTGAGTCAAACCCTTGACCCTCAGTGTTGTTCCTCTTTCCAGCTCCCTTTGTCTCCTTTCATCCTACCCTTGTTCCTTTTGATTCCAGACTCCTCCTTATATACAATGTACTTAGTAACATGTATCCTCAGTCTGACCTCAACTTGATTTCCCCCCAAGAGACTTCCCCTTGCTGGATCTGGGATTAGGGACCCCCAGGACAACCAGCAATGGCACAGCACTCTGCCTGAGTCGCTGAGGCCAAGGTCCTTCATGCTAAGTCTCCAATTCCATTCCGGAGTCATCCAAATCTGCCTGATCTAACATTGTCTCTGAGTTTTGATGAAAGGGCGGGTTTGGCAGAGCTGGCCTTGGACTTCTTGTTGTCCTTCAGAGGCTTGCTGCTGGAAGTGGGATTGGAACAGGAGGAAGGAATGGTGTTGGAACAGGAACAGGTAGTGGTCTTGTCAAAGACATTGGAGGTGGAAGGTTTCACATGCTGAGTCACTTTGGATTTACGCTCCCAATAGTGTGTGTTGAAGGTCTGCGATAATGTGTGAAGTTCCAAAAGGGTGGTTGGTTTCCCTACCCTAGCAATGACGTCTTTGATGCGTTCTGGTAGCCCATTGTAAAACAAGCAGCGGAGTGCAGCTTCTCCATAACCATGAAGTTGTGAGGTGTGTTGATTGAACTCAACAACATACTTGTTAATGTGGTGACCATCCTTCATATCCGATGTCATGAGTTGGACTTCAGTGTCGCCCACAGGATCATGGGGACCGAAATTGGTCTGGAGTTCATTCACAAACTCTTGATAACTATTCATCCAACATGGACGAAGTAGAGAATTTTGATTGAATAGTAGCTCCAGCTCAAACCAATCAAGTGCCATCCCCTTGAGGTAGGACTGTGCAAAGATAACCTTGCCACGATCACTAGTGAAGGCAAGGGGGTGGTCCTGGAAGTTTAGTTCACACTGGACCAGAAATACTCGAAGTTTGCAGGGTTCTGTACCGTCAAACTGTTTGGGCTCATGGACCTTGCAAGATCTGGAGAGTGGAGGATGGTGGGTGAGGTAAACCACTGGTGTGATGAGACAAGCTGGTGATGGCCTGGGCTAGCTGTGTGATAGCTGCATTTGGGATAGGCTCAGCTTCATCAGCATCTGGGACAATGGGAATAGGTGGGTCATCTGGAGGAGGTTCAACAAAGTTGGGGACCTTGGGGTCAAATCCATCGAAGTGGACTGAATCTATGGGTTGCTCAGTGCTGTCTCTGAAATCGGAATCTGCAACAGGTTATTGGTTCCTAGCAGGGCACATGATTGGAGTTGAAGGGAGAGGATTTTCGAAGTTAGAGAAACTATGAAACTCAACTGGATTTCTTGCCAGACAACTGGGACCAGGCTGTGAGGGTTTGGGTGATGAGGAGGTCCTCTGCCAGGAGCACTGTGCCCAGTATCACGTCGGTGCCCTAATTTACAGACTGAGGAGTCTTCTGGAAAAGGGGGAGTGACTCTAGTCAATTTGTTCACTGAGGTGTATGGTATCTACAAGTTACATATATATAGATACAGAGGGAGTCTAGGCAGCAGGCCCATAAATGGCAGGGGCCAGGCAGAGCTGACCTAACAGGGTCAAGGGTTGGCCAACTGAATACTACCAACAACTTGGGTTATGGGGTTAATGGATTATACCAGAAGTACTACAATTATGCCTCTTCAACAGTAGCACAAATTCCATCATAACCCATGCCATTGATATCCCCCTCCACTTCGCTACTGGAAACATCACCCCCCACAACATTCTTTGTCACATCGCTGGATGGATCATATTCACTAGTCCTAGGACACAAGTGGCTTAACCACTACAATCCATTGATTGATTGGGTCTCAAGCAGTATTACGTTCTGAACTCCTGAACTAACCAAGACAGTTACCCTGAGCACTCCCCCATTGCCTCCAGATTCACCTCTGCCAACCGACATCCAACCATCTGATGTTCCGTTAGCACCTGTACCCCAGGCTCCCATTCCTCAGGTACCTGTCATGAACCCACCTGGGGAAGATCTGAAATGCTACCCAGGCAGGTGTGTCTGATGGAGCTCAATGTTCCAGGCCATCTGACAGTGGGTTGGAGACAGACCAGAGGTGGGGCAGAGCTCCGAGGGTGATGGGGTGTTGAAGGGACTCAGCTTCAGCAACTCGGAATGGAGCACTGTGCCCATTATGTCCTCGTTGTCCCCAATTTTCCAGGGGGACTGGTGATGAAGGAACAGAGGCTGCCAGCGGAAGGGGCCAGAAGCCCCCCCTCACTACTTAACAATTGAGGCATTAGCAAGGGTCAATCATTTGTCACATGATTTGTTGGGTTTTATACCAAGGTGCCTTTAGGCACATCTGTCACTCAGCTCTTAGTTCAAGATGAAGCAGCAGGCAAGTAGAGCAGATAGACGTTGTGGAAGCAGGTTTGGATTCAAGGACTTAATATTATAACTGGGGGGAACTATTTACTAGAGTGGTACACACATACATATAGCAGAGATAATTGGAACCAAGTAAACAAAGGTTACCAAGGGGAAGGGGAAGTAAATAGAAAGACTCCACAGGACAAATATAGAATAGGCGAAAAGCCTGAATTACGTCTGAAGTTTGTGGAGTGGGAGGATTAGAAACCAACTGAATGTTAAGGCCTGGGCCCATCTATGAATGAGCAGGGAACTACAGGGGAAGATGCCTGGAAAGTGTCAGGGGACGACTCCCGGGTCCCCATGACCCTCCCCTATGGCCCACAGCCTCAGGTCTGGCCAGCCCTATCCAGGGCACAATCTACTGTGGGTAAGAAGATGAGATAAAACAAGGGCAAGTATATACACTTGCCTATTGTGGGTAAGAAGATGAGAAGGAAGCTAACTTCTCATCTTCCCACAGTGGCCACAATATCAGCAAAACTTCCGGGGATACCCGGAAGTCACATGAAGGGGTAGGAACCGGGCCCAGAGCATGCGGTGGGCGGAGCATGCGCACATGCAGGAAGCATGGTGGGTGGAAGCAGGTCCGGATGTGGGTCCGGGTCTGGGCTAGTCAGGGTGTGTGCCCTGACAGAAAGGTCTGGAGCCTGGAAGTTGTAGTCCAGAAGATTGGGGTCATAGAAAATATCAAATGATAAAATAATGAAGAATAACATGACCAGAGGTAAGGTAGGAGTGGGGAGGTACTGGAGGAGTGTGTCAGAGACCAGGTTGAGATGAAGGAGTGTCTCCATGGCGGAGGGCTTCGGCCTCAGCGACTTATGCCAGGAGTGCTGTGCCAAGTAACACATCCGTGCCCTAACTTACTAAACTGGCAACCAGAACTGAAGGGGGGTAAACTCTAGTCAATTTTATTACTGAGGTGTAACCTATGTACAAGTTGAGTATATATATAGTTACAACGAGGGCAGGCCCGCAAACAGCGGAGCCAAGCCGAGCGGAGCTAACAGGGTTAGACATTAGCCGATTGAATATTACCAACAAGTCAGGTTACAGGGTTAGCAGAATGGTAGGCAATAACCCAGAAATGGAAAGGAGGGGTAGGCCCAAAGGTGGGCTTGCAGGGCAAGCGAATGTATTGCCCAGCGGAGGCGGGAGTGTGCTAGCGGACATCGGAGCTGTCTGGAAGCCTGTGGGGCTCCGTACTTAGGGAGGCGTAGGTAATAAATTGAAAGGAGGGGTGGTGACCATCGAGGGGTACCGAGGTGATTGCGGAATATGGGAGCTCCAAGGTTAGTGAAGAAGGAGCGGAGGTAGACTGGAGGGATCGGAGGGAGTGGAAGTTGATGGCTGGGAATGGATATGACAGAGTGGAGGTACTGGAGGTACACAACTGGAGGTGCTGGAGGTGTGGGGACCAGAAGTAAGGAGGAGGGTGGATAGGCAAGTTGAGGGTTACCAACAACAAGTAGATCCATAACCTTTGAACAAGGGGTCCAAGGAGGTGGAGGTGTGGTAGGGGAGGTCTGGAGGTGATGCAGACATGGATGGGAGGAAGAGTGGGAGAGAGTCGAAGGAGGAGGTAGTCCTAATCGTTGGCATCGACCGGAGGCAGCAGAGAGAGATTGGGAGGGCTGGTGGAGGTCATAGGAGTTGTGTATGGATAGAGCGGGGGGAGGCAGAAGATCCAGGATATGACAGGCAGCACTGACATGTCTATATTCACCAATACTATTATAAATTTTGCTGTGATCAAAACTGATGGAGATGTATGCATGTTTTTCCCTGGGCTCCTCACATGTATGATGCACCTGTGATTGGTTGTAAGGATTGTATTCCCCACCCTTAACCTTAATCCCCTCATTAATAATATATGTAGCCTCAATATGGCATGTACTGATGGACTGGGAGTGTGAGGCAACACCAGTGCTTAAACAAGCACACCAACATATTCAGTGGACACTCACAGTTGTGGCACAAAAATCAAAGTTCATATTTATTATTATAGAAATGGGATTTTCCCATTTTTAGCCTCTTACAGGCTCTGTGGAGTACAGTATTCCATGCCATGTAAATAGTTAGTATCCAACAACTATCATCACACAAAACCTGACTCAACCATGTTATTGTAAACCAAGCTCTCACAACCTCTGCCACATTATCTGTAGAATCAACCCTATGCTGACCCCCATCCTGCACCCAAAACCTATGGAAATGGACCAATTCAGCCCCACAGTTCTAACATGTCTACAGACTCCTGTTGTCAAAGACTGGATTTGAAAGGGAGGTATGATTCAGTGTTCAGAGGGCTTTTGTCAGAGACCAGATCTGGGACAAAAGACAATGTCCTGTGGCAGAGGGCTTTGGCCTCAGCAACTTATCCCAGGAGCACTGTGCCTAGTAACATGTCCATGCCCTAATTTACTGACTGAGGAGGGACTCTAGAAGAGGGGAAAACTCTAGTTGATTTTATTACTGAGGTGTAACATATCTACACGTTATGTATATATAGTTACATAGGAGGCAGGCTCGTAAATGGCAGGGGCCAGGTGGAGCAGAGCTAACAGAGTTACAGGTTAGCTGACTGAATATTACCAATGAGTTGGGTTATGGGGTTTAGTGGAGTGATGGGCTATAACCCAGAAGCAGGAAGGAGGGATTGGCCCAAAGGTAGACTTGCAGGGAAGGCAACTAAGATGCCTGGCAGAAGCAGGGGTGCACTTGTGGATGTCAGAGCTGTCCAGAGACCTTTGGGGTTCTGTACTTAGGGAGGCATAGGTAATATATTGAAATGAGGGGGTGGTGACCATCAGGGGAGTCAGAGGGGATTGCAGAATCTGGAGGCTCCAAGGTTAGTGACAAAGGAGCAGAGGCAATCTGGAAGACTGGAGGTGGTGAAGGGTGATGATGGCTGTGGATGGATATGTGTCAGGGCACGGCCTAACTGGCTACCCTGACTCCCTATGCCAGAAGGGAGTTGCTGTAAGACGATCTGGAGTGATCCGAAGAATGCAGCTAATTTCGCTTAGCTCTTGCTTAGCATCCCACTCCTATCTTCCATCCACATGTCACCCCTTTCCCACACCTCGCTTACAATTATCCAAATGAATATCTATCTTTTCATGTCATCATTCTATCAGTTAGCTCTTATCTCATTGTAGCCACACTCTAGTGGGTAGCGGTACCCGTGTATATAACCCCTATCTCCGCTGAGGGTGGCACCTCAGCGTTAACAACAACTAGGATTCTCGGGAACACCCTCTTCGTCATGAACTGACATGCAGTCCCTGACAATATGACAGCTTTGGCCTCAGTGACTCAAGCCAGGAGCACTGTGCCCAGTAGCATGTTGGGGCCCTAATTTGCAGATACATGGGAAGTCTAGGTGGAGGGCCCATAAATGGCAGGGACCAGGTGGAGCTGACATATGGAACAGGGTCAAGGGTTAGTCAACTGGCAACGTGGGTTACAGGTTTAACAGACAACAACCCAAAAGGAGAATGGAGAGGGCAGTCCAAAGGTGTTATAGAGATGGACTAGATTCTTATGGTCCGTGACTGCAAGTAGGTAGGTTGTCTCTGCCCTCCTTCATCATATTTCTCTGTCAAACTCCATGCCAAGCTTTCCCACTGGGTTTTGGTGCTGGCTGGTGTCATGGCCCCACAAAGTCCCCACCCCTCTACCACTTTCTGCACCCCCACTCTTGTGCCATTACTCGCGCCCGTTAATCTCGCCATTACCCATCACTTAGCAGCGCCGATAGTGGTTCCCATTCTACGGCCCTGTAGCAGCGCCTCCTTTGTTCTCCCACCACCACTTGGGTTCCTCAGCCATTCGGCCAATACCGTTTTATTCTATTCATTCGCTTAACTAACTAGCGGTTGTTATGGTCGCTGTTGATCCACTCCTTATTGACATTCCTTTATTGACAATTGATTATTCCTTTATTGATATTTGATTTATACGTATATTGACATTCTGATCCGCGTGCCTAGATTGTCGGCCTATCCATTCTGCCTCCCAACTTCGCTGTCCTCTGTTCCATTCATTTCTTCTGTCCCATTACCCTGGTCCTCATCGCTCTTTTAGTTCTGTCATACTTATCATCCCGCTCCCGTCCTGTGCCGGACCGACCGGTCCCTTCTCTGTTCTCCTTTCTTATTTATACTTGTAGTTTACTGTCAATGTACCTTAGTTCGAATATCGACTAGAATCCCCCCCCCAAGTACTCTCATCTTAAGTTCGCCTCTCAACTTCATCCCCGCTTAAGTCAACGTCGCCGCAAGGTCTTTCCCACTAACGTGAAATACGGGACAGCCTAGAACGCATGGCGCAACGCTCTAGCAAAGTTGTTGAAGCCGAAGTCCCAACCCCCTCGACACCTTGCAACAGAGTAGCTCATTAGCTAAGTGACCACTCACGCCACCGTACTCCGCTCCGCTTCCCGCGATCACCTCGAACACAGTTTCTGACAGCTGGGGGAATTGTTAAGTTTCAAGGGACTTCCCTTGACCATTGAGACTTTGATATTAGATAGAAACCAGGGATATGACATGTAAAGGCAAATGCCGAGGATGTTGATGATTATTGAATACATAACCCACAAACCTTGTACCGCAATTGTAACATCCTCACCATTGTGCCACCACTGTAAACTCAACCTGTAACCTCGGAACCATGTCCACCTCCCTATTCATCCTCTCCATGACAAAACCGCAACAAGGAGGGCATTCCCATGCCCAACCTCCTGCTGCCCGCTCCCACCAGTCCACCAGGTGGTTGAGCAGTCACTCCCATCCAACCAGAAGTTCCCTATCAGGAACTGTAGCCTATCCCACCTCCTTAGGAGAGGGATATGGTCCAGGCAGCTCCAGGATGCCTGGCCATGCACCCGCGGGTCCCACTTCCCACGGTCACCCACTACCGTGCACTGGTCCACCAGCCTGCTTTCCCCAACAAATCCCACTACCGGTACGCTCCCCTGAGCGCCAAGTCACCGATAGCCACCAACTGGGTGACTCCCTTTGGGAGTCCCAGTATCCCACACTACCGGTATGCTCCATTGAGTGCCAAGTCACTGCTAGCCAACCACTCCCAGCACACCCACTACTGGCATGCTCCCAGGAGTGCCAAGTCCCCATTAGCAGACAGCCAGGTGGCTCCCTCAAGGAGCCCACATCATACTTGCTACCGGTACACTCCCAGGAGCGCCAAGTTACCATTGGCCAACCCACAGGTTGTACTTCCAGACACTCATCCCATCCCGCTCTCCCTCCGATGGCTACGCAGCCACCTCCATTAGTGAGCCGAACGGTTCAGGTTGGGTTCCCCGGAACCCATTCCTGTAACAAAAGGTGTCATATCCCAGAATCCCAACCCTGTGCTCTCCCACCTCATCAGGTGTGCTGGGAGTGGTTGGCTAGCGGTGACTTGGCACTCAATGGAGCGTACCGGTAGTGTGGGATACTGGGACTCCCAAAGGGAGTCACCCAGTTGGTGGCTATCGGTGACTTGGCGCTCAGGGGAGCGTACCGGTAGCGGGATTTGTTGGGGAAAGCAGGCTGGTGGACCAGTGCACGGTAGTGGGTGACCGTGGGAAGTGGGACCCGCAGGTGCATGGCCAGGCATCCTGGAGCTGCCTGGACCATATCCCTCTCCTAAGGAGGTGGGATAGGCTACAGTTCCTGATAGGGAACTTCTGGTTGGATGGGAGTGACTGCTCAACCACCTGGTGGACTGGTGGGAGCGGGCAGCAGGAGGTTGGGCGTGGGAATGCCCTCCTTGTTGCGGTTTTGTCATGGAGAGGATGAATAGGGAGGTGGACATGGTTCTGAGGTTACAGGTTGAGTTTACAGTGGTGGCACAATGGTGAGGATGTTACAATTGCGGTACAAGGTTTGTGGGTTATGTATTCAATAATCATCAACATCCTCAGCATTTGCCTTTACATGTCATATGACTGGTTTCTATCTAATATCAAATTCTATTTACTTCCTGTTCCCCCTTGGTAATGACTTGTTTACTTTCAGACTCAAACCCCTCTGTTGTATATATGTACCCCTCGTAAATAGCCCCCCAGTTATAATCTAAATGGCTATTGACCCCTCTGCCCAACTTGTCTAAGTTGCCCTTCTCTTCTCTGACACTATCCCATCAGTCTTGAGTGACAGACACACCTAAGGCACTTGGGCAAAAACCCAGTAGAATCACATGATGAGCAATTGAACCTCACTAATGCCTTCCTGTTCAGTAGTAAGGGGGTGGCCTTCAGGCCCCCTCTCCTGGCAGCCTCAGTTCCTTTGTCACCAGCCCCCCTGCCCAAATTGGGGATGAGTAACATAATGGGCACAGCACTCTGCTCCAAGTTGCTGAAGCTGAGTCCCTTCAACACCCTCATCACCCCCAGAGCTCTGCTCTACCTCCAGTACGTCCCTGACCCACTGGAAGATGACCTGGAACCTCACTCCACACAACCACTCGACTGGGAAGCATATGGATAGCCTTCCTGTGGGTCCATGACAGTTGGGGGGAATGACAGCTGACTAAAGTGGAAAACCTGAACCTTGACACCTTCCAGACATGAGCATGTGATGTTCTGTCAGGGGACGACTCCTGAGTCTCCATGACCTTCCCTGTCATATCCTGGACCTTCCATCCCCAATCTGTCCTGTTCCTAGACAACTCACACTACAACCACCAACTGCCTTAACCACCTCTGCCCTCTCTGCTCTACACCTACAAGCCTAAGATCCTTCTCTACCCCTTACCTCCTCTTCCCTATGTACCCTCCCACTTCCAGACCTCTCACCTCCAGACCCCCTTGGGTACTTTTGTGTCAGGGACTGTGTGTCAGTTCACAATGATAAAGGTGTTCCTGAGAATCCTAGTCATTGTTAACGCTGAGGTGCCACCCTCAGCAAAGATAGAAGTTATATACATGGGTACCGCTACCCACTAGAGTGCAGCTACAATGAGATAAGAGATAGCCCGATAGAATGACGACATGAAAAGATAAGTATTCATTTGGATAATTGTAAGCGAGGCATGGGAAGGGGTTGACATGTGGACGGAAGAAAGGAAGCAGGAGCTAAGTGAGATTACCTGCATTCTTCGGATCTCTCCGGATCATCTTACAGCAACTCCCTTCCGGCATAGGGAGTCAGGGTAGCCGGTTAGGCCGTGCCCTGACATTTTGCCTTGGACCTCTGCTGATGTATTGTGAGTAGACTAAGGTTACTAGCATGATTATTAGTAGTCACATTCCCTCCTACTTTACCCCTACCCTTCCCATCCAGATCTCCATACCTCTGTCATCTCTACCTCCAGGTCTCCAGTTGTCCTTCCTTTGGACCTTCATACCCTGGTACCTCCTTATCTCCTGCCCTACCTCCACTCATCATATTCTTTAATTACTCCATATATTATATTTTCCCTGCACCCAATATTCCAGACTATGACCTCTGAGTCCTGGACATTTTCTTTGTGGTATCCCTGCTCACTTGCAGATGGACTTAACCTCTGTTATTCAGTTGGTTCACTGCTTTCCCACTCCACACTCTTCAGATGTAATTTGGGCTTTTTGCCTGAAACCTATTTGTCCTGTGGAGCCAAACATCTTGTCAGGGCACACCTGCCTGACCCAGCCCCACCTGGCCCCACTTCACCTGGTACCCCACCACCCAGTCCTCTCCTACCTCCTTCCCCCTTCTTCTTTCTTTCTCTCCCCATTTCACTTTCTCTTCATTTATTTCACTTTCTCTTTATTTTCTCTTTATTCTACATGGACGACCTTTCTCTGTATCAATGTACCATTGACCCACCTGCAGCATGCTTATGACATGCCCAGCCTGGGCACTTCGGGCGACTCCCTGCTATGTCCAACTTGTGCATTCACAGCAGACACCCTCAGGATCCCCTACAGGGACACCCAGGTGACTACAGCTGTATGCAAGGGTGATGTGGCACCCATCATGTGACCCAAGCCGCATGTATATAAACATACCTGAAGTGGGAACCGAAGAAGTAGCCTTCTCTCACCCTTGGTAAGTAGCATAGCATCCCCCTTTAATAATAATAACACCCTTTTCCACTTCAGTCTAAGTGGCCAGGGACTGCCTCCTGAGCTGGGCCCACCAGTACACATGCCTGCTCCACACCCCATGAGGTTTCCAGTGTCGGGCATCTCACCCAGGCCTCCTCTACCCCAGACACGTCCCTGACACATCTATTCACTTCCTCTTCCCCTTGGTAATGCTTGTTTACCTTTGGACTCAAATATTCCTATATGTACTCTTGTGAACTTCCTAGTGAATATTGAGCCAGATATAATATCAAGTCCATCGATCCCCCCATCTGTTACACCTGCCTAAGTCGCTCAAGTTGATCCCAAACTAGCCTGAGCAATGCACTTGCCAAGGGCACCTGGTATGATAAACAAAATGAATCATGTGACAAGCAATTGATATAGGAGCTCAGCTTATGGGCACTCCTGAGTTAAACTGTAGTGTTAATACACAAGTAGTAACAGTTACAGTTTGACTCTGCAGTCATGTGACTATAAAACAAGAAGAATAAAGAGAAAACAAATGAAACAAGAGGTAGATAGACTGCAACAATTGACCCTCACTAATGCCTTTGCGGTTAAGTAGTAGGGGGTGGCCACTCGGCCCCTCCTCCCTGGCAACCCAGTTCCTTCATTGCCAGCTCCCCTGACAAATTGGGGATGCAGTAACATAAGGGGTGCAGCACTCCACTCTGAGTCACTGAAGCCAAGTCCCTTCAACACCCTCATCACCCCCAGAGCTCCACCCCACCTCTGGCTTGGACACTTTTGGACAACTTCTGGGAATAGTCCATGACACTCCCCTATGGCCCACAGCTGTGTAAACAGCCCTGTCCAGAGACCAGAAGCGAGACAAAGGAGTTGTCTCTGTGGCAGAGGGCTTTGGCCTCAGCTGTTATAAAAATGGGGCCTAATTGGCCCATTTCTATAGCATCCAGGTGCAGGGAGTGGCCATGACATCGAAATAGTGTTACAGTTGATGTAACAGAGGTTTAACAGTTGACTTTACAATGACATTAACAAGGTGTGGATTTTCGTGATTGTTGTTTGTTAAGTTGTTATTATTTACATATCACGTGACTTTGTACTGTACAGGCCCATAAGAGGCTAGAAATGGGAAATTCCCATTTCCATAACATCAGTGACTCAGACCAGGAGCGCTGTGCCAAGTTACACATCTGTGCCCTAATTTACTGACTGGCAATGAGAACTAAAAAGGGGGATCAATTCTAGTCGATTTTATCACTGGAGTGTAACCTACCTACAAGTTAAGTATATATAGTTACAGCGAGGGGGTCCCATGAATGGTGGGACCAAGCGGAGCGGAGCTAACGGCGTTAAACATTAGCTGACTGAATATTACCAACAAGTAAGGTTATGGAGTTAGCAGAATGGCAGGTGATAACCCAGAAACAGAAAGGAGGGATAGGCCCGAAGGTAGACTTGCAGGGAAAGCAAGTGAATTGCCCAGTGGGGGTGGGAGTGCACCAGTGGATGTCAGAGCTGTCCGGAAGCCTTCGGGGCTCCATACTTAGGGAGGCGTAGGTAATATATTGAAAAGAGGGGGTGGTGACCATCGAGGGAGTTGGAGGATGATTGCGGAATACAGGGGCTCCAAGGTTAGTGAAGAAGGAGCAGAGGTAATCCAGAAGGATCAGAGGTGGTGGAAGATGATGGCCATGGATGGATATGACAGCACACTACTGTGGGTAAGAAGATGAGAAGAAGGCTAACTCTCATCTTCCCACAGCAGCCACAATATCAAGGAAAACCTCCAGAAGTCACATGAAGCCTGAGGCCCAGGGCCTGTGGCATGCAGCACAGGGTGTGTGCAGGAGGGGTGGCAGTGGTGCAGTGGCAGAGTCTGGGCTTCAGGGTATATGCCTGACATGTTCCCACCTCCAACCCTAGACCTCTTGGAATCCCATTCACATCTCCATCTCTGGAACCTCTAATCTTAGCTCCAACCTCAGACTTTGACCCCACCTCCCCTTAAGTCCATTGTATTGCTGACCTCACATTTATTTACTCTTGCCAATATTTCCAGACTGTCAGGGCCCGGCCCTCGTTCCATGACGGGCCCAAGGGGGTCCTCCGAGTCACTGGGGTATCTAGTCCCAGTCCGAGGTCTTCAAACTCACTGAGGGGGCTAGCCCCAGCCTTCACAGGAAATGAGTTGAGAAGAAGGGTAACCTTCTCAACCTCCTGTGAAGCCGCTACAAATGGGAGCCGGGAACTATACAGTTTTCGGCTCTTTGCCGACTTTCCATAATTGGCACCCCCCCCCCCCCGTGGGAAGATTCTGGGCGAGCTGCTCGCCCAGAATCTTCCCACGGTTGTGGCTGTGATGGTTTCTGGGTGAGTAACTCACCCAGAATGTTCCCACGGTCTGCATGCACGCAGGATTGTGGAACAGTGAAGGGAAAAATAGGAGAAAATGGGGGAAGGGTACCTGAGGGTGTGTGGGGTCAGGGGCTGTGCCCTGACACAGACTTTCACTTCCATGTCTGGACCCTGCGGTCCTTACTGTGTTGTCCTATTCAATCCCACTTATTTCCCTCATTCCTATTTGGGCTACTGCTTCTTTTCTATTCAATTGGCTAGCCATTCCCCACTCCCATTCTCCCTCCTACCTTTTTGGGTACCTAGTAACTTGTATCCCTAGTCAGAAATCAACCAGCTTACCCCCCCTTAAGACTTCCCTGAGCTAAACCTGAAATTAAGGACCCCCAGGACAACCTGTAGCAGCATAGTGCTCCACCTGAGTCACTGAGGTCAGGGCCCCTCCATCTCCTTTTGACCCCCCAGAACTGTACATTGAACAGGCTCTCCACTTGTACTCTCACTCTGTCACTCCAGGGTTACATCTGTCCACTGTTTGTGTACATAACAGAATTGTCATGACTCAGCATTTTCCAAGGTCAGGTGACCACCTCCCAACCTTTTTCCCATGTCCACTTTGATCCTGCTGACTCCATGTCAGGGCACACACCCTGACTAGCCCGGACCTGGACCCACATGCGGACCCGGACTCAGACCCACATGCATGCTCTGCCCCACATGCTCCATGCACCGCATGCTCCGGGCCCGGTTCCCACTTCCCATGTGACTTCCAGGTATCCCCGGAAGTTTTCGCCATATTGGGCCACTGTGGGACAGTGAGAAGTTAACCTTCTCACTTTCTTACCCACAGTAGGCAAGTGTATCTTTGTCAGGGACGCGTCCGGGGTCGAGAGGGCCCGGGGGTAGTATCCGGCACTGAGGCCGTCGCGGGGTGTGGAGCGGGCGTGCGTACTGGCGGGCCCGATCCGGGACAGTGGTCCCTGGCCACTCAGACTGAAGTGGAGAATGTGTTATTATTATTAAAGGGGAAAACTATACTACTTACCTGAAGTGGAGAATGTGAGAAGAAGGTTACTTCCTCGGTTCCCACTTCAGGTACATTTATGTACATGCGGCTTGAGTCACATGACAGGTGCCATGTCATCCTCGGGGGCAGCTGCAGGCATCCGGGTGTCCCCATGGGGGATCCCGAGAGCGTCCACTGCATGCGCTGTAGGAGAAATAACGGCCACACTATGGAAACCCATTATGAAAATATGCCAGATAAATCACAAAACCTCATACGACAAGTAGATATGAGAACATAGAAGGACCTGAATTTTAACGAATTTTACGAATTTTTACGAATTATTACGACTATACACGATAAATCGAAAGAAAGAAAAATAACAAAAATACTTCAAGCTTACCATCAACGAGACGGAATTCTCGGGGGAATTTATAGCAAATATTAAACCAAGAATTAGGACAATCGACCAAGATTTGACTATAAAAATAATCAGAGAACCTCCACGGAAACTACTTTCCCACGTCCGCACACATAGCAAGGATGGAAGTACCACGGAACAAAGATTCCTCAGGAACTAATGCAAAAGTCAAAGTCGTGTTTATAATAGGAAATGTAGATGTCACCCAAACGGAACCAATGAGAGTAATTATAGGGGAAACTACCCATAAACGACGGAGATATGACTAAAACTCCTGCAAAACGAGGACAATGTCTAAAAAGCAAGCGCGAAGATTAACTAGTAACGACCGAGACAAGCTTGATAGCCCATTAGAAAGGAAAGGATCTACTCTTAATCCTCCCAAATTTCCATAATAAAAGGATCATGCGTTAATGAGAAATCCAATAACGGGAATAGCGACATCAAAAGTCCGAGCTCAGGGACAAGACGATGATTGCGTAGGATCCATAATTAAAACATACAACGAAATTTACACGGAAATTATGAAAAATAGGAAACTATAGTTATGCAAATTCTCAGCCCAAACGGTCCAGCCGTTGTGAAGTTATACCCATGACGGGAATATAGGAATCCGCATCATGTGTAATGACACGTGAGGGTGGCGATGCGCAGGGAACCGGCCGTCGGAACCGAGATCCGCACTTCGGCAGATCGCGAAGACCAATTTCCGTCCAAATAAGGAAGAGCCCGGTCAAAACAAAGCACGAAAGGTGCAAAACAACCTTAGATCATGAGGGAAAAATCTGAAATAAATCACAGAAGCCCATATGAAAGAAATAAACACCCGCGCATATCATAAATCCCGAACAACTAAACGAAAACGGCTCCCGCATACGAACAACTATGGGAACGACGCACGTGATTACCGAATGTGCGCGCGAAACTTTGCTAACTCAACGAATACAGGGAAATAGGACACAACCTTAGTACCATTGGAAAGGTGGGAATAAATGGAAATTTATGATACCAAGAACGTGAGAAAACATCCAGAAATGAATGAGATACAAGGACATGAAGTTAGAAACCTGAAAACACGCGGGAAGACAGCTTCAAGAGGTCTAGAGCCCTAAATAAAATACATAAAAATATGATATCTTCGAGGACGACCTACTATAACAACGAACAATACATATGGAGGATTAGGATGTGATAATACAAAAGGGAATCAGGGAATATGAACGAAATTCACGAAAACTACTAAACTACGACGGACCATGGCGGGAATTTTAGGGAACGATGTTCTAATGAAGTAGAGAGCTATAACACATTCGTTTGAGTAATTCTTGATTACTAGCAACTTTTTCTTTCAGTTTTAAACCTGAATAATTCACTCATTTATCATTTCAGTCTCATTTTAACTAAAATGTCACTAAATAAAATTGGAATAAATCAGCTGAAGGTCTCAGCACAGTCGCACGCATAGTAATGCGAGGTTTGAATTCAGTATGACCGAGTCATAGCGAACTTAATGGGAAATATGGGGAATTTGAAATAGGGAACTGCGGCAAATGCGGCGCAGACAAATTCTAATTAACCATTAAAATAGCTTAGGCGAGGAAGGACAATAAGGATTCCAGGCGCAGTCTGACCGCAGTAGACCGCAGTTCAGCGCAGCAGAACTATAGCGTGAAAATTTCACTTTTTATTCAGTTTGAGAAAAATACACTGTAAATAAATCCTGTAAATAGAAGGTAGAGCGTGAAAAAGGAAGGCGACCCAAGGAGTATAAAAGGGAGACCCTTTCTGCGACCTTTCGCCCCCCTTAGAGAAGTAAGAAAATAGAGTATTATTTTTCTCAAGCATTTCTGGTTGTCACTCCAGTGCGAAAAAGTGATATACAGTTAAGATTGCCACTGTAGTAAAAGGCAGCAATTAAGGAGAGAAATATTAAGTAGATATTTCAACAGGAGAGCTGGTTAACACTCCAGATTTCAAAGTGTAAACACAAAACAGTTATTTTGCTACTGTTAAAACAAGCAATAAAATAAAGACAAAAATAAAACGAACTCAAGGGACACTCCAGACACCATCCAAATTCATTAACTGAATAGAATCTTTGAAACTTCACCAAGTAGAAGATTAAATTCAAGTTTAAATCCAAATTAAACAACGCTACACAGAATTACACCTAGACAAATTAATAAATTTCAATAAAGAAACAGCTCCGCAGGGCTCGGTTTATCTGTAAGTCAATTCCCAGGAACTTTAAAACTAACCCATAAAAATAGAATTAGCCAAAACACTCAGATTGGTACTATATTTACAATAAACAACACTAGTACACTTCCCCATCCTAACTAAAGAACCAGGGAACAGCTTGGTGGTGGTCTCGTTTGAACCTCCCAACTGACCTTCCTTCGTTCTCCCCTTCAGCGCGCATGCTGGGCACAGCGGGAAGCCGTCCGGGGTGTGTGGGCTGGACGGGTCAATAGTACATCGATACAAAGGAAGGTGGTCCGTGTAGATAGAAAGAAATAAACAGGAAGAGGAAGGTGAGAAGAATGAAATAAAGAAAAGGGGAAAGAAGAGGGAAAAGAAGGGGGAGGAGAGGGAGGAAGGAGGGGGAGGGGGATA
Organism: Cantharellus anzutake; assembly: GCF_015039405.1. Taxonomy (NCBI): domain Eukaryota; kingdom Fungi; phylum Basidiomycota; class Agaricomycetes; order Cantharellales; family Hydnaceae; genus Cantharellus; species Cantharellus anzutake. The sequence goes on from NW_024067043.1 coordinate 206,516, forward strand.
GACAGCGGGGAGCGGGTGTGGTGTGGCCGGGTGGGCCCGGGTGGGCCCGGGTCAGGCGGGTGTGCCCTGACAATCTTACTTGCCTCCTATCTTATACCACTTTCTTACCCACAGTAGAGTTGTGCCCTGGACAGGGCTGTTCACAGGTTAGACTGTGGGCCATAGAGAGGGGTCATGGGGACCCGGGGTCCATCCCCTGACACTCCACTCCCCACCTGCTGCCTCCTGTGTGAGCCCATTGTTGCTTTTTGCTTTTCACCACTGGCAGCAGGCTTATGCTCTTTCCTCTTTTCATCCCACCCCTCAACAGCTGTGTACAGCCATCCATCTCCCACAATATTTGTTTGTTTATCTTCTTATTGCCATTTTCAAAATTCCTGGCAATGCCAACATGGCACACTGAGGTACACATACTGTAGCCACTGTGGCAGAGAAATTCCATTTGACTTCTAAACTTTATGTTGTGCATAGCTTTGTATCTTTTGTTCTGGCTGGCTACCCAAATAGGAATAGTGTGGGCAACTTGACCAGAGCATGATATCTGACTATCAATTCAGTATTGTGCTCAGGCATCTGCTGGGTAATTACACACCTCACAGTTGAGTCATATGCATGCTGCCAACCATGATTTCCTTGTACATGTGATGCTTAAAGTAGCAGCTAATTGTATTGGTAGTGACTGTGTTCATTTCTCATTGGATGGCCATCAGTCATAACAATCATCACAATCCTCCATGACAGTTCATGCTCCATCACATAAATTCAGAGCGATGCATCAGTCTTAGCAGATTGATGACAGCTCATGAGGCTCTATTCTTATTCATGGAAAGTCATGCACATTCATAAGGGGGCATGGGGGTGCATAATGTGTCCTGTCAATTTCCAACTTAAATTTGGTCATGAAGGTTCATGAAAACTTTGGTGAGACTGCATGACTGTGTATGCTCCTGCATGAAGCCTCATGAAGCCTCATGAATTTCCATGCAGGCTCATGAAACTGCATGACTTCATGACTTGGGATTACACTTTTTTTCAGTTACTGCCCACTCATTGGGGAGGCTAATTCCCTCATGTGTGGGTTTGACTGTAACTTAGAACCATTCAAAATTGTGGTCATCATTCACCTATCACAGACCACTAGTTTTGATGAGGCTGCCTTTCATGATGTATTGATATTTTGATATTAGATTTTGGTTGCTGCAACAAAGAAGCTCACCTTCTTGCCAGTTTGGCAGCTGCCAGGGGCTGCATCTGGTGAGTCCATCTTGTAAAATGCCTGCATCAATAAATATCACATATTGGAGGACACTAGGAAGCCTCTGAGGTCAATCTTCATGATGGAGATCAATTAAAATCAGGAAAATTCATCATATATCCAAACTAATTTTATGTCAAACTATAACAGCATTAACTCAGAGGTATCTCTATGGAGGAATGTTGTCTTACCAACCATACAAAGAAACATGCATCAGGGATTCCCCAATCAAGAATTGGCAATATGGGAGCAAAATGGCTGTTAGCATTGTGTCATGGTGTTGCATCTATCCATGGGACCACCCTGTTGTGACTGAAGATGTCAGTCCACCCAACTTGCATGCAGAGATTGAACCATGCATTGGAGTGAGAGTGTCAGAGACCAGATATGGGACGAAGGAGACATCCCCATGGCGGAGGGCTTTTGTTAGAACTAGGCGAGGGTGGACGATTCTGGAGGGGAACTGGAGTCTTAGCAAGGAGGGACCTTGGCCTCAGCAACTCAAGTGGAGTGCTGTGCCATTGCTGTTTGTCCATTTGGTCCTTAATTTCACAGTAGGCGAGCAGGAAGTCTCTAGGGGGCATTTCAGGTCGATTTTAGACTAAGCTTAAAACAAGTATGTACAAGCACCAATATATATAATGGAGGGGGCAAAAGCACAAGGAAACAAAGGGGATCCGAATTGGAACGAAGGTGTCCAAACGGGAACAAAGGGATGACAGAAGTGGAGCAGTACCGAAGGTCATAAGGCAGAACCTGTGGTACGTCCAAAAGGAGGTAAGGAGGGCGAGGCCCAGAGGGGCAGGAGGATGAGGAGAAGTGGGGATGATGACTAACTGGCTAGAATGGGAAGAAGCAGCAGTCCAAATAGGGATGAGGGGAAAACGCAAGAGATACATTACAAGTGGCGAAAGAGCCAAAGATGATCCATGGAGCTTGGAGCTTACGGAGCTTACAGAGCTTACGGAGGTTATGGAGGCAGGGTTGAAAGTCCGAGGAATATTGGCAATGGTGTTTACACAGTATGAGGTCACCAATGCAATGGACTAAGGCCGAGGTGGAGTCAAAGTCCGAGGTAGGAGCTATGATGGAGGCTCAGAGTGAAGGTACGAGCGGTGTCCGAGTACGAAGTACGGGACAACGGCAGAAGGTCGTAACTTGGTGGGGGGTCGACAGAAGAGGGCCAGAGGGAAGAGAGAGGAAGGAGGAAGGAGGGAAGGTGTGGAGGAGAGGAGAGGTGTCAGGTCCGAAGGTGAGTATCAGAGCGGATGGACAAAGAGTAGGAGGATGACGGAAGGGTGGATGTTATGGAAATGGAGATTCCTATGGACCATGCACACAGGTAAGACAATTCCTTCCCTTCACTTTGTTCTTTGCCAAACCCCATGCCAAGCTTTCCCACTGGGTTTTGGTGCTGGCTGGGGGATTTGTTGATTTCCAAGGGACTTCCCTTGGCCATTACAACCTTTGTATTAGATAGACACAAGTCATATGACATGTATGGCAAATGCCAAGATGTTTTCTCATTATCAAATACATAACCCACAAACCTTGTACCACGATTGTAACATCCTCACCATTGTGCCACCACTGTAAACTCAACCTGTAACCCTGGAACCATGTCCACCTCCCTATTCATCCTCTCCATGACAAAACTGCAACGAGGAGGGCATTCCCATGCCCAACCTCCTGCTGCCCACTCCCACCCAACCAGAAGTTCCCTATCAGGAACTGTAGCCTATCCCACCTCCTCAGGAGAAGGATATGGTCCAGGCAGCTCCAGGATGCCTGGCCACACACCCGCAGGTCCCACTTCCCTGTCAGGGACTCGTCCAGGGTCGAGGGGGTCCGGGTATAGCATCCGGGACCGAGAGCCTGGCGGGGGGCGGATCGGGCGTGCGTACTGACAGGCCCGATGTGGGACAGTAGTCCCTGGCCACTTAGACTGAAGTGGAAAGTTGTTATTATGATTAAAGGAGAAATATTGTACTACTTACCTGAAGTGGAAAGTTGAGAAGAAGGCTACTTCTTCGGTTCCCACTTCAGGTTCGTTTATATACATGCGGCTTGGATCACATGATGGATGCCACGTCACCCTCGCACACAGCTGTAACCACCCGGGTGTCTCCGTGGGAGATCCCGAGGGTATCCGGTGCAGGCGCGCGTGCTGGGCACAGCGGGAAGTCGCCCAAGGTGCCCGGGCCGGGTACATTGTGGGCACGCTGCAGATGGGTCAGTTGCACATTGATACAGAGAAAGTCGTCCATGTAGAATAAAGAGAGAATAAAGGAGAAGTAAGATAAGGAGAAACTGAGGAGGGGAGGATGAGGGGGGAAGAAGGGAAAGGGGGAGGAGGTAAGGAAGGGTGGACCGGCGGGGTACCGGGTCAGGTTGGGCCGGGTGGAGCCGGGTCAGGCGGGTGTGCCCTGACATTCCCACGGTCACCCACTACCATGCACTGGTCCACCAGCCCGCTTTCCCCAACAACTCCTGCTACCGGTACGCTCCCATGAGCGCCAAGTCACCAATAGCCACTGTTACAGGAATGGAGTCTCTCGCGACCGTGTTGACTGAACGTCCACCATGGCGGGTCCTCCTTCTCCATATCTTCCCTTCTCTTTGTTACCTTCTCCCCGTTACCCCCCTTTCTACACGTTCACTCCGCGCTAAGCTTTCCCTTATCGGGTTTTGGTGCTGGCCGGAATATTTATTCTATTTCGTGAGACTTCTTGCGATCATTTCTTATTCAATAGTTAGCATCACGTTTATGTACGGCAAGAGCCGAAAAGACGGAACCTAACGAATAACACACCACCCTCTGCTGTGCAACAACTGTAAACCTCCTTGTGCCAACACTGTATCGTCTGTGTAAGATTGTGTATGTCTCGGTTGTCGTCTATATGGGTCATCCCTGCCGAGGTTGACGACTCTAGCCACGGATCATCGAGTTCGCATGTGACTCAACTCAGGTATGCGCGATCACCTTTTGCTGCGACTCATGTCGTTTGCCCAGGTACTGGGCCCACGTCTGTCTCACCTTATGGTGAGCATCTGGTTAACTCTACAGATGTATGGGTATTTGATACAAGCCCGCTCCCTTCGTCGCCGGTACGCTGTAGGCGGGATAATCGCCCACGCACAGAGCCGGCTCGGATACCCGCTTCCAACATTCAGAAATCTACTTCCATTCATGCGACGACTCAGTACAGATTTGGTATCCAAAAATAGTGCTAATTCGTACGATTCCGACGATATCAAGAACGTCCCAATCGGTGGAGGTTTGACGGAGTTCTATGTTGGGCATGTTAGGCATGGCAGGTCACGAGTATGTGCGGGCGTGGGAATCTCAAGCGGCAACCCAGAATTCCAGCCTCACTCGTTCCCACAGCGTCTAATAAATTGGTAAAAATGCTTATCGGCTGTGTGAGAGTTATCTCCGGCTGCATTTCCAATTTCGGTTTTTAATTCCGTAAATCCGTTGAGATATCGCTTATTTTCTTTTATTTTCATATTTTGCCATCATTTCAGATATTGATTGATATTCTTTTATTGTTACTGTTACCCTTCTTTTTATTATTTCGCCTAATAAGGTACCCAGGTGCCATATGGTACCAATATTCCCCATCTATTCATTCTAAAAATAATTATTTCTTATAATCCTGTACATACCGGATTCTGGAAAAAGAAGTTCTCCCCTCCCCCATTTTCTCTAAGGTGCTAGGACGCGCTAGAGTGGGTGTGAGTGAGTGGATTCCAACAGTAGGAATAAGGGCAACAATCTAGCCTGCAACGAGTGGGTAGTGGATTTGTTGAGCCCGGACCTTGCGGAAATCCCGGAGAACTCACCACAGAGTTAAGGATCGAGATAAGCAGAGTATAGTCAAGAAAGTAGAGGTTTAGGGAGAGTTTGGCCCCACGAGCTTAGTCGGCATAGAGAGCCGCGAGCCCTCTTTCAACGCTCTCGCGAGCGCCAAGTAGCCGTCGAACCCACCATGTGTCGTTCGACCTACGAACGACTAACTCCTCCGTCACCGGTACGCCCTTACGAGCGCCAAGTATCCGTTGGCATGTATACAGACCGTCCGCCAGATGAATGGTCTCATACCTTGTTGCTGGTACGCCCAACTGGGCGCCAAGTATCTGTCAACCCAGCCCCTGGCAGCTCCCTCAAGGAGCTGGAACACCACTTGTTGCCAGTACACCCAATTGGGTGCCAAGTACCTGTCAATCAATTCTCAGGAAGCTCCCTCAAGGAGTCGTTATCTCACTCGCTACCGGTATGCTCCCTTGAGCGCCAAGTACCCGCTAGCCCTATGTCCTCGACTAGTCTCGTTCAGGACGTTCTCTCAACCTGTGATCCTATACACCTGCACACGGTACGCTCACGTAACGAGCACCAAGTATCCATTGTAGCAGGCTCCCATTCACCGCGAGGTCTCAGCTTTCTGTCAAAAGCTCCACGGCCATCGGATAATTCTAATTGCATGACTAAACTGCCCTACATACATGAGGTGGACGATTCTAAGTCATCTATAAGGACGGAAAGATGTGGGTTACCCTCAACCCATTTCTTTAACAGCCACCAACTGGGTGACTCCCTTTGGGAGTCCCAGTATCCCTCACTACCAGCACGCTCCATTGAGCGCCAAGTCACTGTTAGCCAAACACTCCCAGCACACCCGCTACCGGCACGCTCCCAGGAGCGCCAAGTCCCTGTTAGCAGACAGCCAGGTGGCTCCCTCAAGGAGCCCACATCATACTCGCTACCGGTACGCTCCCAGGAGTGCCAAGTTACCGTTGGCCAACCCACAGGTTGTACTTCCGTACACTCATCCTATTCCGCTCTCCCTCCAATGGCTATGCAGCCACCTCCATTAGTGAGCCAAACGGCTCAGGTTGGGTTCCCCGGAACCCATTCCTGTAACAGTGGAGGTGTTGTGAGGAGGGAGCAGAGGAGTAGGAGGAGTAGTAGTAGGAGGGTGGAGGGAGGGGTGGTGTTTGGTCCAAGGTGGGTATTGGAGTGGATGGAGATAGGACAGGAGAGGGACGGAGGAGTGGAGGTGGCATGGGGGGTGAGAAGAGGTGTGGTGCCAGGACCGGAGGTGAATATCGGAATGGACAGCAGTAGGGTAGGACTCCAGAGGTGGTGAAGGAGGAGGTCTGGGAGTTGGGTTGGGTTGGGTATGCACAGATATGACAGCTTTGGCCTCAGCGACTAGACCAAGAGCGCTGTGCCTAGTTACACATCCATGCCCTAATTTACTACCTGGCAAAGAGAACTAGAAGAGGGAAACTCTAGTCAATTTTATCACTGGGGTGTAACCTATCTACAAGTTATGTATATATAGTTACATAGGGGCGGGCTTGTGAATGGTGGGACCAAGCAGAGGGAGCTAACAGAGTTACATGTTAGCTGACTGAATATTACTGACAAGTTGGGTTACGGGTTTAGCGGAATGACAGGCTATGACCCAGAAATGGAAAGGAGGGATCAGCCTGGAGGTAGACTTGCAGGGCAAGCAACTAAGTTGCCCAGTGGGGGCAGGGTGTGCTAGCGGACATCAGAGCTGTCCAGAGGCCTTCAGGGCTCCATACTTAGGGAGGCGTAGGTAATATATTGAATTGAGGGGGTGGTGACCATTGGGGGAGTTGGAGGTGATTGTGGAATCTGGAGGCTCTGAGGTTGATGACAAAGGAGTGGAGGTAGTCCGCAAGGACCAGAGGTAGTGGAGGGTGATGGCCATGGATGGATATGACAGAGAGGAAAAACGACCCTTGCATCAGGGCCCCTATGCTCAATTCTCCTATGACACCATGAAGATGAAATGGACCTGGCCAGGGCCACGATGCTAGAAAACAAGATCAGCAACAACCATGGAAAATCGCTGGAGGGAAGATAAACCCTGCAGTGCTTGCCCTGGGCAGAGGACAAAGCACCCACACTGGTTTGGGTAGTGGAACAGGTACTTGAATCCAATGCTGCATTGGGTATCCAAGTCATTGTACCTGACAATCAAGGGGTCCTCCAATTTGATGGGGAAGAACATCGGTTTGTAACCTGCAATGCAATGCAGGATGGTGCCAACCCCATCTTCATCCAGGTGTGGAGCTGTAAATGACCCCACAGTGGCCAGCATTGGTGTCCTCCGAAGGGACTCATGGAATCAGGTTTCCTAGGGAGCTGGAATGTCTCCATGTTCCATTGATATTTTATATCATCATCATCAAGGGTGGAGACACAAGGGAAGGTGAAGCTATACAGCACCTGCATCATGAATGAGAGGTCATCAATTAGATTGATGTTCATGATGCAATCATGCTGGACATGCACCTTTTCAGTCCAGTGAGAAGAAGAAGGATGTGGGGTAGGGTTGGGAACATGCAGGACAGCCAGCTCAGGCCAATCATTGATGTCGTCGAGGTTGGGGATAGCAAACTCAGTGATGAACTTATGCCAGTCATTATCCCCCCTCTGGAGGTGGACCCCTTCATGACAGTGGCAGCTGTGTCATTATCCTCAATTGACTCGTCTTCAGCCATAGCCTTCTTCTTTCCCTTTCTTCTCTTTGGCATTTGAGTGGCTTGGGCCTTGTACCTGTCAGAGTGGCCTGCAGAGTGCTGCAAGCACATGTGCTTTTGTCAACAGTGTCTTCTTGCATCAGGTCAATATCCTGAGGGGGAGCTTGGGGACTTGAGGTGTGATTGAGATAAGTCCATGCATTGTTAGGATGGAGAGGTCCTGTACTGCTAGACCCCTCTCTTGCATACACTCACCACCACTTGGAGGATTGTGTTCTCCATCACAACCTCCCCACAGGAAATAGAGGGGAAGGGGGCCCCCTGACAAACATGTGACACCAGTGATGTCCATGTGGGCATGGTGCCAGCCCAATTCATGGTGGTGTCCATGAGAAGGACACAAAGAGAAATGCAGACCCAATGTTATGAATGGAGAGCTGCTGGTGCTGTGTGAGCAAGTGTGAATGGAAACAATACGATATACTTACTTTTCATCTTTCATCCATTGAATGTGTTCATGCTGTAGGATCATTAGGAAGGGTCACTCACAGCAGTTTGGGGGGGGGGGCTTGTCAGGAACTCAGATCCTAACTCAAGAATCTGATGGAGGCCCCATGCAGCATAAAGGATATTTGCTCCTAAGCAGCACTGGCCAGCAAGCACCTTGAATGATTTGGCTTTATTCAAAAGCCAATTTGTGTTGCCAGCAAGGAGTGAGATGGGAAGAATTCTTCCATCTGCTTCTTGGGGCTGGTGCACTTTCCTGACCTGCAGGGGTGTAGTCAAGGAGGGCAAGACAGCACTGTTGCACCCAGTACTGGATCTTGCACTTGTGTCCATGTACTCACTGTGGATGACTGGGGATCTCAACAGGATTTGGATATGTTGGGGTGGTGGATGAGTACTGCATCCACATTAGGGCTAGCCTTGTCTGAAGGAGCCCAAAGAAAAGAAACATATGACTTGCAGGAAGTATGTGAAACCTATGTAATGATGAGGGGGATGTAGATGTTGGGGACATCCCTGCCTGTTTTTTCTCCTCATCTTTTGTAAGGGTTTTTCAGTCCTTGATCCAGTTCTCAATCCCAGAGCAACAGCTTTGGATGGCCTCCAATGGCAGGCCTGAGAGGGGGGATGTCAGGGCACACACCCTGACTAGCCTGGACCCGGACCTGCATGTGCACTCCGCCCCACATGCTCTGTGTGCCACATGCTCCAGACCCGGTTCCCTTTTCACCATATTGGGGCCACTGTGGGAAAGTGAGAAGTTAAGCTTCTCACTTTCTTACCCACAGTAGTTATGCCCTGAGATGGGCTGTGTTTACAGGTTAGGCTGTGGGCCATAGAGAGGGGTCATGGGGACCCAGGGTTTGTCCCCAACAGGGGATGGGGATGGTTAAATGCCATTGGAAGTATGATGCCATCTTTTCAAGCTCAGTGGGGACCCAGCTGTTGTCCTAGATCAGTGATTCCATAGCAGTGGAAAATGTCAATAGTGATGGTTTTGAAATGAGAATCAGCAGCAATGAGCAATGAAAAATAAGCAACCACATCACATCATGCTTGCCCAATTTAGTTTATTCATTCATTAAGCCTGTTATGCTTATGGAATTGATTGGCTGCTAATTTGTCAGGGCAATAGCCCTGAACCCCGAGCCATATGTAATTATGAGGTACATATAGTCACGTGGGTAAGTGGTAACTTCCATTAACTGCTTACACACACTGTAAAATACACACCTTCATATCACTTACAGCTCTGTGTGCTGAGCTACCCCACTGAGACCTCACATAATTCATTTGCTTATTTCCTTTGGGGCCATCCACCAAAAAAAACTGTCAAGGTGTTTACATGTGGATCATCATTTTCCATGCATTTTTGGACCACAAGTGTGGTGCACCCAGTATCCATAACTGCTTATTCATGGGACTTCTGAGAACCAACTGATGATCATAGCACCCAATCAGTGTCAGTAAACTAAGCATTACAGGGATGATCATGAATATAATGACTGAAATATAGCCAAGGCAAGGTTGACAAACTAACTAACCATGGGAAGATTCTGGGTGAGCTGCTCACCCAGAACTTTCCCATGGTTCAATGGCACATGGATCCAGTAGTTCCCACTGTCATATTCCAAATACAAAATTGTAGCCATATACCCATCAGGCAAACAGGAAAGGATGGGGACTGGATTGGTATCCAGCAGGGTCAGGGAAAGAGGGTAAAGGGAATTGGTCCAGTTTGGGGGTCACAGTCCAAGGTTGGAGCTAAGACTGGAGGTGGAGACATGAATGGGATGCCAGAGTGGAGGTCCGGAGTTGGGAGCATAGATGTTGCGTGCTCATCTGGAAGGTGTCATGGTCGAGGTCAGACCTGGAATGGTCTGGAGTCAGACTGAAGGTGGTGTTGGAGCCAGAGGTGGGACAACCTCTTGGGAGTTGGCAAGGAAAAGGTGATGGAAGGGAAGTGGGAGTCCAGAGTCAGTTTCAGAGTTCTGGGAGCCCAGAGTGGAGGTCAGGATTGTATGGATATGACACCTACAACATGCCCAGTCCCAGGTGTGCAGATGACCCAGGTGTACACCCATCACATGCCTGCAGCAGATGCCCTTGGGATCTCCCATGGAGACACCCAGATGGCTGTGGCTGTATGTGAGGGTGATGTGGCACTTCCCATGTGACCCTGGGTACATGTATATAAACACAGCCAAAGTGGGAACTGGAGAAGCAACCTTCTTCTCATCTTTCCCACTTCAGGCAAGTACCCTAACCTAGTTTAGTTTCCCTTTCAGTGACAATATGTACATCTTTCCCACTTCAGTCTGAGTGGCCAGGGACAGCTGTCCCATATTGGGCCTGCCAGTATGCACACCCAGTCCACCCTGTGAGGTCCTCAGCACCAGGCACTATACCCAGACCACCTTGGCTCCAGATGCATCCCTGACAATTGACTGGGGGATGACCATGCATAACGATAAGTTGTGGGGAGAACAACTCACCCAAGACTGGTTGGAAGCCCATACAGTCATTGACTGATAAGAGCAAACACCACCACAGAACCAAGAATAAAAATATACAAGCACTTGGAAACCAATGACACCATGAAAGACTTGCCAACTATATGGCCATGTGTCAGGGATGGCTCTGAAGAGGCAGGGGTAGTGGCATAACACTCGGCGTTAGCGGCCTGGACAGCGGCAGGGTGGTGAGACCATATGGCAGGTAGCCCTCACTCGGGCTGGTGTCCCTATGTGGCTTCTTAGGCTGAAGTGGGAATGTATTGTCATTAAGGTGAAAAGCTAAACTAGGTTGAAATATGTGCCTGAAGCGGGAATGAGAAGAAGGCTGCTTCTTTGGTCCTGCTTCGGCTAGGTTTATATACATGTGAAAATGGGTCATGTGGAAGTGCCATGTCGACCTTGGACAAAGCCAGGTTGTTGCAGGCAACTCTGTGGTCTATCCCAGGTGTAAGAGAGGAGAAATACAAGTAGGGACGCATGGCATGCTCGGCATCACAGCACCCATGCAGGGTGCTCAGCATTGGACACATCTGTGCTACAAATATGGAAAAGGGAGAGGTCGTCCATATAAGGATAGAAAGAAGAGAGAGAGAGAAGAGAAAGAAGGAAAGGAGGAAGGAGAGAGAGGGAGAAAGAGAGGGCAGAGAGGGTGCAGCGCGGTACGGTGCGGCGTGCCCTGACACCATGATAGGGACAAGAGAGCCAGGGGTGGGGCTCTATAGGGTACCCATTCTGCACTGCTAAGCCAACCCAACAGGGTGTTTTCAATAAGGGGCCCCTGGGGCCTCTTATCACCTGCACCATGACACAAGCAGGGCCCCAACCCCAAGTGAATGCATAAGCAAGAGCTTTGAGTCACAGCCTGCATCATAGCATGTTGTGGCAAGGGGCCCCCAAGATCAATATGGGGGCATTGAAAATGCCCTGTTGGGTTGGCTTAGCAGCACAAAATGGGTACTAAGCCCAAATGAACAACACTGTAAAGTTGAAAGAATTAGAATAAAAACAAAATGTAACATGATTAGGATGTCTAAACAATGGAAAATAAGAATGAAATAGAAATTGGGCAGCATTCATACCCCCAAATTATTCAAAGCATTCCCCAAGCTATCAGGTTGGCATTTTGGAGGTAAGCCAGGTTCGGAGTTGTGGAATCTGTTGAAATCCTAGCACCTAAGATTGGTGGAATAAGCAGAGATGGTGCATTGAATTTAGACCACCAGTAGCTTGCAGCATCACAGAGTCAAGCTATGTGTGGGGAGGTGAAAGGGAAGGGCCTGTCACAGGGACAGTGCTGACTGGACCTCCCACTTGGTTGGCAAGGGGAGGAGTTTTGTTCTTGAGGTATTGGAGGAGCTCATAATTGGAGAGATTGTGAAATGGAAATGTAAAAGAGTTTGATGAGCTTAGGCACTACAATTCTGTTGTCAGACACAACACCTGAAGACAATAATGGCAAACATGATGAGATTGGTTGATTGCCATGCTGTCCTAGGCACAGATGACCTAGCCTGTTAAAAAAGGAAAACATGAAATGTTAGAATTCTTGGTATTATGGTGTATGCTTTGACCAATTCATGTTTGTTGATGCTGAGTCATGTGGCATCTTAGATTTTCATTCTTGGTTACATTGCTGCCAAAGTCAGTGTGCCATGGTGTCAGAGTCTGCACGTCAGTTCGCGCATAAGAATCTCCCCGGGAAACTAGTCGTTGTAAAAGCTGGGGGCCAACCCAGCTGGCAATAAGGCCTTATATACATGAGTTCTGCAACTCATAAGAGCGTGGCTACATTGGGAACACATGGTAGCCGATAGAGAAGCGACATGAAATAGGAGAATAGATCATGTGGATAAGGGGGCAATAACAGGTGAGGGATGACGTGATAGCGGAAATAGTGCATTGAATACAGCCTGCGTTCTAACTACGGCAAATCACACGCAGATATCGGCTTACGGGTACTCAACCTATCCGGATAGGGGCCTGGGCCAGCCGGATAACCGTCCGTGCCCTGACACATGGTGCCTGACTATAAACCTAATTTTTGGACAACCCAACCTTCCCTCAGTCCACATACAATGGGACTGAGGTGAGTTGGTTATCTCTTGTCTATCTCACACAAATCATGTATTAAATACTTGTACACCAGTGATAAACTTGCTAGTCCTCCATTTCATCTTATACATTTTACTCTATCAATCTCATGTTAAATAATGTTCATGTCCAATCAAGACAGCTTGAATGTTTGCCATAGTATATGTCCACTGGGGCAGTGTGCATACATAGTTTGAGAACCAACTCCTGTACAGTGGTGCTGCAAAGCATCTCTTTCAGAAATGTCCCAAGAGGGTATATGATAACATGAACTGAGTTCATACTTCTAGCCTTTTTATCAACACCAACAACCATGAAAGCACACAAGGAAAAGCCACAGATTAAGAAGCAGAAGCATGACCAATATCAAGAGGCCAATATTGCACCAGTCCAGTTCATCATAAATCCTAAGTTGTTATGTATCTCATCCCTTGTTGATATCAACTGTCATATCCATCTATGGCCATCATCCTCCACTACCTCTGATCCTTCCATACCTCCACTCCTTCGTCACTAACCTTGGAGCCCCCATATCCTGTAATCACCTCTGACTCCCTCGATGGTCACCACCCCCTCAATTCAATATATTACCTACACCTCCCTAAGTATGGAGCCCTGAAGGCCTCCAGACAGCTCTGATGTCTGCTAGTCAATTCTGGTTCTAGTTGTCAATTTCAGACTAGGGGTACAGGAAACTATGCACAGAGTGTATATATAATAATACAGGAGTGGAGTTGAGGACAAAGGGAACTGGAAGGAGACAAAGGGGGACTGGATGAGGGAACAACCCCAAGGGTCAAGGGTTGGAACTCTATGGTGCTTCCCAAAAGGGCAAGGCCAAGAGGGGAAGGAGTGGAGTGGGTTGTGGGGAATGACAGCTGACTAATGTGGAAAGGAAGCAGCCATCTAAATAAGGAAGAGGCAACAAGAGGATTAAATGACACCATACAATAGAGACTGCAGGGTCCGGAGTCGGAAGTCAAAGTCTGGAATATTGGCTAGATGTAATAAATGAAATGCAATAAAGAATACAAGGATGTAAGACAGAGGAGGAGGTTGTCATATCCATCCCCGGCCATCGACTTCCGGTCCCTCCGATTACTCCGGTCCAACTCCGGTCCTTCCTCACTAACCTCGGAGCTCCTGTATTCCGCAATCCTCTCGGTACCCCTCGATGGTCACCACCCCCTCCTTTCAATTTATTACCTACGCCTCCCTAAGTACGGAGCCCCGAAGACTTCCAGACAGCTCTGACGTCCGCTAGTGCACTCCCATCTCCGCTGGGCAATACACTCACCTGCCCTGCAGAGCCCACCTTCGGGCCTATCCCTCCTTTTCGTTTCTGGGTTATCGCCTGCCTTTCCGCTAACCCTGCAACCCAACTCGTCGGTAATATTCAGTTGGCTAATGTTTAACCCCGTTAGCTCCGCTCCGTTCGGCTCTGCCAATTGCAGACCCATCTTCGCTGTAACTATATATATATCCAACTTGTACATAGGTTACACTCCAGTAATAAAATCAACTAGAGTTACCCCCCTTCGGTTCTGATTGCCAGTCAGTAAGTTAGGGCACGGACGTGTCACTAGGCACAGCGCTCTTGGCATAAGTCACTGAGGCCAAAGCCCTCCGTCATGGAGACTCTCCCTCATCTCGAATCTGGTCTCTGACAGAGGTCAAAGTCCAGAGGCAGAGATGTGACCAGAGTTCCAGAGGTGGAGGTGTGATGGGGTTCCAGTACAGGAGTCTGGAGCTGGAGGTGTGGAGCATCACAAGCTCTGGTCTGGAAGGTACAAGGTTGGGATCAGACCCAGAGTAAACCGGAGTCAGACCAGAGGTAGTGTTGGACGTTGTGTTGGAGCCAGAGGTAGAGTGGACTCTCAACAACCAACAGGGGGAGGAGATGGTGGGGGATGTGGAGTTCTGGAGGAGGGGATGGAGGTCCAGAATCAGGAGCAGAGGTCCGGAGTTGTATGGATATGACAGCCTTCTCCATTCTCCTTTTGGGTTGTTGTCTGTTAAACCTGTAACTCAAGTTGCCAGTAATATTGTAAGGAATGGATGGTGGAGCAGTGTTTATTACTTTATTCCTGTTTATTTCTTGTTGTACACAACTGTATTTACATTTGTATGGCTTGGGCTCAAGTAAAGGGTTCTTTACTCTTTACCCTCACCCCTGTCAAATCTAAGCTCGATACAGCATATGATCTTGACAGCCAGAGGACTGAGGAGTCACCCAGGTTGGAACCCACACCAGCCTTACAAATATTCAGTTGACTAACCCTTGACCCTGTTATGTCAGCTCCACCTGGTTCCTGCCATTTATGGGCCCTCCACCTAGACTTCCCATGTATCTGCAAATTAGGGCCCTGACATGCTACTGGGCACAGTGCTCCTGGCTTGAGTTGCTGAGGACAAAGCCCTCTGAACACTGAGTCATACCTCCCTTTCAAATCCAGTCTTTGACAACAGAGTCTGTATAAATGTTAGAACTGTGGGGCTGAATTGGTCCATTTCCATAGGTTTTGGGTGCAGCATAGGGGGTCAGCATAGGGATGATTCTACAGATAATGTGGTGAGGTTGTGAGAGCTGGGTTTACAATAACATGGTTGGGTCAGGTTTTGTGTGATGATAGTTGTTGGATACTAACTATTTACATGGCATGGGATACTGTACTCCACAGAGCCCGTAAGAGGCTAAAAATGGGAAAATCCCATTTCTATAATAATAAATATGAACTTTGATTTTTGTGCCACAACTGCAAGTGTCCACTGAATATGTTGGTGTGCTTGTTTAAGCACTGGTGTTGCCTCACACTCCCAGTCCATCAGTACATGCCATAATGAGGTGACATATATTATTAATGAGGGGATTAAGGTTAAGGGTGGGGAATATAATCCTTACAACCAATCACAGGTGCATCATACATGTGAGGAGCCCAGGGAAAAACATGCATACATCTCCATCAGTTTTGATCGCAGCAAAATTTATGTAAATAGTATTGGTGAATATAGACATGTCAGTGCTGCCTGTCTTCAGTAACTTTCATCATTAATTATGGCAATATTTGCTTCACACTTGATTGAACAATGGAAACCCCCCCCTCTGCTCTGACCATCTGCACATCACTGTGGCAGCATTGAGTGTCAAATCCTTGTAACAGAGCAAAATAACAAGCACATAGAAGCTGTTACATAAATGGCCTTTGGGAGTTCATGAGCATCCATGGGTGTCCATGAGCACCCATGGGCACCCATGAGAGTCCATGAATATCCATGGGATTCCATGAACACCCATGGGAGTCCATGAACATCCACAGAAGCCCATGACCACCTATGGGAGGCTGTAAAAGTCATGTAATTTGTCAGAAAATCCATGGAATTTCATGAAATTTCAACAAATCCCATGGAATCCCATGAATTTTCATGAATTTTCATGAAATTCCATGGAGCCCATGGAGCATCTATCACTTTTCATGAGTTACTGATTCCTTACAATAGCATCCATCATCCATCCAGCCTCCAGCATCCCAGCATCCCAGCACACCAACATCCAGAGTCCAGCATCCAGTTCCCACTCCAACTCCCAACATCCCAAAGGTCAAGCATCCAAACCAAATCAAGCATCCAAGTCCAAAAACACCCTATAACCCAACCAATATTTGAGGTGAAGGGGCCAATAGGTAATGTTGATTCTTTTGGGGTGGAATTAACAGGCCTTCAAATGTGTCAGGGCCTGGCCTCAACCCCCATCTGGCCCATCTTCACACTATGCAGGGCATGAGATGAGAAGAAGGGTAAAGGTCTCATCTCCCTGCTTGGTTGCTATATAAAGGAATGGGTCACATGTCCACAACTATACAGCTCCTAGAGTTGTGTAGTGTGACCTGGAGGGAACATCCAGGTGGCAGTGCCCATAGTTGTGGCTGTGCAGGTTTCTGGGTGAGCTGCTTGCTCAGAAAGTTCCCATGCTATCCCATGCACATGGATGCACAACACACAGAAGCAACAACATGGCAACAATGAAGGAATGGGAGGAAGGGAGTGGTTGGGGAGTCTGGGGCACCCTAGGGCAGGGTGCTGAACCCTGACAAAATGGCAGCAGCAGAGATAGCAAAGAGTGTCCAGACTGCCAGCATGACTTGTTGTAGGCAGGATAATCGCCCACATGCAGTGCTGGCTCAGATACCTGTTTCCATGATTAGAAAACCACCTTTCATTCATGTGACAACTCGATATGAATTTGGTATCTAAAAATAGTGCTAATGTCACAACCCAACATATCTGTCACTTCCATCAACGTGCCCTAGTGCCACTTGGCCCATCCCACCCATTAACATCATCATCCATCCATCCATCTGTCCACCTGTCACCCTCATCCACACTTCCTCCCCTGTGTGTGTACCTCCCAACCAAGGTTGCCCACTCAAGTGGTTCTTTGTTGTCTGCCTGCCAGCCAGATGGCTTGCTAGATGGCTGGATGGCCTTTTCTCTTTTGTTTGCTTGCAGACTATTGTTCCTCCTTTTGTTTCTTGCTTGCCTTTTGTTGACCAAGTTTGCCGATATTAACTATTTGTCTCTTTCTTCATTCATTAATATCGCACTTGATCCACCACTCCTTCCGGGCCGGTCTTATTTAGTTACTTGTGTTTATAACGTGTGTAGGTTACACCAGATGTACCTCAGTTCGTATATCAACTTGGATTCCCCCTCTAGACTCTTCTCCTCATTGTAAGGCTCCTGTCTGAAATTGGGACAACAATGTAAGAACGAAGCGCAGCGCTCCACCCGAGTCGCTGAAACTGAAGTCCCGCCCTTCTGACCTTACGAGCCCAGACGACTTTGCACGCCTTGCGGATCATCCGGATAAGCGTCCAACACGTTCCTGACAGCTAATTCGTACGATTCCAATGATATCAAGAACGTCCCAAACAGTGGAGAATTGACAGAGTTCTGCATTGGACAGGTTAGGCATGGGAGGTCATGAGTATGTGTGGGCATGGGAATCTCAAGCAGCAACCCAGAATTCCAGCCTCACTCGTTCCCACAGCATCTAATAAATTGGTAAAAATGCTTATCGGCTGCGTGAGAGTTATCTCTGGCCGCATTTCCAATTTCAGCTCTTATTCCACAAATCCGTTGAGATATTGCTTATTTCCTTATATTTTTATATTTTGCCATCATTTCAGATATTCTTTTATTGTTACTGTTACCTTTTTCATTATTTCGCCTAATCAGGTATCCAGGTGCCATATGGTACCAATATTCCCCATCTATTCTTTCTAAAAATGATTATTAGATATAATGCAAGTGTAATTTTTCCTCTCACCCCAATGCATGGTTTGATCTCTGCATGCACATTGGGTGGACTGATGTCAGGGGATGCACATGCTTGCACAGGTTGCTCCGATAACCTAGTTGTGATTAAAGCTGGGGGAAAGGAGTGTCCCCATCTTAGGGTCAGCTATATACATGTAGGGTCCAGCAATAAGGAAACCAAACAGATCGCCGATAGAATCACATGATCATAGAATGTTCCAGAACAATGCCAGAGATGATCCAGGCCACCAGGGCTTAGGTAAGCCGAGTAGATGGGAATTGCCAGCATACTTCCCACATGCATATGTGCAGCCAGCATAGGGTCCAGGGTCATTGCTGATCCCTGACAACTGATGTCAGGGCACACACCCTGACTAGCCCAGACCCGGACCCACATGTGCACTTCTGCCCTGCACACTCTGTGTGCCGCATGCTCCGGGCCTGGTTCCCACTCTTCATGTGACTTCCAGGTATCCCTGGAAGTTTTTGCCATATTGGGGCCACTGTGGGAAAGTGGGAAGTTAACCTTCTTCTCACTTTCTTAACCACAGTAGTCATGCCCTGAGATGGGCTGTGTTTACAGGTTAGGCTGTGGGCCATAGAGAGGGGTCATGGGGACCTGGGGACCATCCCCTGACAACTGACACCTTCAGTCACAACAGGGTGGTCCCATGGATAGATGTAACACCATGACACAATGCTAACAGCATATGTCTTGGACTCATATTGACAGCTAACAAGTGGCTGCTTGTTGGTTGGGCAACCTGAGCCAACAGATGGTGTGTGATCCACCATTATGCCCATCTGCACCCAAAGGACTTTAGTGAATTCAGGCATGAATTCAACAAAGTGAAGGCTGCCAACCTGGAGGGTGGTGGTGATATGTTCACTGCCTGGTGGAATACTTTGTGGCTCCATGAAGGCTGTATGCAGTCCAGGTGATGATGGACCTGGGGATCCTAGAATGGTTTGTTTTGTAGACAAGCTATGATGACACCCAACTATTGTGTCTCATGGATAAACTTCTTGGCACCCATACATCAATTTGTCTTCCTTCCATTGTTTTGTGCTTACTCATAACGATATATGCATGCAATGTAACAATATGTATGCAATGCATCAATATATATATTGCAGGAGAGTGAGTCCAAGAACAGCAACAGCCCACAAAGGTATTGTGTAACAAAGATATAGCACGAATCAGCTATGGTATAATTACAAATGAGCAGAAGTATGATGGCTGCTTTTAATACAGGGGAAAGCTGTTGCAGGGGTCAGAGGATACCTCCATGCTAAATTCTTGCCAACTCTCCACATTGGTGTCCACACTTGACAGGGCCTCCCTGGTCAGAACCCATTGTAGTCCCACAGCCCATTCATCTTTCAAGAAAGCTGGGTGCTCCTTGGAGCAACCCTCTGGCCTCCTTGTCAGTGTCACCTCTGGTCTCACTGGAAGGTTTCTATGTTCCCTGAGGTACTCACTCACTGCTTGGGAAAAATTGTCACAGAATTTTTGGTGGTAACAAGAGTAAGTAGCTGGTGATTTGTTGGGATACTGCACAAAAATTGAATCTCATTCCTAACCTCACAGTACCACAACATACATTGTGGAAGTCTCTCCACAAGGCATACTGAGAAAGTCCAGGGTTCAGTGCAATGTGGGGCACTGTCATATCCATACATACCCAATCCTGTTTCAACTCCCAGACCCTTTCCACCACCTACAGAGTCCTACCCTATTCCCATCTGCTCTGATCCCCACCTTTGGATCTGACCCCACCTTCCACTCCTCCTGACTCTCTCTTGACTAATCTCTGCCAAGGTACAACCTCCTGTTCTCATCCCATACCCTGAACTCAGACACCAATCATACCTCCACTCTGAGATCCCATCTTGGTCCTGACCTCAGACTTTGACACCACCCCAGCTTATGTTAAAGAAATGGGTCATGGGTAATCCATTTCTTTCCATCCTTATAGACGACTTGGAATCATCGACCTCGTGTATGTAGGGTGGCATAGTCGTGTAATGAGTATTGTTGGAGCTTTTGACAGAAAGCTGAGACCTCGTGGTGAATGGGAGTCTGCTATGATGGATGCTTGGCACTCGTTATGTGAGCATACCGTGCACGGGTGTATAGGATCACTGGCAAAGGGAATATCCAGAACGGGACCAGTCGAGGACAAAGGGCTAGCGGGTACTTGGCGCTTGAGGGAGCGTACCAGTAGTGAATGATATAACAGCTCCTTGAGGGAGCTTCCTGAGATTTGGTTGATGGGTACTTGGCACCCAGATGGGTGTACCCGCAACGAGTGAGATTCCAGCTCCTTGAGGGAGCTACTTGAGGCTGGGTTGACGGATACTTGGCACCCAGATGGGCATACCGGCAACGAGGTATGAGACTGTTCGTTTGGCAAATGGTCTGTATTCGTGTCAACAGGTACTTGGCGCTCGTAAGAGTGTACCGGTGATGGAGGGGTTAGTCGATCATAGGTCAAACGACATGTGGTGGGATCGACGGCTACTTGGCGCTTGCGAAAGTGTACCGGCGATGAGGGGAGCGGGCTTGTATCAAATACCAATCTGTCCATAGAGTTAACCAGATGCTCACCATAAGGTGAGGCAGACATGAGCCCAGTACCTGGGCAAGCAACGTGAGTCATAACAAAAGGTGTTTGTGCATACCTGAGTTGAGTCGTGTGCGAACTCAACGATCCATGGCTAGAGTCGTCAACCTCAGTAGGGATGACCCATATAGATGGTGACCGAGACATATACAATCTTACACAGACGTTACAGTGTTGGCACAAGGAGGTTTACAGTTGTTGCACAGAAGATGAGGGTGTGTTATTCGTTAAGTTCCATCTTTTCAGCTGTAGCCGTACATGAATGTGACGCTAACTATTGAATAAGAAATGATCATGAGAAATCTCATGAAATAGAATGAGTAATCTGGCCAGCACCAAAACCCAATAAGGGAAAGCTTAGCACAGAGTGAGTGTGTAAGAAGGGGGGAAGCGGGGAGAATGTAAGAAAGAGAAGGGAGGATGTGGAGAAGGAGGACCTGCTGTGGTTGACATTCAGTCGACACGGTCGCAAGAGACTCCATTCCTATAACAGCTTAAGTCTTGCATTGGTGACCTCATTTCACATAAACACCATTGCCAATATTCCTTGGACTTTCAATCCTGGTTCCTCAGTCAGTAATCACCCTGAGCTGACTAGAAATCGACTTCAACCAACTTGGATGCCCCTAGAGACTTAACTCTTGCTATGTCTGAAATTAAGGACCAAAAGGACAAACAGCAATGGCACAGCACTCTGCTTGAGTTGCTGAGGCCAAGGTCCCTCCTCACTAAGTCTCCATTTCCACTCTGGAACTGGCCAAGACCCCTGTCTCTAACAGGCACCATTGCATCCCACAATTGTTTGAACCAACCCCTTGGGAAATTCCCCTGGCCCCATTATTGGTCATCCTGGTGTCAGGGAATACACCCTGACCTAGCCCATACCCGCATCCACACCCACACTCGCACCCACACCTGCGCCCACACCCAGCTGTTGCGCTTCCCGTGCGCACCCTGTGCCAGACACTCCATGCAGCTGGATGCCCTGGGCCCTGGGTCTCAGGTCTCATGTGACTTCTGGATATCTCTGGAAGTTTTCGATCTATTGTGGCCACTGTGGGAAGATGAGAAGTTAACTTCCTTCTCATCTCTGACCCACAGTAGGATTGTGCCCTTGATAGGGCTGGCTAGACTTGAGGCTGTGGGCCATAGGGGAGGGTCATGGGGACCTGGGAGTCATCCCCAGACACCTGGCTGGCATGAGCACAAGGTGAGAAGCCTCAAGGCAATTTCCCAGGTGAGAGATATGGACAGATCACATGTCATACAGTGGGAAGTAACCTGGGCAAATTGTAATGGGTTGGCCTGGTGCCCCATCACTATTAGATTTCAAGTACTGGGACCTCCTATCAGATACACAGTCTGATGGGGCCATTATGACAGGGTACCCTGGGAAGAATTGATTAGTTACCTGGGCAGTTTTGATATAATATATTAATTGGGCATTGTACTATACAGTAATACAAAGTTTCAAAGATATGGGATGCTAATGGCAGTAGATGATGTGGGATGCTAATGAGAGTGGAAGTCAGGGTCAGGATGTATGGTTGTGACAGTGATGACCATAGGGGGTGTTAGAGGTGATTACAGAAAATGGAGGTAGGGTGGGTGGAATGGAGAGGTGGGTTGATGGAAGCGAATGGAATGTGGTACAGATACATGGATATGAGAGGATTGTGCTGATCCACATCTTTGTGTAGCATCTTACCAAAGAGTGGATGCTTACCCATGCATGAGCCAATGGTTTTTCTCCCATCCTAGTGGCCTGCCAGGCCCTTCCCAAAATGAAAATTTCCTTATAGGATAGGTTCCTAATTGGGTAATTTCTTTATATGGAAAGTACAGTGATCCATATATATGGCAATTTTTTTGACAGAGAAAAAAATGAAATAAATGGTGAAGAAAAGAACACCTTGACAAAGGAACAAGGAATAAAGTGTCAGGGTTCAGCACCCTTCCCTAGGGTGCCCCAGACTCCCCAACCACTCCCTTCCTTCCGTTCCTCCATTGTTGCCTCGTTGTTGCCCTTGTGTGTTGTGTATACATGCACATGGGATAGTGTGGGAACTTTCTGAGCAAGCAGCTCACCCAGAAACCAGCACAGCCACAACTGTGGGAAGATTCAGGGCAAGCACCCAGAATCTTCCCACACTCACTGGGCCTGCCACCTGGATGTTCCCTCTCGGTCACACTACACAACTCTAGGAACTGTATAGTTGTGGGCATGTGTTAGAGACCGGAAGCAAGATGAAGGAGATGTCTCCATGGTGGAGGGCTTTGGCCTCAGCGACTCAGACCAGGAGCACTGTGCCTAGTAACATGTCCATGCCCTAATTTACTTTACTGGCAGCAAGAACTAAAAGGGGGATCAACTCTAGTCAATTTTATCACTAGGGTGTAACCTATCTACAAGTTAAGTATATATAGTTACAGCAAGGGCAGGCCTGTGAATGGCAGGACTGAGTGGAGTGGAGCTAACGGAGTTAAACATTAGCCAACTGAATATTACTGACAAGTCGGGTTATGGGGTTAGTGGAATGGCAGGCTATAACCCAGAAATGGAAAGGAGGGATAGGCCTGAAGGTCGACTTGCAGGGCAAGCAAGTGAATTGTCCAGCGGGGGCAGGAGTGCACTAGCAGATGTCGGAGCTGTCTGGAGGCCTTTGGGGTTCCATACTTAGGGAGGCATAGGTAATATATTGAATTGAAGGGGTGGTGACCATCAAGGGAGTTTGTTGGAAAATCCTGTTTGTTTAAACACCCGGGAAACGTTTCATGGCATTTTTTTACAACAACTACCCAACAGCTGATGAGAATACATTGGTCAGTTGTGGTGGTGCTTTATGTGTTATATGAGATGGGTTTTTGACGATTTTGATGCTGTAGGAAGCATTTATGACACATTTATTAAGTTATTAAAAACATATTCAGAGTGTTTGAGGGGTATAAAAACACATTCAATAATATCAAAAAATGCCATAAACAATTTATCACAACATTTAGATGCCAAAATTCATGTTTAAATGTCAAATTTTGGCATTTTAAATGTCAAGTCTTGTGCTTTTGATTGATCTCACAATTTTCTGACATTGGAGCCAAAAAATGTCTTTCCTTATCAAATATACAACCTCCAAAACCTTGTACCACAATTGTAACTGCCACCATTGTGCCACCACTGTGAACCTTCCCTGTAACATCTGACTTGACCCATATCGATGTCTACATCGATATTCTTATAATCTGTGAGAAAACCTCAATGGCCCAGTGAGTGCTCAGACACCGGACCTCACTCTTCCTGCTCCCACCCCCCCCACTGGTGGTTGAGCTCCCATTCCTACACTTCCTGTAGTACCCTACTGGGTCCTACAACCCTTCCTCCCAAGAATGGGAGGGAGGAGTGACTCAGGCAGCCCCAGGGTGCCTGGCCACTAGGGGTCCGGGTGGATCGGATAGGATCGGATTAGGATCAGAAATCCTGGATTGGGACAACCTCCCAATGGCCAATCCGGATCCGCCAGATGAAAATCCCGGATGATCCAGGATGATCCAGGATAATAACATCTTAAGATTTCTTTGTATTTTAACATGTATTTACCTGAATTCCGATCATACAATAAATTTGGAAGCTATTCAAATGGGCTATTCATCAATGTAAAGTGTGTTGACACTGTGGGAAACAGTCCTGACACCCCTTTACACAGTGGTCAGCATGAGTACAGACATTGAGTTACCCCAAAAGACTCGTGTCCAAAAAAGTATTTTGCATTTTTCTCGATAATTTACTGGTCAATTTAGTCTCAAATTGTATATTCTGGAAGCTATTCAAATGGGTTATCCATTGGTGTAAAGTGTGTCAACACCGTGGGAAACAGACCTGACACCCCTCTGGACAGTGGCCAGCATTGTGCACAGACAGTGAGTTTGGACAGCCACAAGTATTTGCAGACTCGCGTCCAAAAAAGTATTTTGCATTTTTCTCGATAATTTATTGGTCAATTCACTCTCAAATTGTATATTCTGGAAGCTATTCAATAGGGCTATCCAACTATGTAAAGTGTGTCTAGACCGTGGGAACCAGTCTTGACACCCCTCTGGACAGCAGCCAGCAATGTGCACGGACAATGAGTCAGGAGTTAAAATATCTCAGATGACTTTGCTACAATACAATAATTTCGGAGGCCCCCAAACCAATAAGGGGGCCATTAGTTGCATGCTAGCAATGGGACTCCATCCCAGATGCCAATCCCGGATCAAGAATACATCCTGACCCCCAATCCTAATCCGGCATCCGGGATTGAAAATTCCGGATCATCCGGGATAATCCGATCCACCTGGAGCCCTAGGTGCTACTGACAATCAACAAAAATCTCTAAAAATCAACACTCACTCCTGGTCACTCTTGACAATCATCAGGAGTCCTAGGCTGTTTTCTAGATGTGCTCTGGCATGGCTGATCTTCTAGACAAAAGGGTACTGCAAATCTGAGGGGGGAAGTCCTTTGTATCATACAGGAAAATACTGGAAAATCCATGTGCCCAGGAATGAATGGTCCATGGGGCCACAGAATAGAAAAGAAAGTGATGGAAATAAACCCACATCAAAAGCAATATAGGTAATATAAAATGAATGAAATGAATATAACCAAACCCAAACTGCTACTCCTCATCCTTCTCCCACTGCTCCAATAAATCCTCCTAAATTGTAGCTTTCTGCTGATACCAAATTTGTCCAAATCGGTCCTCCCAAAAGGGGATGGAAATGGGCAATAGGCTATTACCTGGGCCAGAAAGCAAGATTCCAACTGGGTCATCGAGATGACACATAGTCCTGACTATGTTCCAATTCCAGTCCCTAAAGATACTAAATTCCCTTCAGATTTCTTCACCAAAGTGAGCGTCTACAAAGAGAAAGCGAAGGGAAAGGGAAAGGCCTCAGTGGATTACTCCTTCCCCAATAAACCAGATCCACACAACAATGGTATCTTCAGATCTGGGGTATTGGAACTCAGCTGGCACCAGGAGTGTCAGTATTGGCAGACAACTCAGGAAGTCTTTCACACGTGGAACATGCAATTGCAAACACAGCAAGACCATGTTGCATACTGTAATTCAAAAAAACCATCTTCACTGGGCAATGGCTGTATACCAGCCAATCAAGATTGCTGAGGGAAAGGGTTCAAATACCCATCACCTCTCATCCAAATTCTGCATCACCATGGTGCTCCTTTCCTGTCAAGATACCAAATGCTGTCACCCCCTGATGCAAGGCAATGGCATTACTCCATTTCTCTACCTCTCACTTCTTCATGCCTTTAAACCTTGGACTGACGAAGATCCCAATGACTTCGACTTTGTCATTGGCCATGCCAAGAATTTGATGCAAAACAAAAATGAGTACATCCAGAACCCCACTCTTTTTGTTCAACAGCTCCAGGGCATTGGTGATGAGTCTGGGGATGAAGTTGATGAAGAAACTCATTTGGGGGGCTACAAAGCATGTCAACAAATCCATGCAGGTGACATCCACACTCTTCATGATGCATTCAAGGACATGGGCTGGGTCCACAGGGGGGACAATTGCAATGGCCCAATTGATGATAACCTCATTAATGCATGGAATGCATTTG
This sequence comes from Cantharellus anzutake, assembly GCF_015039405.1. Classification (NCBI taxonomy): domain Eukaryota; kingdom Fungi; phylum Basidiomycota; class Agaricomycetes; order Cantharellales; family Hydnaceae; genus Cantharellus; species Cantharellus anzutake. Next base: position 232,973 of record NW_024067043.1, read on the forward strand.
AATCCATAAGTTGTATACCAATAAATATTCATGATGCAGGAGAATGTCATATCCATCTACAGCCATCATCCTCCACTACCTCTGATCCTTCCAGACTACCTCTGCTCCTTCGTCACTAACCTTGGAGTCCCCGTATTCCACAATCACCTCCAACTCCCTCGATGGTCACCACCCCATCAATTCAATATATTACCTATGCCTCCCTAAGTACAGAGCCCTGAAGGCCTCTGGACAGCCCTGATGTCCACTAGCACACTCCCGCTCCTGCTGGGCAATTCACTTGCTTGCCCTGCAAGTCTACCTCTGGGCCTATCCCTCCTTTCCATTTCTGGGTTATAGCCTGCCATTCTGCTAACCCTGTAACCCAACTTGTCAGTCAGCTAACATTTAACTCCGTTAGTTCCGCTCTGCTTGGTCCTGCCATTCACAGGCCCACCCTTACTGTCACTATATATACTGTAAATTAGGGCACGGACGTGTAACTAGGCACAGCGCTCCTGGTCTGAGTTGCTGAGGCCAAAGCCCTCTCCACCATGGAGACATCTCCTTCATCTCACTTCGGGTCTCTAACAGTGTCTACCATTACAGAATCATAGCAGGCTTGCCCATCAAAATCTGGATTGGTGCAGAGTAAATCATGATTGGTGTACCAGTGAACTTGTGACTCAATATGTGACCTCAAGCAAGCAGTACTCGGTGATCTATGTGAGTGGATCAGTATGAGGCCATTGAAAAGGCTGGATCCTACATTCTCAGTTTTAGAAAGTATGGTTGCCAGCCCATAAATTGTTCTGAGGAAATTGGGTGTTTTCTGCTGGAAATTCTTCAAAATGGAATGTTGGGTCATGGTTTGTTCATGCTCAACCATGCTGAGAGTGAGGCCATATGGATGCCTGTGTGGGCTGTGTAATTTGATCATCCTGTTGTGTTGGAATGTGTGAGTCTTCACTGGGCTCCCTGGACATTATCTGCTGAGCATTATACTGGCCAACAGGGAATTCAGCTAGTGCCATGTCATGAGTGTTGAGGAACCTGTAACATGTAAGCTACATATGGGACATAATAAAGAGACTCACCACTCTACAGCTTGATACATCCCAGCAGTTGCTGGGACATGCTCCATGATCAATGGCCTGGATGTGGACCAATGACACATTTCATGAGCAGCATCACCTGCTGGCATCTCCAGGATCTAGTCCTCATCCCCATTGGAGTCTGAGAACCATGTCAGTGAGCCCAATGGAAGGAGGACATGGACTTACCTATACACTGTGAGACACCCTGAAAGTCCATCAGACCAAAAAGTGTCGAAATGTCAAATTCAAGTGCCTCTGGTGGGCTGACCAAGATGAGAGGGCCAACAGTGTCCAGCATTTCCTGGAATACATGTGGTTCCATTTGTAGCACATGGCCAAGTGGTAGTGTGGTGGGCATCCAGTTTTTGTCATGCTGCAGTGATTCCACATAGCTAATGAAGCTACAGTATGAGGCCTGCAGAGCTACATTGAAGTCGTCAATGTGGGAAGGGAATGAGGAAAGGCTCACAGAGTCACAGTGCAGAAATTCAAATGTTAGTTTCTCAGCAACTCCTTCAAGTTTGTCTCCTACAGGAGCAGGTCTTGGAACAAGTGAGATGGTGTGCAACTGGACACTGTGGAGGAGCTACTGGCCCTGTCAGTTTCAATCACTCAACACATGGGAAACTTGCCTTGGCATTTGCCTCTGGATCTGGAGAGACCCTCGCTGGAGCTCTGGATGTGTATATGGTGTTGATGCCGAACCAAGAGGTGACAACTTCTTCCCAGAGGACACATGTCACTGTTTCTTCCCTGGTCACATGAATTTTGTTGATGCGAGGAGCTTCCAGTTTCTGGGTATGTTTCCTTTTCTTTGGTTGGACACCACTACCACCTCCCCCATTCCTGCATCTTTTTCTTTGGCCAACAGATGATGATTCGTTAGTTTGAGCAGATGTTGGTTCTCAAGCACCAAGTCTCTTGCACCCAGACCTCCTATTTGTTGAAGTGGAAGGCCCCTCAGGTGTTTGAGTGGAAGTGGAGGGCTCAGCATTAGTCTGAGTGGAAGGTTCATCAGTGTGAGTAGAAGTGGAAGCTTGGCATAGTTTGAGTGGAAGGCCCTTTGTCAGTGTGAGTGGAAGTGGAAGGCTCAGCATTAGTTTGAGTGGAAGGCCTTTCATCAGTGTGAGTGGAAGTGGAAGGTCCCTCATTGGTTTGAGTGGGAGGTCCCTCTTTGTCAGTGTTGTCAAGGGGAGGACTGGGTGTCTGATCAACAGACTCAGGTATGTGAGGCAATACCACTCTCCATGCCACATGGAATGCATCCAGGTCTCCTTGAGATATTTGGATAAATCCCCTGCAGAGGGTGGCATGCAATAGTAATGTGTTCATTGTAGGGAGCGTCATTGGGTTTGTGAGGGTAGTGTTGAGAAGTAGGACAAGAGGAGAAATCAAAATCGCCATAATGAGAGGGCTGACATGAGAGTAACTGTAAAATTGTCAGTAACATCTATAATGGATAAGAAAGGGTCTTGCCATTGAGTGGTTGGGCAACAATGTAAATCCTGGTTAATCATTAGCATACAAAATGCCTCATTGCACTCACAAGAAACTTCAGGGCTCCCTCATCCCCATCTCCTTCAGAGTGGCAATGCACAAGTAAATGTTGCTTAGCAGATGATATTGCTCCAAAGTGGTGTCCAGATGCAATGCAAACTTGATGAGCCACTGCAAGGTGAGAGCTGGCTCACCATTGATAGCGAAAGGGTCACATAGCTGGAGGAACTCAGGAAACCATGAACATAGCTCAATCACCTGATCTGGAATGTATCCCAACCACCACTGGACACTCCACTTTGTTCTACTGATGGGGACATGATTGATCCATCCTGAAAAATCATCTGACTGGTGGCCCATTGTCAGGGTCAGGGCACACCCACCTGACCCTGCCACCCGCCTGACACCATGCTGCGCCCCACCCCGTACTGCACTACCCTGCTACCACTCCCCATCTCTCCTTCTCTATTGTCCCCCTTTTCTCTCTATTTCTATTCTATGGTCGATTTCCCCTTCTCCATGTACCACTACATACCTAACCCCCCCCCCCCCTGGTCGCCGCACATGCCACGCACACTCCTGCCTACTGAGTGGCCACCTCCAGGATCTCCTGCAGAGACACCCAGGGAGGTGCAGCTGTGTGTGGAGATGACGTGGCTCAGATGGGAGAAGCGTAGGAGGATGACAGAAGGGTGGAGGTGTTGTGAGGAAGGAGCGGAGGAGTAGGAGGAGGAGTAGTAGGAGGGTGGTGAGAGGGGTGGTGTTCAGTCCGAGGTTAGTATCGGAGTGGACGGAGATAGGGGAGGAGAGGGACGGAGGAGTGGAGGTAGCATGGGAGGTGGGAGGAGGTGTGGTGCCAGGACCAAAGGTGAATGTTGGAACGGACAGCGGTAGGGTAGGACTCCAGAGGTGGTGAAGAAGGAGGTCTGGGAGTCGGGTCGGGATCAGGTATGCACGGATATGACACTGGGCAACTCAGTTTCCCAAAATGGATGGTCCCAGAAGTATTCCCCACCATTACTTCCTCCCTGTTTATGGTTTGTGTTCATTGGATGATGGGTGTCAGGGACAGCTCCGAAAGTGGCGAGGTCCCTGCATGCAGGACTCAGTGGGACGAATAGCAGCTGTGCATAGCAGTGATCCCGTTGCGGGGTGAGCATCCCTGACCACTTAGTCTGAAGTGGGAAGTTGAGAAGAAGGCTGCTTCTTCTGTTCCCACCCCAGGCACTATTATATACATGCAGCTAGGGTCACGTGGAGGCATGAATATCTCAAGAACCAGAGTTTATCTAGCTGCAATGTTCCAACATGTGGCAATACTGTTTCTTAGGGTTCTTTATGTTTTGATTTCACTTTAAAAGCTTCAAAACTCATATGACTGAATCTTTAAATTGAAATTGAATTATATCATGGACACTCATAATTAATTAGAAAAAATGAGGGAAATATATTATAGGGTAAAAACACCAATTAGTTCGGGTTGGGGGGGACCCTTGGGCCCCTGTCAAAATGCCCTCTATCATAAACAACTTTGAAAATACTGAATAACACAGGCTAAACCATACAACATTATCATTGGATTTCACCATTCTTGTCAGAACACAGCAAAAGGGGAATGAGCATGTCTGGACCTTTCCCTGGAAGGGAGGCCAGAGGTAGAGGACAAGTGGAGGGACTGTGACCTCAGCGACTCAGAGGGGAGCGCTGTGCCAACATTCAATTACGCTATTGTTGGGTCCTTAACTTTAGAACGGTGTCAGGGCACACACCCTGACTAGCCTGGACCCGGACCCGCGTCCGGACCTGCTACATTTCCCGTGCGCATTCCCGCACCGCATGCTCTGTGCGCCACATGATCCGGCCCTGGATCCTGCCTTCATGTGACTGGATATTCCCAGAAGTTTTCCTGATATGGTGGCCACTGTGGGAAGATGAGAAGTTAGCTTCCTTCTCATCTTCTTACCCACAGTAGGTTGTGCCCTGGATAGGGCTGGTTACACCAGTAGGCTGTGGACCATAGGGGAGGGTGCAAACTCTGGGGGGATCTAGTCATCAATTTTGCACTGAAGTGCCATCAACTACAGTACATGACCTATATACATAATACAGGACAAATATGAGAAGAAAGGGAAAACCCAAGATGGACTTACCCACTTTCCAGGTTGGCGAGCTTGTCATATCCATCCCCGGCCATCGACTTCCGGTCCCTCCGATCCCTCCGATCCAACTCCACTCCTCCCTCACTAACCTCGGAGCCCCCGTATTCTGCAATCCTCTCGGCGCCCCTCGATGGTCACCACCCCCTCATTTCAATTTATTACCTACGCCTCCCTAAGTACGGAGCCCCGAAGACTTCCGGACAGCTCCGACGTCCGCTAGCGCACCCCCGCCTCCACTGGGCAATACACACTCGCCTGCCCTGCAGAGCCCACCTTCGGGCCTATCCCTCCTTTCCGTTTCTGGGTTATCGCCTGCCTTTCCGCTAACCCTGCGAACCGACTCATCGGTAATATTCAGTCGGCTAATGATTAAACCCCATTAGCTCCGCTCCGTTCGGTTCCGCCAATTGCGGACCCGTCCCCGCTGTAACCATATATATATCCCACTTGTACATAGGTTACGCCTCAGTAGAAAAATCAACTAGAGTTACCCCCCCTAGGTTCTAATTGCCAGTCAGTAAGTTAGGGCACGGACGTGTCACTAGGCACAGCGCTCTTGGCAGAAGTCGCTGAGGCCGAAGCCCTCCGTTACGGAGACATCCCTTCGTCTCAACCCTGGTCTCTGACAGAGCTCATGAGAGACTCACCTTATCAAGCACTGTGGAGTGGGTAAATGAAGGGTGGGATTAGCAACAGCTATTGGGTAATGGGAAAATTTTTGCAGGGTTGGCAGAGGTCCTAGGAGGTCCGTAGTAATGTTGGGTAGATAGAAATATTAATAATCTTCTATGATGAGGATATGGGGTACCAGAGAAGGTACCAGAGATCGGAGGTGGAGGTGGACTGGAAGTATAATGGAGGATATGGTGGAGGTGAGGGAGAGTAGGTTGGAGGTTGGGCAGAGTTGGTACAGTCCTCCAAAAAACCGTTTCAATGTTTGGCACTTTTCACTTGATGGGCTTATAGCATTATGGAAACACAATATAAAATTCCCATAGAATCATGGAATATTACTTACTATCTCATCTACAGATATGAAAATTATCTAAGCAATATATCCATTTTTGGTAAAGTTATTCAATTTACAAGGCACCCATGTCATTGAAATGGTTTTTTGGAGTTGATTTTTGGGAGAAGAAAATAGCATTTATTAATATTTGGTATAGCCACCCTTTGCCTTAATCACTGCCTCAATTCTCCTAGGCATACTTTCAATCAAATTCTGACAAATCTTTGGTTCTATCTTGTCCCATTCCTCCTGAAACCAATCCCACAGCTCATGAACACTATTTGGAGGTTCTTCATACTCCCCAAGCTTCCTTTTCACATGATTCCATAAGTGTTTGATTGGATTGAGGTCTGGGGACTGACTGGGAGGGCCACTCCATGACCCTAATACCATGATTGTTAAACTGGTATGTTTGGGATCATTGTCCTGTTGGAAAAGGACATGGGGTTCTTGCCATAATATGATAGGGTTTGTTGGAGTTCATCATCCAGGATTTCACAGTAAAGCTCCCCATCCATCCTCCCATCAATCTTGCATGCCATCCCAACCCCATACCACATCATACATCCCCACACCATGACTGATCCACCACCAAACTTTTTGGTCCCTTGCACCAGCCTGTCACTGAGAGGCCCACCCACCCTCTTCCACACCCACTTCCTCCCATCTGAGCCCAGGCAATTAGCCTTGGTCTCATCTGACCACACCACTCTCTTCCAGTCCTCCAGAGTCCACTCCTTGTGGCTTATTGCAAAGTCCATTCTGTTTTTCCTATGCTTCCTGCTCAGCATAGGCCACTTCTTCTTCACCACTGCTTTCCAACCAGCTTCCTTCAAGTGCAGGTGGACAGTCTCAGGTGAGAGGCTCTTGTTGGTGATGTTTCGGAGCATTTGGGTGATTTGGGAAGAGTTGTCAGCCTTGCCAGAGTTAATGAGGCATTGGGTGTGGTGAATGTCAGTCCCTGACAGCTTGCGTGGATGCCCACCACTGGGCTTAGGGACATCAGGATGGTGTTGAGACCAGAGCCAAGTGATAGTGGAAGCTCCATGGCCAGTAGTAGATGCAATCTGGTGAGCACTGTGACCAGAATCAATGAGGGAAAGGACTTGTGCAGTTTGTGAAGCAGATAAGGGTTGCATTTTGGATTTGGGGGCATTATAATGACTTAACATGTGATATTTTGTTTTCTAGGTTGTGCCAGGGGCACTCCAAAAAGCCATTTCGATGACATAGGTGCCTTGTAAATTAAGTAACTTTACCAAAAATGGACATATTGCTTAGGTAATTTGCAGATCTGTAGATGAGATAGTAAGTAATATTTCATAATTCTATGAGAATTTTGGAATGTGTTTCCATAATGTTATAAGCCCATCAAGTGAAAAGTGCCAAACATCAAAACTGTCATATCCATCCCTGGCCATTGACTTCCACTCCCTCTGATCCCTCCAGTCTACCTCCGCTCCTTCTTCACTAACCTCGGAGCTCCCATATTCTGCAATCACCTTGGTACCCCTCGATGGTCACCACCCCCTCCTTTCAATTTATTACCTATGCCTCCCTAAGTACAGAGCCCCGAAAGCTTCCAGACAGCTCCGACGTCCGCTAGCGCACTCCCACCTCTGCTGGGCAATACACTTGCTTGCCCTGCAAGCCCACCTTCGGGCCTATCCCTCCTTTCAGTTTCTGGGTTATCACCTACCATTCCATTAACCCTGTAACCTGACTTGTCGGTAATATTCAATCAGCTAATGTCTAACCCCGTTAGCTCCACTCCGCTCGGCTCCGCCATTTGCCGTCCCACCCTCGTTGTAACTATATATATACTCAACTTGTACATAGGTTACACCTCAGTAATAAAATCAACTAGAGTTTACCCCCCTTCAGTTCTGGTTGCCAGTTTAGTAAGTTAGGGCACGGATGTGTTACTTGGCACAGCACTCCTGGCATAAGTCACTGAGGCCGAAGCCCTCTGCCATGGAGACATTCCTTCGTCTCGACCTGGTCTCTGGCAGAAACGGTTTTTTGGAAAACTGTGTGGATATGACAGTTGGAAGTACAATGTGATCTTTTCAAGCTCAGTGGGGACCTGGCTGTTATCCCAGATCAGTGATTCCATAGCAGTAGAAAATGTTGATAGTGATGGTTTGAAACAAGAATCAGCAGTGACAAGTGACGAAAAATAAGCAACCACATCATGTGATGCTTTCCCAATTTAGTTTATTCATCCATTGAGCTTGTTATGCTTATGGAATTGATTGGCTGCTAATTCATTTGTGTCAGGGGATGGACCCCGGGTCCCCATGACCCCTCTCTCTATAGCCCACAGCCTAATCTGTGAACAGCCCTGTCCAGGGCAATAACTACTGTGGGTAAGAAAGTGTATAGATAAATAGAAGTAGGCTACACTTGCCTACTGTGGGTAAGAAAGTGAGAAGAAGGTTAACTTCTCACTTTCCCACAGTGGCCCCAATATGGTGAAAACTTCCAGGGATACCCGGAAGTCACATGAGGTGGGATCCAGGGTCAGATCATGCGGTGCAGGAAGTGCGCGGGAAGTGGAGTTGGGTCCGGACGCGGGTCCGGGTCCGGGCTAAGTCAGGGTATGTGCCCTGACAATTTGCTTATTTCCACTGGTGTGTCTGTAGATAACAACAACCAAGTACCTCCTTTTCCTCCTCCCTCTGTCATATCCATACCAACTCCACCCAACCTCTGATCTATTCCACCACCATTCCGGTTCACCTCCAGTTCATCCTCTCCCTCACCAACCTCTGGTCCACCTCTGGTTTATCTCCACTTCCAATCTCTGGTACCTTCTCCAGTACCTCTTATCCTCATCTCAGATGTTTATTAATATTTCTACAATATTACTATGGACCTCCTAGGACCTCTGCCAACCCAGCAAAGGTTTCCCCACTATCCAATAGCTGTCGCTAATTTCACCCTTCATCTACCCACTCCACAGTGCTCAATAAGGCAATTCTCTCACAAGTTCACCAACCTGGCAAGTGGGTAAGTCCATCTTGGGTTTTCCCTTTGTCCCTATTTGTCTTGTATTATGTATATAAGTCATGTACTGTAGTTGATGGCACTTCAGTGCAAAATCGACAACAATGACTATTCCCCCAGAGTTTGTGCCCCCATGTTCTGAAGTTAAGGACCCAACACTAAGTGTTACCGAATGTAGGCACAGCACTCCCCTTTGAGTCGCTGAGGCCATGGTCCTCCTGCTTGTCCTCTACCTCCAGCCTCCCTTCCAGGGAAAGGTCCCTCCTGGCCGTGTTCTGACACCCTCCACTTATGTCAATACCCAAATTTATTCACTCACACTGGCAATCAGTTCTGCAAAATTGGGTGTCAATAAGTCTGCCATTCAATATTGGTGCAGCACAACTCACAGGACTTATTGCAGAGGGCCATCATGTTGGTAGTCCTTGGAATGCCCTCAATGGTATGATCCAAGCAATGTGAGCCCATACAATTGCCAGAGTCCTTGCCATTGTTAGAACGTGCGGATTCGGACAACTCCAGAATGGAATCGGAGACTTAGCATGGAAGGACCTCGGCCTCAGCGACTCAGGCGGAGTGCTGTGCCATTGCTGGTTGTCCTAGGGGTCCCTATCGGATCTAGCAGAGGGAAAGTGTCAGGGCATACACCCTGACCTAGCCCATACCCGCATCCACACCCGCACCCGCAACCGCACCCGGCTGTTGCACTCCCTGTGCGTGCCCTGTGCCGGACGCTCAGTGCGGCTGGATGGCCCGGACCTCGGGTCTCGGGTCTCATGTGACTTCCGGATATCTCCGGAAGTTTTCGATGTATTGTGGCCACTGTGGGAAGATGAGAAGTTAACTTCCTTCTCATCTCTGACCCACAGTAGGCAAGTTGTATATACTTGCCTCTCTTCTATATATCATCTCTGACCCACAGTAGGTTGTGCCCTGGACAGGGCTGGTTACACCTGGGACTGTGGACCATAGGGGAGGGTCATGGGGACCCGGGAGTCGTCCCCTGACAGAAAGTCTCTTGGGGGGAATCATGTCGATTTCGGACTGAGGTTACAAGTTACTAGGTACATTGTATATAAGGAGGGGTCCGGAATCAAAAGGAACAAGGGTAGGACAAAAGGAGACAAAGGGAGATGGAAAGAGGAACAACACCAAGGGCCAAGGGTTTGACTCAATGGTGTTTCCCAAAGGAGGAGTGAAGGGCCAAGGCCCAAGGAGGAAGGAAGGAGGTTGGGAGTGGGGAATGGCTAGCTGACTGAATAGAAAGGAAGCAGCAGCCCAAATAGGAATGAGGGAGAATAGCGGAATTGAATGGAGCAATGCAATAGTTGCAAGGTCCGACATAAGTCCGGAAAGTCCGAACTCGGAAGTTAAACTCCGGAATATTGGCAAACATAATTAAATGGAATGAGCTAACCAATACAATGGGTATAAGCAGAGGTGGGGTCAAAGTCCGAGGTCGGAGCTAAGACCGGAGGTTCCGGAGACAGAGATGCAAACGGGATTCCGGAGTGGAGGTCCGGAGTCGGGAGCATAGGTTTTGCGTACTCGTCTGGAAGGTGTCGAGGTTGGGGTCGGACCTGGAATGTTCCGGAGTCAGACCAAAGGTGGTGTCCGAGCCGGAGGTGGGATAACCTCTTGGGAGTCGGCAAGGAGAAGGTGACAGAAGGGAAGTAGGGCTCCGGAAGTCGGAGTTCGGAGTGCCGGGAGCCCAGAGCGGAGGTCAGAATTGTATGGATATGACAGCCATCTTCTGTATTGCTCAGTGTCATGACCATGCATCCTGACCTGGATGCTGGCCCTTGTTTTGTTCTCTTATCACCTGACCCATTCAGTTTCTCTTACTATATATACATGTATAATACATTATCATATCTGTAGTCTGAATATCAACATGGTTTTGTCCCCCTAACAAGGCAGCCCCAAGCCACTTCGAAATGTGGGCAAGACAGTAGGCACAGTGCTCTCTTGGAGTCGCTGAGGCCAAAGCCCCACCTGGAGCCTTGTCCCCACCAGTCACCCCCATTTGCCTGACCCATACCTAACACTCAGCCAATCTGACTACTTCCCTAACACAGCTATTTTCTCCATTTCATTTGTCAGATTGTATCAGCTATTCACCACTCCAGCCTCATCTGATATCCTCTTCCTGTGGCACCCAGGCCCACAGACCACTGACACAAATGGCCACTCTTATTCAAAGCCACTTGACATCTGCAGCAGTGCTGTGGGTACAGGCACTCCCAAAAAGGTCTTAGATCATGCTTGAATCCATTCTGGATGAATTTTGTCAGTGGTACTTCCATCTCCCACATGCCTCTGGACTCTATTATGTGTTTCCTCTTCTGCTCCATGCTCTAATTATGCACTGGACTGCCCTTCAGCTTGTTTTGAAGGTCGGCCTCCAGCTTTCTCTCACCATCTATTTCTTGTCCACATGACTCATTCAAGGCAGGCTCCAAAGTTTTGACTGGCATTCCCAAGTATTCCTGGGCTCAAACTTTAGGACCAGGTCATTAATTGCCAGCTGACATTCTGCCATATCCCCTGACTCCAAGGACTTGTCACCACAGCACTCCATCTGTCCAATCATCATCATACTGGTCTCTATTGGGCTTGCATGTACACAAGCAATTTTCCCCTCCACCCCCTTGTTCTTCTGCAATCTCCTTTGTTTCTGCCCCATGTCCACAATATTATATCTGCTCTGAACACATGAATTAGGGGCAGTGAAGCTCAAAAAGCATGTATAGTATGGCAGCATTGAAGCACCAGGAGTGCAGGAATCATGAGCACAGGGTTGAGGGGAAGCAGTATATGTAACCAGAAGAACTGCTCATGGCTCCTAAGTGATAAGGCCAACAGCATTATGGCCAAGTGGGCAAATTGAGAAACCATTTTACAATGGATCATTTGTCTTCCCACATAGGGTGGGCCAGGCCCACCAATTGAACTGCCTGATTTCCATCAATATAATTTTCAAAGAGGCTGACAGATGGGGAGAGATTGGAGTGAGCCTACCAAGAATGAAAAAGCACATCCAAGTTAAGGATCGGAGCAGATTCCCTAACCTAACAGGGCCAGACTACAGAGCTGAACGCAGGCAAATTCTCTTGAAGGCAGAAAGAGTTATTGTGTATTGGAGTCAAATGTGCAAGGGCCCCGAGCCATGATACTCAGCAACCGAGAGAGAAGCCTTAGCAGCTAAGGAATCATTAGTCAGGTTCACGCCGTCCATCGAAGGTGAGGACCTACTCCTAATCATGGACCATGCAGCACTACAATGGGTGAGGACCTTCGAAAACTACAATCATCACCTAGCAGCATGGGGGCTAGTCTTCACAGCATTCCCAAAGATGACTATAGTCCACCGTCCAGGCCTTGCACATTCTAATGTAGACCCCTTGTCATGCCTGGCCTGGACCCCAGAAACGATATCCCCAAATGTGGAAGAGTTACTCAGTCTGGAGACCAACCTGGCTCAGGAGGACCTTGTCCAAAGTTGGAGCATGTACCTGTGCAAGGACCCAGCAAAAGGAGCTTTTGTGGTTACCAGGGCATGGTCTAATGCCATGGACAAGTTAGACCTATCACATAACATGGATATCATTGATGAAGATCAAGAGGAAAGGAGCATGACAAGTCTATGGTTGGGTCTAGCCCCAAGGATAGCTGAGGAATCCGTCAGGCCTACTCCATGGACGAGGAATTCAGGGACATATACTGCGAAACCCTTAATGGTGGTGTAGCAGGGGGTGCCTACCAAGTGTCGGAGGAAGGGTTGCTACTTTGGGACGACCTGCAAACCAACCGACGCCTGTGTGTCCTGAGAAGTCTGAGGACCATGATCCTCAAGGAAATTCATGACACTCCTCATGAGGCTGCTCACATGGGCATAGAAAGGACGCTCAAGCACCTAAAATCTAAGTGCTATTGGAAGGACCTTGGAAAGGACACTCGACAGTATGTGGGAACTTGCAACATCTGCCAGAAGATCAAGCATGACAGAGGCAAAATGCCGGGTCTGCTGAAGCCCTTGCCTGTCCCAGACTTGCCATACCACACAATAACTTTGGATTTCGTGATGGGACTACCCCCCCCTAAAGGGACCATGCAGCCAGATGCCATCTTGGCAGTGGTAGACAAGTTCACGATATATGGGCATTTTATCCCATGCTCCTGTCAGAGACCAGATTCGAGACGAAGGAATGTCTCCGTAACGGAGGGCTTCGGCCTCAGCGACTTCTGCCAAGAGCACTGTGCCTAGTGACACGTCCGTGCCCTAACTTACTGACTGGCAATTAGAACCTAGGGGGGTAACTCTAGTTGATTTTACTACTGGGGCGTAACCTATGTACAAGTGGGATATATATATGGTTACAGCGGAGACGGTTCCGCAATTGGCGGAGCCGAACGGAGCGGAGCTAACGGGGTTTAACCATTAGCCGACTGAATATTACCGATGAGTCGGTTCGCGGGGTTAGCGGAAAGGCAGGCGATAACCCAGAAACGGAAAGGAGGGATAGGCCCAAAGGTGGGCTCTGCAGGGCAGGCGAGTGTATTGCCCAGCGGAGGCAGGGGTGCGCTAGCGGACGTCGGAGCTGTCCGGAAGTCTTCGGGGCTCCATACTTAGGGAGGCGTAGGTAATAAATTGAAATGAGGGGGTGGTGACCATCGAGGGGTACCGAGAGGTTTGCGGAATACGGGGCTCCGAGGTTGGTGAGGGAGGAGCGGAGTTAGAACGGAGGGATCAGAGGAACCGGAAGTCGATGGCCGGGGATGGATATGACAGCTCCTCTACAGTCATTTGCTTCTGAAATGCACACTTTCATGCTTAGTGCCTAGATGAGAGTTTCGTATATATAGAAAATTAATGAAAATTATTCAGGGAAAGACCATTATCTCATCTCCGTGCAGGCAAATTTTGGAAAGAAAATATGGAGTTTCCATGGCGTTATAATGAATCTTCCAAGGGAGATGATTTTGAGGCATGACCTCTGAAGTGCACAGGTGTGGAAAGGCCATTGCCCAAGTTGCTGATGCATGCTATCATAGCTAATTATTGATCAGGCATATGGAACCACTGTACACGCTGAATTGGGCCCCACATTCTTGTTATTGTGCTTCCATGACCCACTTTCTGTTTTTATATGCTGCATGACTTTATGCTGCATGTATGCCCATTTCAGATCAAATATGCTCAGAAAAGCATTTATCCACTCCCATTGGCATTTGTTCTCCTGTCCTTCTTCAACAATGCCACAAGTGGGGCTCAAGTACACTGTAGCACAGATCAGTTGAATTGCTAATTTGCTAAAAATCCATATTTCAGTGTTTCCTGAAATAACCATGAAGCCAATGTAGTTAATATTCAGCATCTGTGAAGGCATTATCTAGTGAAATGGCCCAGTTGTGGTTGAGAAATTGCCACTGTGTACATCAGAGGTGTGTGCATTTCGGAGGCAAATGACTGTACCACAGATGCGACGGGCACTGCAGATTTATTATGGCGCCATGTAATTAAACATGTGGGGTTGCCTGCGGTAATAGTCAGCTTATGGCACAACTCAGCCTTGCCTACCCTTGCCTTGTCTCCATCTGAACCACACCCATCACTCCACTATGTGGTCACAGCCATGCACTGCATCTGCACCTCCACCCACATCTGTACCTCTGCCTGCATCTGCACCTGTAAGGGGTTGGTGTAGGTTCCAACCCCAGTTCTCAATCCTCAGGTCGTCAATAAAGTTGAGCTGTATGGAGCTTTAATTATCAACAATGGGGAGGAAAAGGAGTTCTCTTCCTTTTCCCAAATTCCCATGTTATTGTATATACATTGTTTATACATGTTTAAATCAAGACAAATATACAATAAGATAATGAATAAAGGGTGGGGTTAGCACTCCTTACAGCACCTCTGCCTGCATCCACACCTCTGCCCACCTCCACATCCTCTTCACCTCTACCTGCTTCTGGTTGTCAGTGTTACGGATACGGAGTCTCCAACGACCATATCCGTCGCATGGTCAAAGACTTCCCCTCTCTATCGCTCCTCCCCTCTTTCTCCTTTCTGTCCTCTATCCCGCTACCCTATCCTCCTTACCCGTTCTACCCCTTTCCCCCCCTCGTGCAAAGCTTTCCCCATTGGGGTTTTGGTGCTGGCCGAGGTTGTTTGTGTTTCGCGGGATTTCCCGCGACCTTACCATTTGTAGATAGTCACGCGTCATGTACGGAAACCGCCGAAGGCAGTTCCTGCTAACTAACAACTGCTCTACAACTGTCTCGTGTACCGTCTTCTGTAACAACCCTCCCTGTGACTCAACTGAACCTGTGTGACTGTACAACTCTCAATATGTCTTATAAGTCTGGTTATATCGAGTCCTCTAACGGCCCTCACCGCGAGAACTCAAAGTCGAGAGTCGAAGACTCTCGATGTGTGTATCGTCCTATTGAACCTGTACCCTATGGGTCTTCATCACTCCGCTCTCCCCCCAGTACTCAACATACGACGTCCCATCACGATCATGGTGATCGTGAACACTATGAGGCCCACTTACCCTCGATGCCGGCACGTTCGCTACGCAAACGCCAAGTAGCCGCCCATCCACCATCTGTTTCTTCCTTTGCCAGTCATCATATGTCCCCGCCAACGGTACATTCCCTTTGGGAACGCCAAGTCACCGAAGGCCCTAATAATCAGCCCTCATTGCACGCCTACGATATCAACCCGCTACCGGTACGTTCGCACTGCGAACGCCAAGTACCCGATGGCAACTACGCGAAGCTCTCACCCATCTCACCAGTCGCGACCTCGCACACGGTACGCTCCATTGAGGAGCGCCAAGTATCCGTGGCTGACCCATCTGTCCTGATATCTCCGACTATCAATCATCAATCCCTTAATAGCTCACTACATCACCCATCGCGATCGATGGGAATTCGATCGCCCACTCCCAGGTCAGACTGGGATCACTCATCGATTACACTTCCAGTTATGGTACAAACTAGACATGACTCTCGCCTTCCCACTATAAGAACGGATCGAGGAATGGGGAATTTCCCCCATCCCCGTAACAGTCAGAGACCAGATCAAGAGGAAGGATTTGTCTCCATGGGGGAGGGCTTTGGCCTCAGTGACTCAGGCCAGCAGCGCTGTGCCAAGTTACATGTCCGTGCCCTAATTTACTTACTGGCAATGAGAACTAAAGGGGGATCAACTCTAGTCGATTGTATCACTGAGGTGTAACCTATGTACGAGTTAAGTATATATAGTTACAGCGAGGGTGGGCCCATGAATGATGGGACTGAGTGGAGCAGAGCTAATGGAGTTAAACATTAGCCAATTGAATATTACCAACAAGTTGGGTTATGGGGTTAGCAGAATGGCAGGCAATAACCCAGAAACAGAAAGGAGGAATAGGCCTGAAGGTGGACTTGCAGGGCAAGCAAGTGAATTGCCCAGCAGAGGCAGGAGTGCGCTAGCAGACGTTGGAGCTGTCCAGAAGCCTTCAGGGCTCCGTACTTAGGGAGGTGTAGGTAATATATTGAAAAGAGGGGGTGGTGACCATCGAGGGAGGCCAAGGTGATTGTGGAATATGGGAGCTCTGAGGTTAGTGAAGAAGGAGCAGAGGTAGTCTGGAGGGGCCAGAGGTAATGAAGGAGGATGGCTGTGGATGGATATGACACTGGTTGTCCTTGACACCCCTGTGGTCAGGTCAACACACCCCTCTGTACCTTTTCTGGCCATCATGCTGTCCTTGTTTGTGACAGTACTGATGGACCACCCTCTGTCTGTGGACATATTGGTGCCATGCTGATCTCTGCATCCCATTTGTGGACTTGTATTGGCACCGCACACTGACCTCTGCTTTTCCTCTCACCATTTTGTCACTCAGCAGCATACCATTCATTCCCAATGCTGAGGAAATTTCCTGAGTGCTCCAGGTGTCATTTGCCCTTTCTCTGCTTTGCAGGTGATTTCCATTTTTGGGCAGAAACTGGTTTTGCAATCTCCCAACCCATATTCTCAACACTGCCACTCTCACATGTTCTTCGACATAGTGTGGCCACAGTAGGTCAGAGAAACATGACTACCATTACTTCACCAGGCTGATTGGCCTGAAACTTTCAAATCACTAGATCCTTTTTATATATTTTATATGTCAAATTTGTTATGGGTTTTCAATCTGGATATTGCATGAATGTTGGTTTTCCCTGCACTTTGACCTTAAAGCCATTCAACTGTTTGATGAATAACTTGATAATGTGTGAATGTTTTTCTATGAATTTTTGCAAACCTCAAGAACTGATCTCCCTCCCTCCAATGAACTTTTAAATTTGTCTCAGCTGTCATTATTTCTCCTACAACACTACTCAATATTTCCATCATTTGATTTGGCTAGAGTTGGATACAAAAATTCCCATCACAAGGTGGCACAGCAGCCATTCTAGTTGCTTGCTAAATCCCCATTTTTGATCCACTATCATAACTTCCCCCATTCATTCATATTTACTGGAAGCAATTGTGACATTTTTGGAGAACCAACTCAGGGAGGATGCTTCAGTTTTACTCAAGGACCTTTCAACTGCACTCCATAGTGCTGTTTGTTAGTTGATATATCATGATGAGTGATCTGGATGTGAGAACTTGAAAACATCATCTCCATAAGTCTGCTGTGTCTTCTTTGACCCTTTCTTGATAATTGTCACCACCCCAGCCACAACCTCAGCACCCTCCACACCTTTCCAGAATTCTACATTGAAGTACTGTATTCACACAACCAACTACCAGTCATGCATCACATGAGGGAAATGGTGAGTTGTCCATGTCACACAAAACCACTTGGTTGCTTGTGGCTATGCAACTGTATCCCTTTTTGGGTAATAAATACATTCAGAAATGAAAAATTTTTACTCATTGCTAAATGTGACCATTGTTTTGAAATTGGCACTGCTTTCCTTTTAGGGCTTGGCGTTTCTGGTTGGGTGTCACACATCAAACCAAGTTGCCAGTTAAAATTTTGTGTCATGCTCAGGACCCTGCCAGTAGTTGGTCATGTGAGTACAGTATGCATAAAGTGGGGGCATCCTCTCAACTTCATGAATGTCTTGACAAAGTGCAGTGCCAGTTCATCAAGCTCTTTGGTTCTCACCTTGCATGATTTGTGTGTCAACTTCCCACCCATTTCCTTCAGGAGTGCCTCAAATTGCTCATAATTGAAGTCATCATCTGCATCAGACTCTGTCACAAGAAGCCCCAGATGTTCATTTGTGCTTGGACATATATGGCCACAGATACTATTGATCAGTGATGTCATAAATAATTATTTCACATAGCAAGAAACATACTGCACATGTATGACCAAGAAGTTTTGTTGAGATATGGTTTATCATGAAGCCCTTCCAGTTGTGGTAGTACTTGCCAACATGAACAAGTTCCATCAGCCCCCAATTGGACCTTTTGTCAGCTGCAATCCACTGGAGCTTCCTTTGCATGCCAAGCTTTGGTCACATCACCTTGAAGATATCAAGGTCAATGCCCTCAGGCCCCTTCTTGGCCCCAGTGGCTGACCACCACAGAGTCAGCATCCACCCTGTCCTTACCTGGACATTGAGAAGGTACTGATATATGGGCACCAACTTTTCTTCCTCTGATGCCATGACTTCAATGACATCCTTGTTTCGCACAAGAAGCTTGATGACAAAGCTCCCCATGCTTTCATCTGGCTCCAAAACATCTAAAAAGCTTTTTGTCAGTTTGCATATGAATTTCATCTTTTCCTCTAATCCTTCAGATATCTCTTCTGACATCACCATATCATTGACCACCTTGCCTTCCACTGCTTCCTTGTGCTTCTTTACCTCACCTGCTACAGGTGCATATGCAGCCTGTAATGCTGCAATTCTGTATGAATAATAATAATAATTGTCTAATTCTTTATAGAGAAAGAAAGTGTCATATCCTGGAATCCCAACCCTGCACTCTCCCACCCCACTACACTTTCCTACCAACCTCGTCATCCCCTACATGATTCCTCCCCACTTCCCAACGTCACCTTCTGTCCCAACTGTCTCAGCCCTGGCCTGGACTTCGGCACATTCGCCCTTAGCCACCTCCATCCTGGAAGCTTGGTCCTCTGGATCACTCCGACCCCCCATTGGACCTCCGACATCTTGTTACATACTTCTAAAACCTTCCATTCTCTATTTCATTTAGTGGAGTCACCCAACATTCCTTGGATATGTAACTCTGGCTTTGGAGCTACCTGTATCCCCCAGTGACCCTGCTCTCATCATCTTAATTAGTCATCTTCCACTTATAGTACAACTGATGTCTTCTTTCCATTCAGTCAGCTGACTTCCCCTTACCCATTTCTCATTCCCATTTATCCTCCAGCCTTTTACTCCACCCTCCTCAACCCAACACCTCGGTTCCCTGTTAAAGATATCATTCAGAACCTTTTGGTACTTGACCTTGACTAAAGTCCTTCTCCTCCACCTTGTATATATACCTGTAGATTAGGACTTGTTGTACCTCAGTTCTGAAACTAGTTCCCCTATGAGTGATTCATGTCCCCCTCTTACAAGATACCTCAGACATCTGAAATTAAGGACTAACTGAGCCATAACAGAGACCTCTGAGTCACTGAGGCTGTGTCCTTCTTAGAGCCTCTTGTATCAGCCTGCAGACCTGGGCTTCCTGGAGAAGCTCCGGTTCACTACCAGAGCTCTCAGAACCCCTCTAGTTGAGCCCTGTCTGCACCAGGATTGTTGCAGTTTTGACAGAAAGGCTTTTGATAAATAATGCATCATACTGATGTTGCCCATTTCGAAGTTGCAATTGCCCAGCCCTTGCTGCTAGCCAACACTAAACCCTGGACTCTTGGTATGTGTTGTGGAGAGACTTCCACAAAAAGGTATGTTGTAGTACTGAGGTTAGGAATGAGATTCAATTTTGTGCAGTACCCTGACAGATCAGCAGCTGCTTACTCTCATTACCACCAAAATTCCACAACAAATTTTTCCAAGTGGTGAGCCAGTACCTCAGGGGATTGTCAGAGACCAGATCTGGGATGAGTGATGACATCCCTGTAATGGAGGGCTTCAGCCTCAGCGACTTATACCAGGAGCGCTGTGCCTAGTAACACATCTGTGCCCTAATTTACTGACTGAGAGGGAGCTCTAGAAGAGGGGGGAAACTATTGATTTTATCACTGAGGTGTAATGTATCTACAAGTTATGTATATATATAGTTACGAGGAGAGTCTAGAAGGCAGGCCTGTAAATGGCAGGGGCTGGCGGAGTGGAGCTAATGGAGTTACAGGTTAGCTGACTGAATATTACTGACAAGTCAAGCTATGGGGTTTAGCGGGGTGATGGGCCATAACCCATAAGTGGCCAGGAGGGATTGACCCGAAGGTAGACTTGCAGGGAAGGCAACTAAGTTGCCTAATGGAAGTGGGGGTACACAGAGCTGTCCAGCGACCTTTGGAGTTCCATACTTGGGGAGGCATAGGTAATATATTGAAATGAGGGGGTGGTGACCATCAGGGTAGCCAGAGGGGATTGTGGAAACCAGAGGCTCCAAGGTTGGTGGTGAAGGAGTGGAGGCAATGTGGGAGGACCAGAGGTGGTGGAAGGTGATGGCTGTGGATGGATATGACAGTTTCAAGGATGCTGGAGCTTGGACCAGTGGTGTAGACTGGGATTTTGATTTCTGGGCACTCACAATCCACCAATTAGGTTCTCTGAGGATCCAGAAAAGAATGCAAGAGACTGGGACAATATAAGGGCATTTGTAGTTGCCCTTTCCCAGGCTACTGGCAAGGTGAAGGGGAAGTAGTGCAAGGGGCTTCAGGGGGTGGAAGAACCTCAAACACTGATAGCCATGAACGCATTTGTTAAACAGTGGGAAAATGGTGGGTACTCCCAAGGCTGCAATGCCTTTTTTAATCTCATTGCTGTCAAATGGTTTAAAGAGAATGGCATCATGGATCTGTTGGTAGAGGAAACCAAAAATGCTGAATGCTATCCTTTCTCTGTGTTGATGGAAGAGCCAGATCTTCTGACCTGTGACTCCATTCAGCTACTGCCAACCTTGGAGCTGGAGGTCAGCCAGATTGGAGCTTGGGGAAGGCAGTGTTTAGACAAGGCCCTTGACAGGATATTTCCAGGTGGGAATCTGGTTGCTGGTTGTCAGGGTACAGTACCCTGACCTGGCATCCCCAACACAATCCCCTGATCCCCTTGCCCCATTCATCTATTTCAGTGTCAGCACTTTCTCTGACTGCATCACCACACACTATGAGGTCCACTTGGACAAGTGCTGACACTGTTGGCACTTTCTGGACTGGTCTGACTGCACTGGGAATATGTTTTCTAGTAGTCTACTAAGTTTCTATAAAAGGAAATTTCCCTTTATGGAAGTTGATTGGGATTGTAGTGTGAAGTCTCTGGGGTAATGTGTCTCTACTCCAAAACTTTGCCTTGCACTCAACTGGCCAAGTTATACTCACCTTCGGACCTGACAACTCTCCCTTCTGCCACTCCTTCCCTCTTCCCTCTCTCCTCTCTCTTCCCTCTCGTCCTCTCCCGCCAACCCCCTGCCAAGTTACGACCTTCTGCCGTTGTCCCGTACTTCATACTCGGACACCACTTGTAACTTTGCTCCGAGCCTCCGTCATAGTCCCTACCTCAGACTTTGACTCCACCTCGGTTGTTATGGATACGGAGTCTCCAACGACCATATCTGTCGCATGGTCAAAGACTTCTCCTCTCTATCGTTCCTCCCCTCTTTCTCCCTTCCGTCCTCTATCCCGATACCCTATCCTCCTTACCCATTCTACCCCTTTCCCCCCCCCCTCGTGCAAAGCTTTCCCCAATTGGGGTTTTGGTGTGTCAGGGCCCGGCCTCGGACTCGGAGGCTCCCTGACCTCAACCCCCATCTGGCCTGTCCTCACACTATGTGGGGCATGAGATGAGAAGAAGGGTAAAGGTCTCATCTCCCCACATGGTTGCTATATAAAGGAATGGGTCACATGCCCACAACTATACAGCTCCTAGAGTTGTGTAGTGTGACCTGGAGGGAACATCCAGGTGGCAGTGCCCAGTAAGCGTGGGAACGTTCTGGGCGAGTTGCTCGCCCAGAACTGTGGCTGTGACCTGTGGGAACATTCTGGGTGAGCTGCTCGCTCAGAAAGTTCCCATGCTATCCCGTGCGTGCATGTGTACACAACACACAAAGGTAACAACAAGGCAACAGTCAAAGAATAAAAGGGGGTAAAGTAGGTGGGGAGTCCGGGGCACCCTAAGGCAGGGTGCTGAACCCTGACATGGTGCTGGCCGAGGTTATTTGTGTTTTGTGGGATTTCCTGCGACCTTACCATTTGTAGATAGTCACGCGTCTTGTATGGAAACCGCCGAAGGCGGTTCCCGCTAACTAACAACTGCTCTACAACTGTCTCATGTACCGTCTTCTGTAACAACTCTCCCTGTGACTCAACTGAACCTGTGTGATTGTACAACTCTCAATATGTCTTATATGTCTGGTTATATCGAGTCCTCTAACGGCCCTTGCCGTGAGAACTCGAGGTCGCGAGTCGAAGACTCTCGACATGAATTTCGTCCTTTGGAATCTGTACCCTATGGGTCCTCTTCACTACGCTCTCCCCCAAGTACTCGACACACGACATCCCGTCACGATCATGGAGATCGTGAACACTCTGAGGCCCACTTACCCATGATGCTGGCACGTTCGCTACGCGAACGCCAAGTAGCCGCCCATCCACCGTATGTTTCTTCCTTCAGCAGTCATCATGTTTCCCCGCCAATGGTACGTTCCCTTTGGGAACGCTGTAGGCGGGCACAGCCGGTACTGCACAAACAAACTGAATATCGCGATTTCCCCATCCCTGCACATCCCCACTTCACGAAACACATCACACACGTCCCCATATACCATTTCTACCCTTCCATGATTTTCCCTATTTTTTCAGACACATTTCCAGTCCCCACAGACCAAATTCCCACGCCTACCCAGCAGTGCGGCCACACTCACACTGGATTTCACTTATCTCAGCAACCACTGCACTGATTTGGATGATATTGGTACCGTTGGAAACGCGTCATTTAGGAGTATTAGGATCCGTGATTAGCGGGAGTTCATTGGTGATGGATAGAGTTGGATATTTTTTGGCTGGAAATCATTTATTGCTTTATTGTTTTCTTGATTATTGTTTTCCCTTCCTTATTGTTTGTTGCCCATATGATCCACCTAAGCACATGGGGCACATCGGATAGTTTTTATCATTTTTATTTGATCATTTCTCATATATACCTGTACATGAGGATGTATCTACTTTTCCCCTTGGATTAGAAACCACCGAGTTTGCCCCTCCCAAGCTAGTAGGGAGTATTACGACGAAGAACATCAGTAAGAAGACCTCTAGATCAGTCCTCGCTTTAGTGTCACCCAGAGAGGTGGGGTGAGAGATTGATTAGAGCCACCCATGCACCGCACCGGACCATTATCACCATTACCCCTTTTCCCTGACCTGTTGGATACCAATCTGGTCCCCGTCCTTTCCTGTTTTCCTAGTGGGTTAGATCCCTAGCCCGCTTACAACGCCAAGTCACCGAAGGCCCTAATAGTCAGTCCTCATTGCACGCCTATGATATCAACCCACTACCGGTACGTTTGCACTGCAAATGCCAAGTACCTGATGGCAACTATACGAAGTTCTCACCCATCTCACAAGTCGTGACCTTGCACACGGTACACTCCACTGAGGAGCGCCAAGTACCCATGGCTGACCCGTCTGTCCTGGTATCTCTGACTACCTATCATCAATCCCTTAATAGCTCACTACATCACCAATCGCGATCGATGGGAATTCGATCGTCCGCTCCCAGGCAAGACTGGGATCACTCATCGATTACATATCCCGTTATGGTACAGACTAGACATGACCCTCGTCATCCCACTATAAGAACGGATCGAGGAATGGGGAATTTCCCCCATCCCCGTAACATCGGTCTTAGTCCATTGCATTGGTGACCTCATACTACATAAACACCATTGCCAATATTCCTCGGACTTTCAACCCTACCTCCGTAACCTCCATAAGCTCCGAGCTCCACGGATCACCTTTGGCACTTTCACCGCTTGTAATGTATTTCTCACATTTTCCCCTCATCCCTATTTGGACTGCTGCTTCTTCCCATTCTAGCCAGTTAGTCATCATCCCCACTTCTCCTCATCCTCCTGCCCCTCTGGGCCTCACCCTCCTTACCTCCTTTCAGACGTATCACAGGTTCTGCCTTATGACCTTTGGTACCACTCCACTTCTGTCATCCCTTTGTTCCCGTTCAGATGCCTTCGTTCCGATTCGGATCTCCTTTGTTTCCTTGTGCTTTCGCCCCCTCCATTATATATATCGGCGCTTGTACATACTCGTTTTAGGCTTAGTCTAAAATTGACCTGAAATGCCCCCTAGAGACTTCCTGCTCGCCTACTGTGAAATTAAGGACCAAATGGACAAACAGCAATGGCACAGCGCTCCGCATGAGTCACTGAGGTCAAGGTCCCTCCTTGCTAAGTCTCCGGTTCCCCTCTGGAATTGTCCACCCTCGCCCAGTTCTAACAGTAGTGTGAAATGAGATGCAGGGGTGAGGTAGCGTAAATGAGTGGAGTGGTTCTGTCATATCCATACAATCCCGACCTCCGCTCCGGGCTCCCGGAACTCCGAACTCCGACTTCCGGAGCCCTACTTCCCTTCCGTCACCTTCCCCTTGCCGACTCCCAAGAGGTTATCCCACCTCTGGCTCGGACACCACCTTTGGTCCGACTCCGGAACATTCCGGGTCCGACCCCAACCTCGACACCTTCCAGATGAGTACGCAAAACCTAAGCTCCTGACTCCGGACCTCCGCTCCGGAATCCCATTCGCATCTCCGTCTCCGGAACCTCCGGTCTTAGCTCCGACCTCGGACTTTGACCCCACCTCCGCTTATACCCATTGTATTGGTTAGCTCATTCCATTTAATTATGTTTGCCAATATTCCGGAGTTTAACTTCCGAGTTCGGACTTTCCGGACTTACCTCGGACCTTGCAACTATTGCATTGTCCTACTCAATTCCGCTATTCTCCCTCATTCCTATTTGGGCTACTGCTTCCTTTCTATTCAGTCAGCTAGCCATTCCCCACTCCCAACCTCCTTCCTTCCTCCTTGGGCCTTGGCCCTTCACTCCTCCTTTGGGAAACACCATTGAGTCAAACCCTTGACCCTTGGTGTTGTTCCTCTTTCCAGCTCCCTTTGTCTCCTTTCGGAGTACCCTTGCTCCTTTTGATTCCGGACCCCTCCTTATATACAATGTACATAGTAACTTGCAACCTCAGTCCGAAATCGACATGAATTCCCCCAAGAGACTTTCCCTCTGCTAGATCCGAAATTAGGGACCCCTAGGACAACCAGCAATGGCACAGCGCTCCGCCTGAGTCGCTGAGGCCAAGGTCCTTCCATGCTAAGTCTCCGATTCCATTCTGGAGTTGTCAAGTGAGGGTCAAAAGTCAGAGGTTTCAGGGGCACCGTAGGAGGGCACAGCAAGTACCACACAAACAAGGCCAGAACCATGTTTTTCGAGGCTCCAACGAGCACCCTCAAGCCTCCGACACATTCACAATGCCCATGGGACATTTCCACATTTTTTCCGATTTTTTCCATGCTTTTTTTCTCAAGACCCATATTGCCACTTCCCCAAAATTCACGGATATCCACCATTTCCCCCATATCTCCACCAATTTTCCACCAATTCACACGGTTTTGAGCTTGAAGGACAGCGACGGATCAGGAGAAGAGGATGGGAGGACGGGACGGGAGTTAGGATGACGGATATTTGGTGGAGAAGCGAGATTGATGGTTAATATTGACCTTATGGGCCTCAATTATTGATTTTATTGTTACCTTGTGGACATTTTTTTTGCCTTATTGTTTCTTAGCCGAGTTCTCAACATTCTTCCTGTTTCCATCGCCACCATCCATCGGCTATTTTACTTGTTTTTTGTTCTGATTTCTCTTTTTTTTCTATATATACACCCAGTTTGCATTGTACTTACAGTTGTTGGACCCCTCATTTGTGCTACAAAGATTGTGGTGTTGAGCGACCCTTCCATACATTTAAAGAGCTTAGTCTGACTCCCTGATGACTGTCCAAGAAGGACCAGGGTGAGTTCTGAGTTTTAAGAGAATTTATTAGTATCGTGCACTTGCACTGGGACCATGTGTGGCCTTACCAGTAGTAAGATTTTCTTTGCCCCCCTTTTTCTTTTCTTGTTTGCTGCTGGGTTACATCCTAGCATGCTTACAGTGCAACCTCCTGTATCGTTTAGTAGTCAAATGAACACCAGGATGTCTGGTGAAGGAACACATCAGCATCTGCATTGCCATTATGTCATTGCAACAGGGAGACACCGAAAATGGAAGCTTAACGATGGGTACAGAGTTTGCTGATAGTTTAAAATAAATAACAGCAATTTATCAAGTTACTTAACCTATTCAACATGGGAGAATCCAAAAGCAGCTGCAAATTTAACCACCCATTCAATTTATTATCCATATTGAGGGATGCTCATGTTAAAATGCAATGTTTAACCATGTTATGAATAGATAAATTTTTGTCAAATGGTTAAATCATTGGGTCTCCATTCAAAATTTCTAGAAAAGTGGTTAATCAAGAGATCCCCACCACTTAGAGGCCTGAGGCTTCTGCACAAGGTAGCAGCACTACAGGTGCACATCTGCACCCAATTACAGCCCCCCTGCTCAACTCCATGACACCCAGCAATGTTTCAACAGTTTTTGCGCTCCTGCATTGCCTCTGTGGAACTAATTCAATGCTTCTCAGGGTTGTCATGAATTTGGCAATAATGGACTCAGTGAAAAATCAAATTGGTTCAAATTTTTTTCCTCCCAAATTCATTCTTGTTATTGATAATCGACTATGCATTAATTATTCATATACAACAAAAGAATAAAATAAAATGGGGGGGATGGAGGGGCTGGGGTTGATAGTTTTGAGATGGTGTTGAAGGACAAGGGATGGGTGATGGGGGTGGTGATGTGGCATGACGGCGATGAAGGGGTGGCGGACTCCTTGGCATTCATGTCTGCAGAGTGGATTGTGAAATGTAAATGAATGAAGATTAGTTATTGAATGAAAGGAAGGGGTTGAACAGGGGAAGGAGGGAGTCCCCCTTGTCGTTGAGCTGGAGACACACCTGCAAGGGGATCCTTCAGACGATCATGGAGGGTGCCCAATCGGACTCTGAGTTGGGGATGACATGTAGGGAACACATAGAGCATGCATTGGGGACCGTAGCACAGGTGTGCAAGCGTGCATCATTGATATGGCATCTACAACAGAATAGAGATAGGTTCATTCAGTTCCAGCACTGCAAGAGAGCTAGTGGCTCTCAGTGCCAACCAAGCTTGTGGGGGAAACTCTCCACAAAACTCCTTTCTCTACTGGCCTCAATCCTAAAACTCCAGGAAATTCTCTGGAAATTCCACAAGTTCTGGGCTCAGTGTCCACCACCCACTCTTTGTGGGCTTGACAACTGCCCTTACTCCTACTGTAGGAATTCCTGACACACTCACACTAACTCTGACACGTCCTAGCACCTTAGAGAAATTAGGGGATGGGAGAACTTGATTTTTCAATCCTGGTATGTACAGGAATATAAGGAATAAACATTTTTAGAAATAATTGATGGGGATTATTGGCACCATATGGCTCCTGAACCCTGTCATAAGCAAAATATATGAAAAGGGCATCAGCAGAATAAAAGAATATCATCCAATATAGCAAAATGATGGTAAAAATGTGGAAATATGAGGAAAATCGGGAATTTATCAATGATTTCACAAAATTAGTAGCCAAAACAGGAAATGTGGCTGGGAATAACCTTTACATGGCTAAAGAATATTTTTCCCAATTTATTTGATGCCTTGGGAATGTGTGAAGCATGCTTTTCTGACTTGCCACTTGCCTAAATTGAACTTCCCATGCCTGCACATGACCAGATCAATGGATATCGGAGCCAGCTCTGCATGTGGGCAATTATCCCACCTACAGTGCTTCCAACAGGTAACAGATGTGAAGTGTTGAATGATGAAAAAAGGGCCTCACTCACCTCCAGCATCTCCCTGCCACATGTTCCATGCCTTGCACTGCCCATGCAAGACCAAAGCCTGTTGCATGTGCATCGAAACCAAGTGCTGGGAGCCTATTTGGGATGCCCAGGTCATGCTGGAGTGTGGTTGAACTGGTTTGGGGGCCGGCCATGTGACCCCTTGCTGGGTCTGTCCTGTTTCCTGGTTTTCCAAACAAAGGCCAGGGCACAAAAGCTCCCAGCGACAAATGCGGTAGGCATGTGAGGCAGTGAGGGATTTTTGTTTTTAATCATTTTGCATTGTGGAACTGAATGGAAGAAAAAAACGAAAGAGACCTGGAATCAGATTGCAAGTTGGGCATGAGAATGACCCAGTTAAGTCGATTTGACCATTCAATTGTTAAAACGTAGGAGATATTGTGACTTAACAGAAGCCCTCCCTCCAGGGGAAAAAATTACCATACATGGAAATTTCTATAAAGAGAAATTTCTTAAAAGGGAAACTCCATAAAAGGAGATTTTCCATACAGGGAATTCCCTCTATGGAAATTTCCTATTATAGATGGAACATTCCAAATCAGGAATTACCCAATATAGAAATTTCCTTTGCCATTTTGGGAGAAACATATGCCTTGGATAAGTATGTTCCCAAGTGTTAGAATGGGGCAAGTGCAGATGATCCTGGAGTGGAACCAGAGACTTAGCAAGGAGGGACCTTGGCCCCAGCAACTCAAGGGGAGTGCTGTGCCATTGCTGGTTGTCTGTTTGGTCCTTAATTTCAGACATAGCTAGTAGTCTCTGGGGGGCGTTCTAGTCAATTTTAGACTGAGGGTCAATTGAGTATGTACAAGCACCTACATATAATAGAGAGATGAAAGCACAGGAAAACAAAGGTGGTCTGAAATGGAACAAAGGCATCCAAATGGGGACAAAGGGAGTTACAGAAGTGGAGTGGTACTGAGGGTCAAGGGTTAGACTCTATGTTACATCTGAAAGGAGGTAAGGAGGGTGAAGCCCAGAGGGGCAGTGTCAGGGCACACACCCTGACTAGCCCAGACCCAGACCTGCATGTGCGCTTCCACCCTGCATGCTCCATGCACCACATGCTCTGGGCCCAGTTCCCATTCTTCATGTGACTTCCAGGTATCCCCGGAAGTTTTCGCCATATTGGGGCCACTGTGGGAAAGTGAGAAGTTAACCTTTTTCTCACTTTCTTACCCACAGTAGCATTGTGCCCTGAGATGGGCTGTTACAGGTCAGGTTGTGGGTTATAGAGAGAGGGGTCATGGGGACCTGGGGTCATCCCCTGACAGGCAGGAGGGTGAGGTGAAGTGGGGTTGATGACTAACTGGCTAAATGTAAAGAAGCAGTAGTCCAAATAGGGGTGAGGGAGAAGTGTGAGATATACAATACTGATGGCGAAAGGTGCTGAGGTAGGTCCATGAAGCTCAGAGGTAATGGAGCTTATGGAGGCGGGGTTGAAAGTCTGAGGAATATTGGCAATGGTGTTTATGTAAAATGAGGTCACCAATAGCTGAGGTGGAGTCAAAGTCTGAGGTCAGGAGCATGATGGGATCTTCAGAGTGGAGGTACGAGTGGTGTCTGAGTACAGGGTACAGGATGGCAGTGGGATGTCATACCTTAGCAGAGGTTAGTCAGGAGAGAGGTGGTGTTGGGTCCAAAGGTGGAGATTGGAGTGGATGGGGATAGGGTAGGACTCCAGAGGTGGTGAAGAGGAGGGTCTGGAAGCCGAGTTAGGATTGGGTATGCATGGATATGACACCAAGCCAAAGTCTGTTATCAGATGTACTGATCCTCCAAGTCCTTCTGTCATGAGATTTCAGGATGGTGAAGGGCCACTCTCCTGGGTCATGGAGCAAGAGAAATCTCCTGTCCTGGGTTGGAGGTGAAGGCTTCTTTTTGACTTGCACAAATCTGATTGTGATTTCCTACTGAGTAAGACAAGAGTGTCTAACTTAAGAGACCATCAACTCCTGGAGAAGATGTGTCCTAGCATCACATTCAGAGGCACATGGTGACCTAGCTGAAGACATGGATACATGTCATGACCCGGCAATTCCCACGGTCAGGTGATCACTCCCCACACATTCTCCCTCCCCCGCTTCGACCCCGTCAACCCCGCTGCCCGCCCGACGCCGCCTGAACAAGCCCGTCACCCTTCCCCGTCACCACTACCTGTTTCCACGGCCCATCATGGGCCTATGAGTCTTTCTTTATCACGCTTGTTTTTCTTGATGGCCGTACACAGCCATCCTTCTCCCACGCTCTTTGTTTGTTTTCGTTTCTTCTTAACCCCGCCCGCAATCTCCATGAGATCTGGCGACTTAATTCCATTCATTCCATTATACTTAAATACCAGTTGTACACTACCTCGTACTGTAGTTCGAAAATCAACTAGGGTTACCCCCTGCACTCTCTGTCTGACCCAGTCGCACCTCCTGCCTCCTGAAATATCGGGGCTGTGTCAAGTACGAGGCGCAACGCTCCCGAACGAGTCGTTGAAGCCGAAACCCCTTCCGCCGCGATTGTCATCCCCACCCTTGACGGGCTGTTACGCCAAAGCAGCGGACCTTAACGGTCACTGACGGCGAGTCACGGTAACGTTTTCCCATGCCCTGACAATACATGGGGATGCTAGTCTGAAAGGGTATGGGGTGGTATAAAGTTCTAGGCCTTGGGGGCAACAAAACTGTCAGGGCAATGGCCCTGAACCCTGAGTCTTATGCAACAAAGGTGTACTTAAAGTCACATGGTTAAGCGGCAACTTCCAGTTACCACTTAACACTACCATAAAATACACACCATTGTAACACTTACGGACTAGTGTGCTGAGCAACCCACAAGACCTCACAAAAACCCCCCCCACCCAACACCCAAACACCTAATACAACCACCAAACAGTTAGTTACTATATTGGGTCATAATATATCCTTTATATATACATTATATAAGTTTATATTTGTCTTTGGTGCATGCTTATTAAGCTTTCCATTGCTTATTTAAGTGTGTTGGGATGTTTCCCTTAAAAACATCCCACTGTCCCTGTGCACAGACTGTCCTCAAAAAATATAAATACCTTAAGGGCAAAAAGCTGATGAGTCTCAGACAAAAGTACATGTATCTCCTGTGGGATGAGGTCCTCCCTTTTGCTCTGTGCCCCTCATCTTCTAAAACACTCAATTACTAAAAACACATGATTTGTCTTCAACAACCCAACCAACCCAACCCAACCCATTTCCCAATCTATCTACTCATTATATTCCACTCCAGAAGACCCCACATTTTTCCATCCTGTCACAGCCATGCATTCCAGCCACCAGCCACCAGTCCCAATGCTACCCAAGCCCATTCCCACTGTGCAAGTGTGAGTGCAAGCCCTGACCTCATCCCTATCTTCCCTGAGGAACTCCCTGCTCACCCCCCCACTTGCCCCTAGGCTCCCCTACACTTAGCTAACTCCCCCACAACCACACCAACCTCCCCACC
The DNA here is from genome assembly GCF_015039405.1 of Cantharellus anzutake. Classification (NCBI taxonomy): domain Eukaryota; kingdom Fungi; phylum Basidiomycota; class Agaricomycetes; order Cantharellales; family Hydnaceae; genus Cantharellus; species Cantharellus anzutake. The sequence goes on from NW_024067043.1 coordinate 264,399, forward strand.
CTGAATCCACCTCTGGCACTCTGCCTGCTTGGCCCTCACCAGGCCACTACCATTCCCATGCCAGACTCCAGCCCAACTCCGAGTCTGGCACTGCTACCATTACCATCACTGCTATCACAGCCTATGCTCCTTTGTTTATTATCTGTTATTGTTTGTTTTGACCCACAGTCATTGCCAGCCACTATGTGGCCAACCCTGCTCTTTACTTCTGTTTATAAAACAAAAAAGATAGGCTGTCCTAAGAATAGTTAATCTTGAGTTTCAACAAGACTGGATCCATTATTTCGTAAAATAGTGCAAAAACTACTTGCCTTTTATGGAAATAAAAGGCTCCATTACATTCTACAGCATTGTAGCTTTCTGTTGCATATTTTATCATATTTCTAAGATAACTACAAAGTATGATAAATCTGATTTCCACTCAAATCAACCAAGATTAATAGGATTTCAGATGTGGGATGCTTTCCAGGTGCACAGACTTGTACTGTGTAAGGATAAATACTAGGCAAAAAGGGCTGATGAGTCCCCCCAGATGAAAGTCCCCTGTGCCCCATAGGAGCAAGGGTCTCCTCTTTCTGCCTGCAACTTCAGCCCAGGACAATTACTATCTTTGACAACCCAACCCCACATTGCTCTGAACCCTGGACTTTCTCCATATGCCCTCCGGAGAGACTTCCATGAAAAGGTATGTTGTAGTACTGTGAGGTTAGGAATGAGATTCAATTTTGTGCAGTATCCCAACAAATCACCAGCTACCTACTCTCATCACCACCAAAAATTCCATGACAATTTTTCCCAAGCAGTGAGCAAGTACCTCAGGGAATGTAGAAACCTTCCAGTGAGACTGGAGGTGACACTGATGAGGAGGCCAGAGGGTTGCTCCAAGGAGCACCCAGCTTTCTCAAATGATGAATGGGCTGCAGCAGTATGATGGGTTCTGACCAGGGAGGCCCCATCAAGTGTGGATGAAAATGTGGAGAGTTGGCAAGAATTTAGCATGGAGGTATGCATGGATGGCTGGTAAGCTGCAAATGAACCCTGACACAACCACAGGATCCATCCCATAATGAGCTTGAGTGGATTGGGCTCTACTATCCACAATATGACCTCTTCCAGGACATAGAACATCAAGTCCATTGTTCAAGGTACTTGCATTGAAGGGATTTCTGGTACCATCACCCCAACATGCACTGTGGGAAGCCCCTCACTGTTCACCTCACTATTCTTCCCCTGCCATCTCCCCACCATCTACACCAATTATACTCCTATCTCTCTGAGACCCACTCATGCTTGGGACCTATGACCCCTGCAACAGCTTTCCCCTGTATTTATGCACTGAGAAAAGTAAATCCATGGTGATATTGCATCTGCCACATGACAGAGGTTTTACCATAAAACATGATTTTCTCCTGGCCTGGTACATGTGATGAGTCCCACCTTTTTCACAAATTTGGCCAAAATCCTGTCATGAAATCCTGTCTTGCAGGAGGATCTAATCAGTTTCTCCTGTGAAAATTCACAATGATATTCTCAATATATTTGGGACCAATTCTGCTTCACACTGAGACCTAATCAGTTCTGAACAACATAGTGGACATGGCCCAACATGGGCCATGGAGAATGCTGATTTGCAGGATACAAAGGGCAAGGGTGAGCTGCAGACCAAGTACAGTTTAAGAAAGCAGGAAAAATTTAACAGCCAAAGGAGGAGTTGGGGAGGTGGAGGGAGGTGGAGGGTAGACAACAAAAAGCAGCATGGACAGGAGCTAAGGACAAATAATTCACAAAAAAGGTGAACAAGGGGTTAAAAGGGAAACAGTGACAAATGAAATATAAAGCAATAACCACATGATAAAACCAGAGGTAAATGGCAAGTGAGCATGAGTTAAAAGCTCTGCTGCATGTCAGGGATGGTGCAGGAGGTGGGGGTAGCCATATAGCACCCAGCACTAGCACCTGGGTGGCAGCAGAGTTGTCGGAGTGTATAGTGGACAGCCCTCACTTGGGCTTGCATCCCTGTGTGGCTTCTTAGACTGAAGCAGGAATGAGAAGAAGGCTGCTTCTTTGGTTCTGCTTTGGCTCATTTTATATGCAAGTGGGAACAGGTCATGTTACAGGAATGGGTTCCAGGGAACCCAACCTGAGCCATTCTGCTCATGGGCAGAGGTGGCTGTGTAGCCATCAGAGGGAGAGCAGAAAGGGAAGGGTGTCTGAAAGTATAACCTGTAGGTTGGCCAACAGTAACTTGGCACTCCTGCGAGCTTACTGGTAGTGGTCAGCTAGCAGTGACTTGGCGCTCAATGGAGCATACCAGTAGTGTGTAATTATGGGACTCCCAAAGGGAGTCATCCAGTTGGTGGCTATCAGTGACTTGGTGCTCATGGGAGCATACCAGTAGCAGGGGTTGTTGGGATAAGTGGGTTGGTGGACTGGCACACAGTAATGGGTGACCATGGGAAGTTGGACCCATGGGTGCATGGCCAGGCCTCCTTGTCAGGGACGCATCCAGGGTAGAGGGGGTCCGGATGTATCGCCTGGCAGAAGGGCCCTTGCGGGGTGTGAACCAGGCGTGTGTGCTGGCAGGTCCGGGAAGGGACAGCAGTCCCTGGCCACTCAGACTGAAGTGGAGAATGTGAGAAGAAGGTTACTTCTTCGGTTCCCACTTCAGGTACATTTATGTACATGCAGCTTGAGTCACATGACAAGTGCCACGTCATCCTCGGAGACAGCCACAGGCATCTGGGTGTCCCCGTGGGGGATCCTGGGAGCATTGTTGTGGGGACAAGTCTGTGCATGTTATAGGAATGGACCTAGAATCTTATGGTCCGTGACTATGAACAATCAAACCCTTGGTCCCTGCACCTTTATTTCGCTGTCAAACCCCATGCCAAGCTTTCCCACTGGGTTTTGGTGCTGGCTGGGGAATTTGTTGAGTTTCAAGGGACTTCCCTTGACCATTGTGACTTTTATATTAGATAGTTAGAAGTCATATGATGTGTAAGGCAGATGCCGAAAAATGCTTTCTCATTATCGAATACATAACCCAAAAACCTTGTACCGCAATTGTAACATCCTCACCATTGTGCCACCACTGTAAACTCAACCTGTAACCTTGGAACCATGTCCACCTCCCTATTCATCCTCTCCATGACAAAACCGCAACGAGAAGGGCATTCCCACACCCAACCTCCTGCTACCCGCTCCCACACCCAACCCTGTTGAGAACCACCCTGGAACTGCTTTGCAAACTGCTGTGCATTGTGCTGCCTAATGCAAACTAGCTGTCAGGGTCCAGCACCCTGCCTTAGGGTGCCCTGGACTCCCCACCTACTTTACTCCCTTCTGTTCTTTGATTGTTGCCTTGTTGTTGTCTTTGTGTGTTGTGTGCACACATGCATGGGATAGTGTGGGAACTTTCTGAGCAAGCAGCTCACCCAGAATGTTCCCACACTTACTGGGCACTGCCACCTGGATGTTCCCTCTGGGTCACAATACACAACTCTAGGAGCTGTATAGTTGTGGGCATGTGACCCATTCCTTTATATAGCAACCATGTGGGGAGATGAGACCTTTACCCTTCGTCTCATCTTATGCCCTGCATAGGCAAATGTACATTCTCTATACATCTCATGCCCTGCATAGTGTGAGGACAGGCCAGATGGGGGTTGAGGTCAGGGAGCCTCCAAGTCCGAGGCCAGGCCCTGACACCAGCCCCAGTTTCTTGCACAGGCCCCCACCACCCCTAGCCAACATGCTAACCCTCACTTTGCTGTGCACTGTGTCAGCTGACTCAGACTTTCTGGAATTTGATGGTGCTGTTATGTCTTCTGGCCACAATCTCACCCAACACTCGCATGTCTTCTTGGGTGCAAACCACAATGCAAACCACAATGCAAACTGCAATGTCATCTTTGGATTGGGTCCCTGGCTCAATGGATAGTCTAAGACAGTCTCTGAGTGTCTATGATCAGTCAGATGTTGCATCACCACACAACCAAATAGCTAGTCAACTCTTGGCCCAGTGTGAGACCAAGCTGTGGCTCTGGAATGAGCATGTTGCTCAGATGAAGAAGACAGGAAAACAGGGAGACCTCAAACAATTGGGATTAATAAATATGAGGGCAGCTGATTTTTGCTATTCCTCCTTTCAGGCAAGAAGGTTGGCTATGGCAATGATAATGGGCATATTGCAATTTTGCACATGCTCTGCCTGTCACCAGTATCCCACCAAAGAGAGCATCTCACTCCTTCCTCACAAGTCAGATCTACCAACTGGCCCCCCTGATGAGGCTAGTGACAAGCAAAAAGTGGCCACTTGGGTATCTTGCACTCTTGGCATTCTAACCAATGAATCTTCCACATATAAATGGAGCACAATGGGGAGTTCATCATTTCCATTAGCCCCAGGCACATCCTCCTCTTCTCAATCAACTAGATTGTTGTATTTAGCTCTGAAGCACCAGAGGAACTCTGAGTTCCATGCTGTTTCATTGAATTTCCTGTTTGCAGCATGGGGAATGTCCACCTTGCTGGAAGATGAACAATTATGGTGATCTTGAGTATGTACACAAGTATCCAAGCATTCTATTCATGCTGAAATCTTTTAGGACAAATGCCTAGGATGGGAATCCAACTGCAAGTATGTATTTGTCTTGTTCTGAGAGCCAATGTCCATTTTGATTAGGGGGAATCCTCAATTTGGTGCTTTATTCCTCACCCTCTTTGTCTCCCCTTTATGTCCCATGCTCCCAACCTCAATGGCCACTGGCACACAATTTCTACCCTTCTTATCATATCCATCCATACCCAATCCTGACTCAACTCCTGGACCCTTTCCACCACCTTGTCAGCGATGGACGGATTTCTGTCAGAGTCGAGGTTGGAGGTATTGGCAGAGGTCTGTTGGAGTGCGCATGTGTGGGCAGATATATGTGGTGCATCTGGAAGTGCTGTTCAAGGTTAGCAGAGTGGGATCGCAGCCTCAGTGACTCAAGGGGAGTGCTGTGCCCTGAGCTTGACATCTGGAGGAGATCCCTTATTTACAGATTGGCATTTACAGTGGACTTTAAACAAGACTTGTGGGTGGAGCAGGGCTGTAGGAGGAGCACAGACTCAGAGGGGGGGAGGCCCCCTTTGCAGAAGGAGGGACTCAGACCAGACAGGGGGGTACTCTAGTTGATTCCAGACTGAGGTCCCCAAAAGTATTTACAGGATATAAATTGGCAGGAGGAAAACATAGAAGGGCTGGTCAGTCTGGTGTGGTCTGGCATGGAAATAAGTGGGGATTGTCAAACTGAATGAAGGACAAGAGCCTGGAAGATGGAAGTGAGAAATGAATGAGCAACAATGAGTGATGAGGGTTATTGATGGGAAGAACAATGGGGTCAATAACCTAATGTCAATAAAAGCAGATCAACACCAATATTGACAAGTTAAGCAAATGGATGAATAAGCATCATAGGCACTCAGCAAGGAATGAATGATAGGCAGCCAAGTGGCAAAAGGCCAGAGCAAAAGTGGAGTTCAGCATATGGCACCAATACAAGTCCACAAATCAGAAAGTGGGGTCAGTGTGGCACCAACACAAGTCCGTGAGACAGAGGTGGACCTGTCAGTACCATCACAAGGACAGCATGATGACCAGCAGAGGTCCTGAGGGGAGTGGGAGTGTTGACCTGACCACAGGGTGTGGAGGGCAACCAGAAGCATCAGAGGTGGGTGGAGGTACAGATGTGGGTGGAGGTCTGGATGCAGTGCATGGCTGTGACCACATAGCGGAGTGATGGGTGTGGTTTAGATAGAGACAAGACAAGAGGAACTAGAGGGACTGGATGCTGGGAGCACCAAGGGCTTGGGAACTGGAGGTAAGGTCAGAATGCTGGCAAGGTCCAGGGTCGGATTGTTGACCAAGTCTCACTCAATGGGACAGGGGTGTCGAGGATCTGGATCCCTGGCTCAATGGCCAGTCTAAGGAGGCCACTGGGTGTCTATGATCAGTCAGATGTTGTGTCACCACACAACCAAATAGCTAGTCAACTCTTGGCAAACAAACAGATAGTTGGGAATAATGGACTTGACAACAGAGTTCTGTTATCCATCTTTTAATGCCAGAAAATTGGCTTTGGCAATGATACTGGGTGTTATTGTCACAGACTGTTCCTGGAAGCCATCCAAGTGCTTTCAAGGCAGGTGTCATGTGGAGCTCAGGGTTCTGGGCTGTCTGATGGTAGGGTGGAGGCCAGCCAGAGATGGGGTGGAGCTCCAGGGGTGATGGGAGGTGGCTGTGTAGCCATTGAGGGGAGAGCAAGAGGAGATCTGAGGCCAGGTGTGCTAATGGTAACTTGGCGCTCCAAGGAGCATACCGGCAGCAGATGTGGTGGTCTGCTAACGGTGACTTGGCACTCCAAGGAGTGTACCAGCAGCGGGTATAGTGGGGACTCCTTGAGGGAGCCACCTAGCAGTCGGCTAGCAGTGACTTGGCACTCATGTGAGCATACCAGTAGCATGGGTAGTTGGCACTCCTTGAGGGAGTAGCCCAGTGGTCAACTATCAGTTACTTGGCGCTCAAGGGAGCATTGTAATGGGTCTATTGCCTAGACTCAAGACAGAGAGAAGGGGGAGGGTGGTAGTGTGTGCGGGTGTGGTTCGTGGGGCCGGGTTTTGGTCCTGGGGTGCTACCGGGTCTGCTAGAACCTCAAACAAACACTCACCTATGTCTCTCTTGGACATCAAGGCTGAGGATTCTGATAAGAGGGGTCTTAGACGTTATCAACTAGCTCAGAGGGGGCATTAGGGTCATGGATGGCGTCTTTGCCACTTGGATGTAACTTCTGCTTGTCCCTTCATGGGTCTATTCAGTACTAACTTGTTATGTACAAGCTGTTATCTAGTTTATATATGTTTGAAATGGAATGAATGGCATGGGGGAATGTAAACAGGCCGTTAGGCAACCGTAAATGATGAATATCCAATTGGGAACAAAGAAACAATAAAAGAAAAATGAATGAGGAATATGTGATAATGGGTCCAAAATGGAAATTGTGAAGGTTAACTCCACAACACTTCGGCACAGCGCCCGCCTATCCTCCAGTCAGCAACCTCCTCGTCTCCAGCTTTCCAACGAGCCCCTATTCGTCCCATTTGGTGCAGTACTTCTTGAGATGTGGCCATTGACAGGTGCTGTCAAGACCACATGAGACTATACTCCATGCTGAACCATCCAGGTATGGGATTGCCATTCTGGGGAATGCTCCGGGGGTGAAGAAGGGTGGTAGGGCATCACTATTGGGTAGAAGAACGGCTGGGTTGTATGTGTGGTTATGGAGATCTGGAGAGGGGGTGAAATTGGCGGCATGCTTGGGTGTGGGAATTTGGCTTGGGGCTGTCAGGAATGATGGGAAAAATATGGAAAAATATGGAGTATTGGATAGTGATAGAATGAGTATCGGGAGCGTCAGCGGATATGTACTGCATGTTGGTGACCAAATTCTGCAGAATCCGACTTTTTGCGGTACACAGAGTTGTCCCCACAACAGCGTACCAGTAGTGGGATTTGTTGGGACAGGCAGGTGTTGGAGGAACACCACGCATTAACCGATCTCTATTGTCGCGTGATTTGCATGTGACTTCCATTATAGTATAGTCACACTTATTTTTTGAATTCTTCTCAGTTCTCACTGTAGAGACTGAGGTCAGTCCCTTTTATCCAACTTTGTCATATCCGTACATACCCAATCCCGATCCGAGACCCGGACCCCCATCTTCACCACCTCCAGAGTCCCACCCTACCGCCGTCTGTTCCGATATTCACCTTCGGACCTGACACCACTCCTGACACCACTCCTCCTCTCACCCCTCATGCCACCTCCACCCTTCCATCCTTCTCCTACCCTATCTCCATCCGTTCCGATATTCACCTTTGGACCCAAACACCACTCCTCTTGCCACCCTCCTCCTCACTCCTCCTCTTACTCCCCTTACCCCTCCACCCTTCTGTCACTCTCCTACCCTTCCCCTGTCCGCTCCGATACTCACCTTCAGACCTGACACCTTTCCTCTCCTCCACTCCTCACCCCACTCGTCTCTTCTCTCTCTTCCCTCTGACCCTCTTCTGCCGACCCTCCGCCTAGTTACAACCTTCCGCTGCTGTCCCGTACCCTGTCCTTGGACACTGTTCGTACCTTCGCTCCAAGATTCCATCATAGTTCCGACCTCAGACTTTGACCCCACCTTGGCTTAAGTCCATTGCATTGGTGACCTCATACTACGTAAACACCATTGCCAATATTCCTCGGACTTTCAACCCTGCTTCCATAACCTCCATAAGCTCTGTGACCTCTGAGCTCCACAGATCATATTCAGCACTTTCACCATCTGTAATGTATCTTTCGCATTTTCCCCTCATCCTTATTTGGACTGCTGCTTCTTCCCATTCTAGCCAGTTAGTCATCATCCCCACTTCACCTCATCCTCCTGCCCCTCTGGGCTTTGCCCTCCCTATCTCCTTTCGGATGTACCACAGGTTCTGACCTATGACCTTTGGTACCGCTCCACTTCTGTCATCCCTTTGTTCCTGTTTGGATGCTGAAAGAGGGCTTGCGGCTCTCTATGCTGACTAAGCTCGTGGGGCCAAACTCTCCAAAACTCCTACTTCTTGACTAGACTTCACTACGCTCTTGATCCTTAAACTCTGTGTGGGTTCTCCAGGATTTCCGCAAGGTCCGGGCTCAGTGTCCACTACTCACTCGTTGTGAGCTAGATCACTGCCCTTATTCCTACTGTTGGAATTCCACACACTCACACCCTCTCTAGGGCGTCCTAGCACCTTAGAGAAAATGGGGGAGGGGAGAACTTCTTTTCAAAATCCAGTATGTACAGGATTATATCTAATAATTATTTTCAGAAATAATAGATGGGGAATATTGGTACCATATGGCACCTGGATACCTTATTAGGTGAAATAATAGAAAAGGGTAACAGTATCAATAAAAGAATATTGATCAATATCTTCAATGATGGCAAAATATGAAAATATAAGAAAATACGCGATTTCTCAACAGATTTACGGAATTAAGGGCCAAAATTGGAAATGAAGCCGGAGATAACTCTCATGCAGCCGATGAGCATTTTTTACCAATTTATCAGACGCCGTGGGAATGAGTGAGGCTGGAATTCTGGGTTGCCGCTTGAGATTCCCATGCCCACACATGCCTGTGACCTGCCGTGCCTAACTTCTCCAACATGGAACTCCGTCAATTCTCCACCGATTGGGACGTTATTGGTATCGTCGGAATTGTACGAATTAGGACTATTTTTGGATACCAAATTCGTATCGAGTCGTCACATGAATAAAAGGGGTTTCCTGAATGTTGGAAGTGGGTATCTGAGCCGGCTCTGTGCATGGGCGATTATCCTGCCTACAACGCCTTCATTCCAATTCGGACCCCCTTTGTTTCCCTTGTGCTTTCATCTCCCTATTATATACAGGCGCTTGTACATACTCATTTTGGACCTTCAGTCTAAAATCGACCTGAAATGCCCCCTAGAGACTTCCTGCTCACTACCTATGAAATTAAGGACCAAATGGACAAACAGCGCTCCGCTTGAGTCACTGAGGCCAAGGTCCCTCCTTGCTAAGTCTCTGGTTCCCCTCTGGAATTGTCCACCCTCACCCAGTTCTAACAAACTTCATATTTAGCTCCTATCTTACATTGTAGTTAGTCACTCCTTTAGATATTTTATTAGCAGGTTGGTTGACCAGTGCACAGTAGTGAGTGACTGTGGGAATTTGGGCCTGTGGGTACATGGCCAGTAGGGCTCCGGGTGGATCAGATTATCCTGGATGATCCGGAATTTTCAATCCCGGATGCCGGATTAGGATTGGGGGTCAGGATGTATTCTTGATCCAGGATTGGCATCTGGGATGATCCCAGATGATCTGGGATGGAGTCCCATTGCTAGCATGCAACTAATGGCCCCCTTATTGGTTTGGGGGCCTCCGAAATTATTGTATTGTAGCAAAGTCATCCGAGATATTTTAACTCCTGACTCATTGTCCATGCACATTGCTGGCTGCTGTCCAGAGGGGTGTCAAGACTGTTTCCCGCGGTCTAGACACACTTTACATAGTTGGATAGCCCTATTGAATAGCTTCCAGAATATACAATTTGAGACTAAATTGACCAGTAAATTATCGAGAAAAATGCAAAATACTTTTTTGGACACGAGTCTTTTGGGGTAACTCAATGTCTGTACTCATGCTGACCACTGTGTAAAGGGGTGTCAGGACTGTTTCCCACAGTGTCAACACACTTTACATTGATGAATAGCCCATTTGAATAGCTTCCAAATTTATTGTATGATCGGAATTCAGGTAAATACATGTTAAAATACAAAGAAATCTTAAGATGTTATTATCCTGGATCATCCCGGATCATCCGGGATTTTCATCTGGCGGATCCGGATTGGCCATTGGGAGGTTGTCCCAATCCGGGATTTCTGATCCTAATCCGATCCTATCCGATCCACCTCAACCCCTAGTAGCACCCAGACCATGGCATCTTGCCACCCCACAAACTTCTTGAGTGACTGTCAGGGCACACCCACCTGACCCGGCCCCACCTAACCCGGTGCCCCACCATCCGCTCCTCCCAACCTCCCCCCTCTTCCCCTTTTCCCTTCCCTTTCTTCCTCCCCTTCTTTTCTATTCTCTTTCCCCTTTATTCCTTTCTTATCACATGGACGACTTCCCTTGTATCAATGTACCACTGACCTGGCTGCAGTGTAACATGCCCGAACCCGGACACACCGGATGCTCCTAGGACCTCTTACGGAGGTACCCGGATGGAGGTGGCTGTGTGCTTGGGTGACGTGGTGCTTCCCACGTGGCCTCCAACCACATGTATATAAACACAGCCTAAGTGGGAACTGAGAAGCAACCTTCTTCTCACATTTCCCACTTTAGGCAAGTAGCTTACACTTCCTGTCAGAACCGTGCGAAGGTTCGCCGAGGGTAGCCGTAGGCGACCGAGCGTTGCCCGCTAGTGATAAAGGCGTCCTACACCCGACCGAGCTTTAGCGAGGGATAAACCCCACCGATCTCGAGGCCGAGGCTACTTAGGCGAGTGAGCCGGGATTTCGGCTTCAACGGCTCTAGGAGGAGCGTTGCGCCTCGTTCTCGACGCGGTCCTGATACTTAGAAGGTCAGAGGTCTCGCGGGGACAGAGGTAAGCTCTAGGGGGTAATTCTAGTTGATTTCGAACTACAGTACAGGCATTAGTTACAAGCCGTATATAAGCGCTAGGGAACTGAATAAGGAATAAGTCGCCAGATCTCGCGGAGATTGCGGGCGGAGAAAAGAAACAGGAAAACAAACAAAGAGCACGTGCTCAAGACAGCGAAGGTCAAGTGTGACCTTCGCCGCTGTAACGGGTCTATCGCCTAGACTCGAGACAGAGAGAAGGGGGAGGGTGGTAGTGTGCGCAGGTGTGGTTCGTTGGGCCGGGTTTTGGTCCGTGGGTGCTACCGAGTCTGCAAAAACCTCAAACAAACACTCACCTACGTCTCTCTTGGACGTCAAGGCTGAGTAGTATGATGAGAGGGGTCTTAGACGTTATCAACTAGCTCAATGGGGGCGTTAGGGTCGTGGATGGCGTCTTTGCCACTTGGATGCAACTTCTGCTTGTCCCTTCACGGGTCTATTCAATACTAACTTGTTATGTACAAGTTGTTATCTAGTTTATATATGTTGGAAATGAAATGAATGGACTGGGGGAATGTAAACGGGCCGTTAGGCAACCGTAAATGATGAATATCCAATTGGGAACAAAGAAACAATAAAAGAAATATGAGTGAATGGGGAAAATGTGACAACGGGTCCGAAATGGGAATTGTGAAGATTAACTCCGCAACAGTTCGCCACAGCACCCGCCTATCCTCCCGTCAGCAACCTCCTCGTCTCCAGCTTTCCAACGAGCCCTTATTCATCCCATTTGGTGCAGTGGTTCTTGAGATGTGGAGAGGGGGTGAAATTGGCGGCGTGGTTGGGCGTGGGAATTTGGCTTGGGGCTGTCGGGAATGATGGGGAAAATAAGGAAAAATATGGAGTGAGTGTATGGAGTGTTGGATAGTGATAGAATGAACATCGGGAGCGTCAGCGGATATGTACTGCGTGTTGGTGACCAAATTCCGCAGAATCCGACTTTTTGCAGTACACGGAGTTGTCCCCACAACACCGCGAGATAACAAGGTGCGGCAAAACATGGAACAACGGGTCGCGGCGCTCTGCGCCGCTAGGTCGTTCAATGACAAGGAGGAAAGGTGTTGTGGAGAGGTGGCGGGAAGTGGCTAGACGGCGACGGGCGGCGAGCGGAGTGTGCGGGGAGTGTTTGGGCGTGGGAGAAGGTCAGGGAGGAGGTCGTCTGGCCCCGGGGAACGCCGGGTCGTGACACTTCCCTTGATAATAACAATAACACATTTCCCACTTTAGTCTCAGTGGCCAGGGACCCTTGTCTGCTTCGGGCCCATTGTTATGCACGCCTGCGTCATACCTACTGTCAGGGACCGGCCCAGGGTCGAGAGCGCCTGGGTGTATCGCCCGAGGCTGAGGGTCTGGTAGGTATGACGCGGGCGTGCGTAACAACGGGCCCAAAGCAGACAAGGGTCCCTGGCCACTGAGACTAAAGTGGGAAATGTGAGAAGAAGGTTGCTTCTCAGTTCCCACTTAGGCTGTGTTTATATACATGTGGTTGGAGGCCACGTGGGAAGCGCCACGTCACCCAAGCACACAGCCACTCCATCCAGGTACCTCCGTAAGAGGTCCTAGGAGCATCCGGTGTGTCCGGGTTCAGGCGCGTTACACTGCAGCTGGGTCAGTGGTACATTGATACAAAGGAAGTCGTCCGTGTGATAAGAAAAGAATAAAGGGGAAAGAGAATAGAAAAGAAGGGGAGGAAGATAGGGAAGGGAAAAGGGGAAGAGGGGGGAGGTCAGGAGGAGCGGATGGTGGGGCACTGGGTCAGGTGGGGCCGGGTCAGGTGGGTGTGCCCTGACACCTACCGGACCCTCAGCCTCGGGCGATACACCTGGGCGCTCTCAACCCCAGGCCGGTCCCTGACAGTGACTGAGCCATTCCGACAACACCAACGACACCCCCTGCATCCCCATAAACATCCCTTTCAGGATGGCCATACACATGAAGGGTGAGGTTTTTGGGCAGGGGCTGCTTCCAGTGATCCTGCCCTTCAGTCCTGCTCAACCCACATAGAGAGATGGTAGACAGATTTGGGAGATGAATCAAAGGCATGATGTCATCCATCCTGAACCCATCCCAGAACAGGGAGATTTCCCTCAGAGAACAACGCCCTGCAGGGATCCTTTAGCCAATCCATTTGGTTAGATCTCCAGGCCCATGCCCGAAACAAGGTGATTCTGGTATGTGAATGCATAGGACCCTCAAGTTGGGGACCAAATGGAGCATCAATGCAAAGTATGTGTGGCATGACCCAGAGATGGCAAGAGGGCCTACATGCATCTCTTCCCCAGCTCATTGCATGGAGTCAACTTCCTCTGGATCAACTGAGGGCTGACCCCAATGGTCCCACTCTATCTCTGCCTGGTGGACCAACGCCCCCAGATCTGGTCAAGCCATGATTGAAACAAATTTGTAGATGTGTGACTGAATGGTGGCATGAAGACATTGGGAAACCAGGGAAAGTGTGATTTGGGTCTGGAGCATGCCAGTGCAATGCTCTGCAATTTCACAAAGAGTTTCATTTGGAAGCGCATTCATCCTATGGGCAGCCTGTGTCAGTGATGGACTCCCTCAAAGCTGTCCCAAACTCACATCTGAAGGTGGGTAAAGAGGGAGTGAAGAGGAAGTTGAGGTGGTAAAGAGGAAACAGAGGCAGTGGATCCCACCTTTATACCTTCTGGATCTGCAAATCAGGTGATCAAGTAAATATTTTCTTGATCATGTGGCACCAAGACAGGTGAAATTTTCACCAGGGGGAAACTGCTATGTATGCAGGAACCCCACTTGTTAACTATGTCTAACCACCTGTAAAATCCCCTGTAAACTCCTATCCCTTGTAAGAAATGATGAGGCACCATTTTTGTAATGATATTTTCCATTTTTCTCCATAATTTATTCATTGATGCCATGTGTGTTGATGTGCCACATGAAAAATTTACCTTGATCATGTGGTCATCAAAAATTTCTCTTGATGTGTCAAGCATTGCACATGATCAGAAAAAATTTATCTTGATGCATAAGGTGGGAGCACTGCCACATTTCCTTCATGGGGTTATGATATGAGTTGGCCCCTTTCATAGGGAATCACAGCCACAGAATCATCATCACAGTCACATCTAGGTATATAAGATCCACTTGCCCATTATTTTCCTCCAGTTATGGCTTCCACCTCTAACACCATCCCCATGTCCCAGGCTGACTATGATGCATTGAAGCATGCATTGTTCAAAGGGTTTGCAAAGGCATGTTGAGTTTTCCCTTTTTGTTTCTGCCAACCCTTCCAACTCATAGGTCCCATTGTCCAGAATGGACCTCCTGCCACACAACTGTGAGGTCAGCTGGCATTGGGTGGCAGAGCACCACCACTCCTGGGGCCACATGGTGACAAAGGACATTGAGCAGTATGCCATGGCTGGGCTCCTGCCCACAGATGACTTGATCGAGGTGGATTCGAATGGGTTCTTGGCTGGAGATGAACTGATCCAGATCATCCATGGGCAGCACTGCAAGCCTGTGCTGCAAGTGGTGATTGCCATGGAGCTTGGGTATATCCAGGACCTTCCAGTCAAGGAACATGAATGCCAGGGTCTGTCAGCCACACAGATCTGATCGATCCATGCATCCTCCAATGCATGGTGGTTGGTAGCATTATATGGAAAGAGTAAGGATATCTACAATATGTATGCATTCCATTCGCTAACCACACACAACACATGATTGCAGAGGTCTCTCAGGATGGGATCATGTTTCAATCCTGGTTGTTGGAGGATAACCTTCAACAGGCCAAAGTGCCTCTGACATGGGCAGACTTTATGCCTGTGGTGCTGGTCAGGGAGATAGCATTCAAGCCTTGGCACAACCAAGGAATGCACAATGTGAGTGATGATTTCTATTTATTTATTTATATCTTCTGCTCACCGCTTTGCTGATAGTTCTTTGCAGCTGCCACAGAAATCTGTCTGTCGCAGTTGATTCCAATGGTGACCCAATATGTTGTCTTCCATCCTAGTAGTCCTACTAAGTTTCTATAAAAGGAAATTTCCCTTTATGGAATTTCCTTATATGGAAATAAGGGTTTGTAGTTGTTTGGGATTGTAGTGTGAAGTCTCTGGGATAATGTGTACCTCCAAAACCTTGCCTTGCACTCAAGTTTTATCCACAAACAAAATGTCTTGATCCACTCAATACATCTCCATAGCCACTTGGAGTTCTTCCATGGTCTCAACATCAGCAAACTTGGTAGGAAGCTTTGGAAATGCATGTTAAATGGCCAGCATCATTACTTGAAAAGCTCTATCTGCTTAGTTATTTTGGCACCAGTAGTGCAAAGATAATATGGATATATGTGTGTGTAAAATGGCCATTGTCATTGCTCTGAAAGCTCTATGAGCTCTATGAGCTCAGTGGGCTCATAGAGTTATGAAGTAAATTAAAAATACCACCAATAAAGCAAACAAAAAGCTGATGTATCCTTCTGACATCATCCAAGCCTCTGACACCCAATTTCCCATGGTCAAAAGAGCCATAGTTATTTGGCTCACCAAAGCATGGTGGGAGACTTTTTAACACTGAAACATACATTGCTACATTGCCCCACTTTGGCACTTTCCAATGCACATTGAATTATCAAAAAAGTGATTTTAATTTTTTTCCAATTATTCCTAATTTCCTGAAATATCACTCCCTGACTTATCCCAAATTTTCTGATTTTTCCCCTAATTTCCCCTGATTTTTCAGACATTTCCTTTTTTAGAAAGTCCTCCATTTTCTGAATTTTCCTTAATTTTCCCTGACCGTTTTTCAAATTTTTAGAAACCCCCCAGTTCCCCCTCATTTTCCTCTCATTTTCCCCTTCATTCCCCCCCTCATTTTCCCCCTCATTTCCCCCCCATTCCCCCCTCCAAATTTCCCCCCATTCCCCCCCCCATTTCCCCACTCATTTTCCCACATTTTCCCTAAGTAATTTCAGATTAACTGTATTTATATCCCTAAATTTGGTCTATATATTAATTTGGCTATATACCCTTGGTGTGTAGTGCTGCATTGGGGGCTGAAAGTTAAGCTCAGTTTGTTTAGTTTCCTGCATGGTAGGGACTTGGCTGTGACTCATCACATGATGCCAGAGTCAATGCTCTTAAATTTAAATTTTGATATTGGGTAAATTAAACACTCAGGGAGCTCATATAGATAATAGTCCCCTGTGTGCAAATATAGCTCTATGAGCTCTCAGAGCTTTGACTACTTTTTGGAGCTCTGAGAGAAGGGGACCAGCAATTTCAAAGGACTGAAGCTCTGAGAGCTTCTATGAGTTCTCAGACTTCCACATTCAGGTTTGCTGATGAACAAGGGCATCAGAATGCCAGTTCAACAGGGATTGTCCCGACCCAGGCTGTACTGGCCTCAGCTCCTTCTGCATAACCACAAGTCAACATTGTACCACAGGTGCCCCTTTCATGAAATTGTCAGGGATCAGCAATGACCCTGGACCCTATGCCGGCTGCGCGTATGCGCGTGGGAAGTATGCCGGTAATTCCCGTCTACTCCGCTTACCTAAGCCCCGGTGACCCGGATCATCTCCGGCATTGTTCTGGAACATTCTATGATCACGTGATTCTATCGGCAATCCGTTTGGTTTCCTTATTGCCGGACTCTACATGTATATAGCTGACCGGCTTTAATCACAACTAGGTTATCGGAGCATCTTGCGCGAGCATGCGCGTCCCCTGACAGAAATAAGCATCAATGTCTCAACAAGCTGTTACATCAGAGCGTGAATTTTCGGGTGAGTTAAAAATCAAAAGGCTTCTGGCTTTCATGCTAATTGCATCAACACTCCAAGGCCATGTGTGGTGGAAAGGAGAAGAAGAGTACAAATACCACCTCCACGATGTGTAAGCTGTTCCTTCACAATGTGTGAGAGGATGCAGTTGAGACTTTGTCATTGTGTACTGGATGGATGATGCTCAATTACCAAGATGGTGAAAGAGGGCTCATGGCTCTCTATGCCGACTAAGCTCGTGGGGCCAAACTCTCCAAAACTGCTACTTCTTGACTAGACTTCGCTATACTCTCGATCCTAAAACTCCGTGGTGGGTTCTCCAGGATTTCCGCAAGGTCCGGGCTCAGCATCCACTACTCACTCGTTGTGAGCTAGACAGCTGCCCTTATTCCTACTGTTGGAATTCCACACACTCACACCCTCTCTAGCACGTCCTAGCACCTTAGAGAAAATGGGGGAGGGGAGAACTTCTTTTCAAAATCCGGTATGTACAGGATTATATCTAATAATTATTTTTAGAAAGAATAGATGGAAAATATTGATGCCATATGGCACCTGGGTACCTTATTAGGCGAAATACTAAAAAAGGGTAACAGTATCAATAAAAGAATATTGATCAATAACTGAAATGATGCAAAAATATGAACATATAAGAAAATAAGCAATATCTCAATGGATTTACGGAATTCAAGGCCAAAATTGGAAATGAAGCCGGAGATAACTCTTACGCAGCCAGTAAGCATTTTTACCAATTTATTAGACGCCGTGGGAACGAGTGAGGCTGGAATTCTGGGTTGCCGCTTGAGATTCCCACACCTGCACATGCCCGTGCCTACCATGCCTAACATCTCCAACATGGAACTCTGTCAAATCTCCACCGATTGGGACGTTCTTGGTATCGTCAGAATTGTACGAATTAGGACTATTTTTAGATACCAATTCCGTACCGAGTCGTCGCATGAATGAAAGTGGTTTTCTGAATGTGCAAACGGGTATCCGAGCCGGTTCTGTGTGTGGGCGATTATCCCACCTACAATGGGATGCATATTTTGAGAGGACTTTGATGACACATGGAGGCAAGGGAAAGATAGTTGAGATAAGGCCTCCATCAGAATCTGTGAGTGCTCCATGTTGAATGGGTTGCCTAAGGCTGATGCTGATGCCACTCCTTTAGGATGACCAAGTAAGGGCTATCATACATTTTACTCTAGCTAGCTCACACTGTCATCAGATAGTGAGATTGCAAGTATACTGGGATGCCAGTATCCCAGCAGCTGCCAATGGGATTCTGGAGGAACTCCATGAGGAGTGTATGTCTTAAGGTACAGAGCCCAGAACCAAAAGTGACATGAATTAATTTGTCCCAATGATGCCTTTATTTCTTGTCTATGGAGAGATACTGTCAGAGACCAGGTTGAGATGAGGGAATGTCTCTGTGGTGGAGGGCTTTGGCCTCAGCGACTTATGCCAGGAGCGCTGTGCCAAGTAACATGTCCATGCCCTAACTTACTAAACTGGCAACCAGAACTGAAGGGGGGTAAACTCTAGTCGATTTTATTACTAAGGACTAAAACGAGTATGTACAAGCGCCGATATATATAATGGAGGGGGTGAAAGCACAAGGAAACAAAGGGGATCCAAATCGGAATGAAGGCATCCAAATGGGAACAAAGGGATGACAGAAGTGGAGTGGTACCGAAGGTCACAGGGCTGAACCGGTGGTACATCCAAAAGGAGGTAAGGAGGGTGAAGCCCAGAGGGGCAGGAGGATGAGGGGAAGTGGGGATGATGACTAACTGGCTAGAATGGGAAGAAGCAGCAGTCCAAATAGGGATGAGGGGAAAACGCGAGAGATACATTACAAGCAGCGAAAGAGCCAAAGATGATCCATGGAGCTCGGAGGTCACGGAGCTTATGGAGGTTATGGAGGTGGGGTTGAAAGTCCGAGGAATATTGGCAATGGTGTTTACGTAGTATGAGGTCACCAATGCAATGGACTAAGGCCGAGGTGGTGTCAAAGTCCGAGGTAGGAGCTATGATGGAGTCTTGGAGCGAAGGTACGAGTGGTGTCTGAGTACGAGGTATGGGACAGTGGCGGAAGGTCGTAACTTGGCGGGAGGTCAGCGGAAGAGGACCAGAGGGGAGTGGCAGAAAGGAGAGTTGTCAGGTCCGAAGGTGAGTATTGGAGCGGACGGGAGAAGAGTAGGAGGATGATGGAAGGGTGGAGGTGTTGTGAGGAGGGAGCGGAGGAGTGGGAGGAAGAGTAGGAGGAGGGTGGCAAGAGGAGTAGTGTTCGGTCCGAGGTGAGTATCGGAGCGGATGGAGATAGGACAGGAGAGGGATGGAGGTGTGGTGGTGGCATGGGAGGTGAGAGGAGGTGTGGTGCCAGGACTGAAGGTGAATATCGGAACGAACAGCGGTAGGGTAGGACTCCGGAGGTGGTGAAGAAGGAGGTCTGGGAGTTGGGTCGGGATCGGATATGCACAGACATGACAGTATCCCCTTCTTAGGCTTGAACCCATGAAGGCCTTAGAATAGGTCTCTGGATATACCTGCTACAATACCAACGAAGGAGGTGAATGAGGAGCATGACGAAGTGTTGGTGTAACAGCGAAGACTTACATCAACCAGCTCGGGATCTTGGGATGGTGTTCGATCAACGAGGAGAGGAAGGGAGGTGTGAAGTCCGACAGGACTTCGAAGAACTAGGCGGAATGAGGAGACTCAGAAGAGGCGGAGTCGGGTCCAGGAATGGCAAGGACTCAATCGAGAATAGGAATGGGGTATGATAGGAAGGGTTGGGTCGCACAGATATAGGTAGTCGTCTGGCGGTAAGAGCTGAAAGGTGAGTGAAGAGGTCGTGTAGATGCGGTCTTCAAGGGGAGTTTCAGTCTTAACTTCCATGAAATTCCTAAGAGTTGAGGGAGGTCTGGGGGTTGGTGGGTTAGGAGATCCTAAAGGAATGGAGGACTCCAAGGGGTAACACAAAGAGGCTGGATGGGTGGCTCGCTAGGTGTGAGGGAGGGACCGAAGGTCCATGTGAAGATACGACAGAGGGCCAAGGCTGGCTCCATAGTATCTGCAGGAATGGAGTGAGGGAGTTCCCGTTTGCGACAACAATCTCAAAGGTGAGGTCGTGCTGCGCATGGTACAACTCAGTCACAGGAGGGATGATGAGATGAGACGAGTCCATGGAGTTCCGAAGAACTTGTTGGTCTGGAGCTCGCTCAGAAGGAGCAGAGGTCCATGTGGTGAGGCTTATGGTGAAGAGTGAAGGTGCTAACGTAGCAACTCATATGAACACTCAGCGTGTTTGTCTTCCCGGGATGGGTACTGGAGTAGACAGAAGACAGATACCTAAGGAGGCCATAACCAGAGGATGGGGGAAGGTCGGAGAACAAACTCGGCATCCCTTTCAGGGTTGACAAGGGGAGGAACTCAGGGTTTGACAACACAGGAGTGGAGTTCCATGGTCATAAGGGAGTTGGAGTTGTTCGGAGTACAAGCCGAAGGCTTGAGAAGGAGTACCGTGGACTGGTAAGAGAGGTCCGAAGGTCCGGAGTAGACACTCGGGGTACCTGTCAGGGACGCGTCCAGGGTGGAGGGGACCCGGATGTAGCGCCTGGCAGAGGGACCCTCTCGGGGGGCGAAGTGGGCGCACATACTGACGGGCCCGATCTGGGACTGTAGTCCCTGGCCACTTAGACTGAAGTGGAAAACGTGAATTGTCATTAAAAGGAAGAACTACACTACTTACCTGAAGTGGAAAACATGAGAAGAAGGTTACTTCTTCAATTCCCACTTCAGGTACATTTATGTACATGCGGCTTAGGTCACATGACGAGTGCCATGTCATCTGCGGGGAGAGCTGCAGCCATCCGGGTATCCCTGCGGGGGATCCCGAGGGCATGTCAGGGCACAGCCCCTGACCCCACACACCCTCAGGTACCCTTCCCCCATTTTCTCCTATTTTTCCCTTCACTGTTCCACAATCCCGCATGCATGCAGACCGTGGGAACTTTCTGGGCAAGCTGCTCACCCAGAATCTTCCCATGGGGGGTGCCAATTATGGAAAGTCGGCAAAGAGCCGAAAACTGTATAGTTCCCGGCTCCCATTTGTAGCAGCTTCACAGGAGGTTGAGAAGGTTACCCTTCTTCTCAACTCATTTCCTGTGAAGGCTGGGGCTAGCCCCCTCAGTGAGTTTGAAGACCTCGGACTGGGACTAGATACCCCAGCGACTCGGAGGATCCCCTTGGGCCCGTCACGGAACGAGGGCCGGGCCCTGACAGGGCATCTGCTGCAGGCATGTGTGCTATGCATAGCAGGAAGTCATCTGGGGTGTCCGAGCCAGATGGGTCAGTAGTACAATGATACAAGGAAAGGTGGTCCCTGTAAATAGAAAGAATAAACAGAAAGGGAGAATGAAATAAAGGAGGAAGAGGAAAGAGGGAAAAGGGAGGAAAGGGAAGAAGGGGAAGAGGGAGGATGGAGGATGGAGGGAGGATGGGTAGCGGGGAGCAGGCGAGGTGGGCCCGGGTGGGCCCAGGTGGAACCAGGTCAGGTGGGTGTGCCCTGACAGTACCATCCAGGTAAGGTTTGTCAAAGGAAGGGAGTGTATCATAGATACAGGGTTGAGGGGTAGTTGATGTCAGGGAGGAGGGTTCGGTTGCTCACCTGAATGGGTCTTATGCATCGATGGAATCTCGATTGTTGGAAATGATGGAGGTCTGAGGGTGTGCAAGGCACAGGGTGACGAAGGTGGAGGTTGGGTATGATGTTGAGTGTGTTTTTGGCATTGAAGACGGAGCTGACTCGAGGGTCTTTGAGCAGCTAGGGTTGTCTGTGGGGAAGATGCGAAAATACTTTTGGTGGAGACCGGTGTATAGTACTGAGGTAGATAGAAGCGGGGTCTATATCCCCTTCTTAGGATTAGACGTCCCAGCATCTGATTGATACAACAGGCTAGAGTTGGATCATCCAGAAGCTGAAGCTGAACATCATAGGAAGTGGAAGAGAGGTGTATGGAGTAACTGGAGGGTTCCAGAATACTTCCAAGGAGAAGTGGAAGGATGAGGATCATGATAATGATCGTCCAGAGAGCTCTCGGAGGTGAGCCCGAAGGCAAGAGAGTAAGTGGAGTAGAGATGTGTGTGTGCCATGTGCAAAGGTTAAATGTTAACCGGTAGCAAGCTTTGGCAAAGCATCCAATGGTGTAGGAGTCTTCCTCATGGGTAGGGGTAGACTGTCATGGCCGTGCATTCCGGCCCGTTAGCCGCCCGTCCCGATGCCGCCCGAGCCCGTTCCCACTATGCGAGCATGAGCACGAGCCCCAACCTCAGCCCTATCCTCCCTGAGGACTCCCTGCTCACTTCCCCGCTTGCCCCTAGGCTCCCCTACACTTGGCCGACTCCCCTGCTGCTGCACCAACCTTCCCACCCTGAGTCCGCCTCCAGCACCATGCCCAGCGCGACTCCCCTACCCTGCCCACTTGGCCCCTACAGGGCCGCTATCATCCCCGCGCCCGACTCCAGCCCAACTCCGAGTCCAGCGCCGCTACGATACCATTGCCGCTATCGCGGCCCTACGCTCTTTCCTTTATTTATCTGTTATTGTTTGTTTTGACCCTCGGTCATTGCCAGCCGCTATGCGGCCAACCCCGCTCCTTCTTCTTGTTTGCTTCCGGACCCTTCAGCCTCCAGCCCGGGTCCGCTTCCATTCATTTCTTCTTCCTATATATATATCCTGTATGATACTTTATTGTACCTTAGCTCTAATATCAATGTGACCACAACCCCTAAGTCCTGACCCCAGCAAGGCAACCCCAGTGAGTCTGAAATGAGGGCCAAGAGACAGCTAGGGGGCACAGCACTCCCTTTAGAGTTGCTGAGGCCGAATGCCCTACCCTCGGGCCTTGTTCATGGCATCACGGCCATCGCGGCCTATAGCAGCCCGCAACGGCAACCCTCGGTGCCGACCCCGGACCAGTGTCTAACATAGACAGAGAAAGAGTGCCAGCCATCGGAACAAGTCCAGAGGCGACAGGGAAGGGTGATGGTGAACTGGAAAGAAAGCGTTCTCATACCCAGACAACATTTACTCAGGTCCATTACTCAACGGAGTCTCAGGGTGAGCAGACATCAGCCAGATACTTGAGCACAAAATTATCCAATGGGGAGATGTAAAGACGTCAACAGATGAGGTCCTAACTCAAAGAGAGAGGACAGAGGGAATGAGTCAACCAGCGGAACTAGGTCCAGAGGCGACAGAAAGAGGATGGGGGAGTTGCAGTGGGTGAAACACTGATAGAAGTTAGCGAAGCCAAGGAAGGACTGGACATCCTTGACTTTACGGGGCTCGGGCCAATCTTGGACAGCTTTAACCTTCTTGATGGACATGGTGAGTCCAGAGGGAGAAAGGCAGTATCTGAGATATTCCGTAGTGTCCGTATGAAATTCGCATTTCTTCGGATTGGCGTATAGGCCATGTTTGCGGAGTCTCCTAAGAACTTCTCAGACATGCTCCTGATGTGAAGCCATGTCTTCCAAGTAGGTAAGGATGTCGTCTAAGTAGACTACCACAGAAACATCCAAGAGGTCAGCTGTTATGGAAATGGGAATTTCCCATTTTAGACTCTTATGGGTTCTGTATCACATGATTTGTATAGTAATTAAGTTTAACCAATCAACAATTACCAAAAAACCGCTGTGCTAACATCTGTTAAACCTCATGTCAAACCATCTGTGAAACCACCTGTAAACCATTATGTCCAACCCCCTTCCCTATTCCTGTGCCAGAACGGACGAAAATGGGCGCTTCCGGCCCCATTTTTGTAACATCAGCAAAGATCGTGTTGACAAATTGCTGGAAGGCCGCAGGTGCATTTGTGAGACTGAATGGCATGACAAGCCACTCATAGGAACCATAGCGCGTGTGGAAGGAAGTCTTCCATTCGTCACCTGCTGCAATGCAAACTAGGTGGTAAGCATGCTGGAGGTCGAGTCTGGTATAGACTGTGGCATGGCTAGGTGCATCAAGGAGGTTGGAGATGTGGGGGAGTGGGTAGCGATCCTTTTTGGTGATCTTGTTCAGCCCTTGGAAGTCAATGCAAAGACGGAGGGATCCGTCCTTCTTGCGGATGAAGAGGACCGGTGCCACGTGAGCGGAAGTAGTGGGACGAATGAACCCGGAGGCTAGGTGTTCATCTGAGAACACCTGGAGGGCCTCGAGTTCCAAAGTAGAGAGAGAGTACATAGTACCCAAGGGTGGTGAAGTGCCTTCCTCAAGGTCCATCTTCAGGTTGTGCTCACGGTGCGGTGCCAGCGTTGAGGCTTTGCTCTTACTGAACACATCTGCAAACTCGTGATACTCCTTCGGAACGGCCAAGAGGTCAACAGAATCAGTGTGGGATGAGGCAGCCCTCAAGCGGCTGTCCTCAGAGGGGATGGTTAGGCTGAAGGATACCGATCCTTCAAGTCGACAAGCCTTCGCAAATGCGGAACAGCTGACAAACTCAATAGATGGTAATGGAGGAGTGGGAGCCTGTGACTGAGGTGCTGGCGGAACATCAGATGGTTGGGTGTCGGATGATGGCAGTGGTACCGGAGATGACAGGGGAGAGCTTGGAGTAACTGTCTTGGTAGGTTCAGAAGTTCGGAACGTAATACTGCTTGAGACCCAGTCAATCAACGGATTGTGGCGGGTAAGCCAGTTGTGTCCTAGGACTAGGGAACATGATCCATCCAGCAATGTGACAAAGAAAGTCATGGGGGTGATGTTTCCAGAAGTGAAGCGGAGGGGAATATCAACGGCACAGGTTATGATTGAGTTGGTGCTACCGTCGAATAGGTGTAGTTGTAGGGGTTTAATCTGATATGTCTTCAAGGCCAACTTCTTTACAAATGTGTCGTTGATGAAGCAGTCCAAAGACCCAGAGTCTATGAGTGTGGGTACGTTCTCATAGGAGTGGAAAAGTTTATTTTGTGTCCTATCATTGGACGGAGGAGAAGGGACAGGAGAAGAGAAAGAAGAGAAGCAGAGCGAGGTGGATCAATCTATGGAAGTAGTCGGAGGGGGCAGAGGAGAGAGTGGTACATCAGCAACACTATCTACAACAGGTAGAACGTCAACATTGAGAGGAGAAAATAGACCATTTGAAAGAGAAAAAGAAATGGGAATATGGAGGGAGGATAAGTCAGAGATGGAAGACGCATTTAAACGCACTTCTTTGAGCGCACGGAGGGAAGAATTGCAACCCCTGGTCTGTGCGGAGTCCACAGGGGTGCAGACTAATTTTTTGCTTCTGCAGAAGCGGATCCTTGCTCCTTGGTCTAGGCCGAATGGGCCTTAGATGCGTGAGAAGAAGACTTGGGACAGTCTTTGACCATGTGGCCAGACTGACTGCAGAACATACAAAGTTTCTTGTCGAGACAACACTTACGCTCTTGTGGCGTGAGCTTGCCATTGTCTCCGAGTTTAGACAAAAGGTCCGGTTTAGCAGAGCTGGCCTCGGACTTTTTATTGTCCTTCAGAGGCTTGCTACCAGAAGCGGAGTTGAAAGAGGAGGAGGAAGGGATGGGGTCAGAACGAGAAGCAGCAGTGGACTTGTCGAAAACGTTAGAGGAGGAGGGTTTTGCATGATGTGTAACTTCAGATTTACGCTCCCAATAGCATGCATCAAAAGTTTGCGACAAGGTACGAAGTTCCGAAAGAGTAGAAGGTATACCTACTCTGGCAATATCGTCCTTGATACACTCCAGCAATCTGTTATAGAAAAAATGATGGAGCGCGGCTTCTCCATAACCATGAAGTTGAGAGGTGTGTCAGTTGAACTCGACGACGTATTTATTGATGTGGTGCCTGTCCTTCATGTCCAGGGTCATTAGTTGAACTTCAGCATCGCCCACAGGATTGTGAGGACCGAAGTTGGTTTGAAGTTTGTTGACGAACTCTTGATAGGTATTCATCCATCGCGGTGTAATGGGGATTTGCTGGTGTACCATAAACAAGCCAAATCCCGCGATTCTACCACCCTTAGCCAATGTTCTCTCCTGCATATTTCTTATTTTTCCTATTTTTCTGATTCCATTAGAGCCTGATGTTTCCTTTTCTTATTGTTCTTTCCTTATTTGTCATTTTCGGACTCTTCCGTGATACCATGACCAGCTGTATAGTTAGCTAGACAGTGAGGAGTAGCGGAATCCACTCCCCATTAACAAACCTGTGCATGCGACCACTCCAACCCTCCCCCTCTCTTCTGTCTTGAGTCTAGTGGTGATAGACCCGTTACAGCGGACGAAGCGTAGAATTTTGATCGAATAATAGATCCGGCTCGAACCAATTGAGGGCCATTCCCTTGAGGTAGGACTGTGTGAAGATGACCTTAGTGCAGTCGCTAGCAAAAGCGAGGGGACGGTCCTGGAAATTGAGTTCACATTGGACCAGAAATACTCGGAGTTCTCGTGGATCTTTCCCATCGAACTGTTTGGGCTCACAGACCTTGGTCTGGAGAGCGGAGGATGGTGGACATGGTGGACGTCCGGTGTGATGAGCCAAGCTGGCAATGGCTTGGGCTAGTTGTGCAATAGCCATGTTGGGGATGGGTTCGGCATCGTTGGCAGTTGGGACAGTGGGGATGGGAGGATCAGCAGGAGGAGGGTCGACGAAGTCGGGGACCTTGGAACCGAGTCCAAAGAAGTGAACAGGGTCTATGGGTTGTTCCGTGGTGTCTCCGAAGTCGGAATCTGCAACTGGTGATCGATTCCTAATGGGACGCATGATCGGAGTTGATGGGAGAGGGGTTTCTAGATTAGAAAAGCTACGAAACTCAACTGGGTTTCTCGCCAATCGGCTAGGACCAGGCTGTGAGGGTTCTGGGGACAGTGAGGCAGAGTTGGGAACTAATGTGCGTATTTGCGGATGAGTGTGAGGGGCTTTTGGTGCCATACAAGATGTGTACTAGTCAGGGAGTAATAAAATACTGTCAGAGACCAGGTTGAGATGAAGGAGTGTCTCTGTGGCGGAGGGCTTCGGCCTCAGCGACTTATGCCAGGAGCGCTGTGCCAAGTATCATGTCCGTGCCCTAACTTACTAAACTGGCAACCAGAACTGAAGGGGGGTAAACTCTAGTCGATTTTATTACTGAGGTGTAACCTATGTACAAGTTGAGTATATATATAGTTACAACGAGGGCGGGCCCGCAAATGGCGGAGCCGAGCTAACAGGGTTAGACATTAGCTGATTGAATATTACTGACAAGTCAGGTTACGGGGTTAGTGGAATGGTAGGCGATAACAAAGGAGGGATAGGCCTGAAGGTGGGCTCGCAGGGCAAGCGAGTGTATTGCCCAGCGGAGGCAGGAGTGCGCTAGCAGACATTGGAGCTGTCCGGAAGCCTTTGGGGCTCCGTACTTAGGGAGGCATAGGTAATAAATTGAAAGGAGGGGGTGGTGACCATTGAGGGGTACCGAGGAGATTGCGGAATACAGGAGCTCCAAGGTTAGTGAAGAAGGAGCGGAGGTAGACCGGAGGGATTGGAGGGAGTGGAAGTCGATGGCCAGGGATGGATATGACAATCACCCAGATCCATACTTCTCTGATCACATCATCCTTGCTCCATGTAATGCTGATGTCCATTCCATCAATGAACACATCTTAGGCAAATTTCCTGGGGAGGAGATGATTTATGACTCTGCTGATTCTGCTGTGGACGAAGAGGGTGCTGACCATCCTGATCCCATTCCAGTGGAGTGCCTCAACTCCATCAATGCATCAGGTGTTCCTATTTCAAAATTGGCCCTGAAAGTTGGATCCCCAATTCTTCTCCTCTGAAACCTGTCAGTGCAGGATGGACTTTACAATGGAACTTGCCTTCGTGTTGAGCATCTGGGAAGGAGAGTGATTCAAGCCCATGTCCTTGGAGGTTTTCATCATGGGAAAGTTGCTTTTATCCCAATGACCCTCACACCATTAGACTTAGGGGAGTTGAACTTTATCCTCAAACAGCAGCAGTTTCCAGTTGCATTGGCCTTTGCTATGACTGTGAATAAGGCACAGGGACAATCTGTGAAGCATGTGGGTGTCATATCCCAGAATCCCGACCCTGCGCTCTCCCACCACATCACACCTTCCTAACAACTTCATCATCCCCTACACCATAACTCCCCACTTCCCAAGTCACCTTCCCTCCAAACTGTCTCAGCTCCAGCGTGGTTGCAGCACACCTTACCTTGGCCACTCCCATCCCGGAAGTTTGGTCCTGGGTTGGAACATTTGGAGACTCTGGATTTGCTCCGACCTCCTGACAGTTCTCCGACATCCCATGACTTACCTCTAAACCATTCCCCCTCCCATTTCATTTATTGGAGTCACCCAACATCCCTCGGATACGTAACTCCACCTTCAGAGCTACCCGCATCCTCCAGTGATCCCACTCATGTCATCACTAATTAGTCACCTTCCTTTTATAGCATGACTGTTGTCTTCTTTTCATTCAGTCGGCTAACCTCCTCTTACCCATTTCTCGTTCCCATTCATCTTCCGGCCTCTTACTCCGCCCTTCTCGACCCGACACCTCGGTTTCCTGTTAAGGATATCGTTTGGGACCTTTCGGTACCTTCCGGTATCATTCGGCACCTTTCAGTGTTTTCCATTATCACTCAGACTTTGACTAAAGTCCTTCCCATTCCTCCATATATAAATACTTGTAGATTAGAACCTGTAGTTCCCCAGTTCTAATCTTGACTAAAATGTTACCCCAAGTCCCTCTGAGTGAATCCCGACCCCTTTTGACAAGATACCTCAAACACATGAAATACAAGGACTAACTGAGATGCAACAGAGGCACAGCACTCCCTCTGAGTTGCTGAGGCCGCATCCTTCTTAGAGCCTCTTGTACCACCCAGCAGACCTGGGCTTCCTGGAGAAGCTTTGGTCCACTACCGGAGCTCTCGGATCCCCTCTAGTTGAGCCCCGCCTGCATTCGGACTCACGCATTTTCCCCTATATTTGGGGTTTTTGACAGTGGGGCTTGATTCGCGTGCACCATGCTTCAGTCATGGACAACTTTATGTTGCACTGTCAAGGGTTACTTCTCCTCAAAACATTAAAGTCATTTTCCCTCCTGGACACCATGACTCTTTGACATCAAATGTAGTGTATCATGATGTTCTGATTGATTGATATATATCCCATTGCCTCTTTACTTGCACAAGGAGGACAATATAACAAGAATAGGCTTTTCTCATTTCTGTGCATTGTCATATCCATCCACGGCCTTCCACTGCCTCCGATCTCTCCAGACTACCTCTGCTCCTTCTTCACTAACCTCGGAGCTCCCATATTCCACAATCACCTTGGTATCCCTCGATGGTCACCACCCCCTCTTTTCAATTTATTACCTACACCTCCCTAAGTATGGAGCCCCAAAGGCTTCCGGACAGCTCCGACGTCCGCCAGTGCACTCCTGCCTCCACTGGGCAATACACTCGCTTGCCCTGCAAGCCCACCTTTGGGCCTATCCCTCCTTTCCGTTTCTGGGTTATTGCCTACCATTCTGTTAACCCTGTAACCTGACTTGTCAGTAATATTCAATTGGCTAATGTCTAACCCCATTAGCTCTGCTCCACTCGGCTCTGCCATTTGCAGGCCTGCCCTCGTTGTAACTATATATACTCAACTTGTACATAGGTTACACCTCAGTAATAAAATCGACTAGAGTTTACCCCCCTTCAGTTCTGGTTGCCAGTTTAGTAAGTTAGGGCACAGACGTGTTACTTAGCACAGCGCTGAGGCTGAAGCCCTCTGCCACAGAGACATTCCTTTGTCTTGACCTGGTCTCTGACAGTGTCCCTCGGCATCCTGTGCCCAAAACATGAACTCAACCTCTTCCATGAAGTGTTGTCAAACGTGTGTCCCTTCTTTCCACTTGTGCCGTCCACACTGAGTGCCGTTAGTTCACTGTACCGGGTCACTTGGCAACACTCCCAATGGCAGTCAGGGAGCTGGCTGGTGGCTCCCTGACAGCCGATCAGTGGCTGCTGATGGCAACGATTTTTGGGCCCGTCACTGTATGTTAATTGGGTTGGGCCGGTATTAAGACAGACTAAACTCTCTTTGTTAGATACCAATCATTTGGGAGGCATATCTACCATCAGATGCTGTCCATGCACAGGAAGAGCGGGAGAAGATGATACAGGAACGTATACGAAAAAAGGAACAGGAGAAGAAAGAGGCAAAGGAGCGATGTGGACAAGAGAAGCTGGCTTCGGGTATTAATCAATCAGTACATCGATCAACATTCCTACTGCTACACTGTCTTGGGATGCTCTTAAACTCAGATCCTCACAGGCCCCCATGGATGACAACGCTTCAAGGGCCATGAGGCTCCGAGACCACCACCACCACCACCAAAGAAGAGGAAACCGACGAAGAAGAGAATGACTACTGGTGGCAGTCCCAATCTCGACGAGATGGCTAAGCTTCACCCAGATGAGCCCATGAATTTTTTCCACCTCACAATGGTGCTTAAGTGTTGGCTATCCCGTACGATAACTGAAGAGCAGATTGCGATGGGTGAGGGACATATGCTACAGTATCTCAAGGGCGTGTTTGAGGTGGGTTTGCATTAAAGTTTGATCTCTCCACTGACCTGCTGCCATCAGATTTTTGGCCCCGACATGATCAAACTGTCAGGGACGCGTCCGGGGTCGAGAAGGCCTGGGGGTAATGTCTGGCACTGAGGCCGTCGCAGGGTGTGGAGCGGGCGTGCATACTGGCGGGCCCGATCCGGGACAGTGGTCCCTGGCCACTCAGGCTGAAGTGGAGAATGTGTTATTATTATTAAAGGGGAAAACTATACTACTTACCTGAAGTGGAGAATGTGAGAAGAAGGTTACTTCTTCGGTTCCCACTTCAGGTACATTTATGTACATGTGGCTTGAGTCACATGACGAGTGCCATGTCATCCTCGGAGGCAGCCGCAGGCATCCGGGTGTCCCCGTGGGGGATCCCGAGAGCGTCCGCTGCATGCATGCGTGCTGGGCACAGTGGGAAGCCGTCCGGGGTGTGTGGGCCAGACGGGTCAATAGTACATCGATACAAAGGAAGGTGGTCTGTGTAGATAGAAAGAAATAAACAGGAAGAGGAAGATGAGAAGAAAGAAATAAAGAAAGGGGAAGGAGAGGGAGGAAGGAGGGGGGAGGGGGATAGACAGTGGGGAGCGGGTGTGGTGTGGCCGGGTGGGTCCGGGTGGACCCGGGTCAGGTGGGTGTGCCCTGACACAAACCCAATCACAGTCCATACTGCTGAATTCATCCAGGACTTTGGCCCCATCTATGGCTTCTGGACATTCTTATTTGAGCATCTGAACAAGGTCCTCAAAAGCTACAAATCCAATAATCATGGTGGTGGGCAAATTGAGGCATCCTTTTTCCACGAATTCCACTGTACCATTCGCATCTCTCAAATTGTGCATGGTTAATTACATTTTGATGGTCCCCCTTCTTGATTCACCTTAGTACAGATTAGCCAGGCATTGTTGACTTCCAATCCGCTGGACAAGGCAGCAGCCTCTTGCCTGATAAATGCTATGACAGATGAACGGGGTACAGTCCAAGCTCTGGCACAAGAGCTTGATATGGGCCTTGCAGATGGTACGCCCTCTCATTGTATATAATTCAGAATTCTAAGCGTGCACTCTCAGAAACATTCCCCCTCAACCAGATCAGCTTAGGCCCAGCACCGCAGAAGAAGTACGATCTGACGCTCGCTGATTCCATTGTAATAATAGGTCATCTGCAATGTCGCCATCCAGGCCTTAGGCTGCATCAATACACCGCTGTCAACCCTCACCCAGACAGCATACCACTACCCACGTCCTGCTGGATGCACCACTATGTTGTCATCAAATCCCGCCAATATCTTGCATCAGACATGGCTGCCAACCCCTGAAGCTCATTGGTTGAAGTGGATGTATGTGGGACACAATGTTGTGGTGAACTCACACATATCCTCTCATTCGACAAGAATCTTGGTATGGGAGCAATGCGAATGGCGTTTGGCATGGTCAAATGGTTTCACCCTTACATGCCAAAACACGACACAGTGTGGGCCCCTTTGTAAGAGCATTGCCATACTTATGGTCGATACACTGATGTGCAGTACATGCTTCTGGACAGTGCCCAAGACTCTCACATCCGGGTTTGGGAAGCTGACAAATGGTGGAATAACGGAAGTGTTTCCATCATTGCTCTGGATTCCATTCGGAGTCATCTTGCAAGGCTCGCGATGGCAGTTCAAGGCACATGGGTATGGGTAACTCTTACTATTGATGCTGTATGTATTCGATCATCATTCTTGATGACCCCCACTGAGATTCTTACAACATGGCAGAATGGAGACAGGATCTAACTTTGATGTTGAGAGAATCCCCTTGCTGTAATATCTAGGACACTCTCTGTGTATCCAAATGTACAAACATCCTAACCCAAAATAATAAATATTATTATCTCATGGTCGTACATATTATGTTATTTTGTTTAGCATTGTTGGTGCATGTTTACTTTGTTCCAATCACGCAACTGGATGTTGGACCTTTGCTAGCTAGATCTCAGGCATCCCCTGTGTTGTCAGCCTCATTATCCTCGCCTTCATTATCCACCCCTTCATCTTCGTTGTCACCCTCATATGCTATAGATTCTGCTTCAAACCTTCTGAGTGCTGCAAGATCCTCAGCCATTATCATCTCATCAGTTATCGCAATATTCGTTATCCATTCTGGGTCCTCCGTGATCTTCATATGAGCCAACTGCTCTGCAGAGAGGTTTTGGGATACCAATGAATGGAAGACCGCGAACTTAGGGAGCTGGCAGGACATTGCCTCAGAGGAATGACTTGCAGGCTTATATGTATTTTGAGGCGCAGGCCTCTCGCCAGGAGCTTTGGCATCTATGTCGTCCTGGCGGCATTTGTCCAATGCATAGTAATACCTCACGACCTACAAAGTCTCATTAGCCTGGTGGACGTGTGCAGGCCAACTTGTTGACCACCTACCATTGGTGACCTCCAGCACTTCTGTCTGCGCACCAGTGCTCCTGTGTTATCGCCACAGTCTGTCGACATGTAGTCAGTTAGTACAAGAGACTTCATCTGCGACTCCATGACATTAGTCAACTTGACCAATAGCTTGGTTATTGCATTACGTCGCCTGGTGGCTTTCTGGTAACAGGGACGGTTTGATCATGGCTCAGACTACTTTTAAGAGGCGGGCTTACCGATTTCTTATGGCCCCAGCGATTCTTCCTCTCTCTTGATGACACAAGCTGGTTTCAACCATCAGCCTTTTGCAGCATCGTCCAGACATCTTGCAGGTGCTTGAAGTACTGGACGAGTCCCTTGTGGATTGTTTGATCATCAAGGGTCTTCTCTTCTATGTGGCATGTAAATTTCTGGGAAGCAGACTTGCACCTGAACTTTCACATGTTGCTTGGGATGGAGGCCCACATACTGGGCTGTCCAAACAGAGCCTGAGAGCCTCATTGATTGCAGGCTCGTTCAGTTCATGATTTGCGTGTTTTCGCCAATCTGGCCAGAAGAGAGGAGTCCCATCGGCTCTCTTCAGCAGGGATTCCCCTGGCTTCAGGGGGTCAGGGATCTGTTCCCCTTCTATTGTCATTCCGGGAGTCTTTGACATGATCCCCAGTATGTGGTGAAAAGTCTGCTGCATCAACTCCTAAAAGCATCATCATCAGCCCCATCTATCACTAGTAGTACTAGCACATAGTCAATACTTACCTGGAGCTTTTCCGGCCAAATCGTGGCATCCCCACCTCACTTGGTTTTCTTTGCTGGAGTTCATCTCATCCCTCAATGATCGTAACTCTAGAGCCAATGGCTGAATTGCTTCAGTCAAGTTTGCTCTCATACTTGCCTCCGCACTAGCCAGCAGCTTCGGGCGCTGACTGACATCCATATGGTAGTTTGGAGGTCATGGATTGGAGTTCATGTGGACAGATCCTGGTAAGCTGATTGCTTGATTTAAATTACTGCACTCCGTTACTTTGAAATAAACCCTCACCCAGCAAGCGAGAGTACTGGGGGCTGTGGCCCACAACCACTGGACTCCTCATCATTCCAGTATTCCAGTCATTAGGCAGTGACCTTAAGGGAGATGGGCCTAGTGCGTTGGGTAGGTCAGTACTCTCATTAATATATTAACACCTTACTGGACATCTTGACATACCTGTTTGTCTATAGTACTCTTGGGTTCCAGTACTCCAATACCCGAAGTCATCGGCATTACTAGTGCTGGGGATGGGAGGGGATCGAAATGATGTGAAGCTGCCATCGCTAGTCCCCATATTGTCATCGTCAGCAGGTTGGGAGTCATGCTGGTATTTGTCAGATGGGCCCTGGTACATCACTCCAACTTCTGGGTAGTGCTATAGGGAGAATGATGGGAGGGATAGAGGTAGAAAGAGGGACATCTGTCTTTAATCGTTTATTATCCTCTATGTACATCGAGAGATGAATGAGCGATATTGATCAGTATATGTCATCATGGTTTCCTCTGTCGGAAATGGTGCTTTCCAGATATGGATTTGATTGGGAATCAATATGGAAGATTATCAGCCACCACCAAATCCCCATCATTTCCCAGCCCCAACCATGGTAAAGTGATGCTCAATCTGCCAGCAGACAGAACCAATATCCACTGTGGGAAATTGCATGGAAATCCGGTTATCCCTGCCATTTCCACAGTGGAAATTTTTGGCTCAAATGCAGTGAGTGTTACCAAATGTAGGTGCAGCGCTCCTCTCCAAGTCACTGAGACCATGGTCCTCCCACTGGTTCTCTACCTCCGGCCTCCCTTCTCAGGAAAGGTCCAGGAACACTGCCCCTCCTTGCCGTGTCCCTGACACCAAGGGTATGTAGCCCAATCAATATATAGACCAATTTTAGGGATATAAATGCAGTTAATCTGAAATTACTTAGGGAAAATGCAGGAAAATGAGTGGGAAAATGAGGGGAAAATTGAGGGGGGGGGATGAGAGAGAAAATGAGGGGGGAAATGGGGAAATTTGGAGGGGGGGATGAGGGGGGAATGAGGGGAAAATTGAAGGGGGGGATGGGGGGGAATTGTGGAGGGAATTGGGAGGGGGATGAAGGGGAAAATGAGAATGAGAGGAAAATGAGGGGGAACTGGGGGGTTTCTAAAAACTTGAAAAAAAGTCAGGGGAAATTAAGGAAAATTCAGAAAATGGGGGACTTTCTAAAAAAGGAGAATGTCCAAAAAATCAGGGGAAATTGGGGGGAAAATCAGAAATTTTGGGATGAGTTAGGGAGAGATATTTCAGGAAATTAGGAATAATTGGAAAAAAAATTAAATCACTTTTTTGCTAATTCAATGTGCATTGGAAAGTGCCAAAGTGGGGCAATGTAGCAATGTATGTTTCAGCCCTAGAAAAGTCTCCCACCACGTTTTGGTGAGCCTAATAACCATGGCTTTTTGACCATGGGAAATTTGGTGTCAAAGGTTTGGATGATATCTGAAGAATACATCAGCTTTTTGTTTGCTTTATTGGGTGATATTTTTAATTTACTTCATTTGGAACACTTTTTTAAAACTGATTTATACCCTACATAACATGCATGGTTACATTGCCACACTTTGGTGCTTTCCAGTTCACATAGAATCATCAAAATTGGTTGAGTTGTGAGCAAGAAATGAGATGAAAGATAAAGTGAAAAATTTTGAATTTCAGAGTTTTCCTCATATTTTGTAAATAGCAATAAACAAATAAGGTGATGATTTTAGTAAACACAAAAGGCATATGAGCCTCATAGAGCTTTCAGAGCAATGACAATGGCCATTTTACACATGTTGTTCCACTTGATGAAGGTCAAGTCCTTGGTGGCCTTGACAGACGGTCAGGCCACCCCAAACACCTCAGGGTCTTGATTGTGATTTCAAGAAGGACCTGGTGAAATTCCCTGACTGGATGTTGAAGGAGGACTCATTGGATGATGCTGTCAAGAATGAATTTACCAAGCGACTCAAGCAGCAGGCACAAGGTGCCCAAGTGCCTCCTTCATCCATGAAGGGTAAGTGACGAGCAGAGCCCTCCAATGTCTCTCCCAAAACCAGTAAGCATTATTCTCCCTTTGACTTTCAACATCATTATCCATATCTCCCTTCTAGACTGCTCCTCTAAGAAGAGCCACCTACACAAGGAAAATCAAGAGGATAATGAAGATGATTTCATGTTCGACAATCCACACACCGTTGATGATGATCCTGAGGATGCAAGCCACATCGAAGAGTCTACCCCCCACTCTGAAGACTCACATGAGCTGGTACCTGAGACACCCATTCAGTATGTCAGCATCCATTGTTTCTCCTCCAATACACTGATTGCAGTCATATCATAGTCGATCGCAACGTCATCATCATCATGATGAATCGGATTCGCCTCCTTATGTTCCCCCAACACAGATTAGTTGTGGGCATGTTGGGAAGCGCCTTGAGGATAATGAGGATGAAGGGGAGGGGAGGGATGAGGATGAAGAGGAGGTGAAGGATGACAAGGATGATGAAGGTAGGGATGAATCAGCTGAGATCAATAAGAATGAGGAGTGTGATGAACAGCAGGTGGATGAACCATGATCAGAAAAGGAGGTAGAGAGCAGTCCTCCTATTTCTCCACCCCAGCCCTCCAGGCCTCCAAAATGCCAAACCAGGATGATGGTCAAGCTGAAAGAGGCTGGTGGCTCCAAGCCTTCTGTGCGTGTCTCCTCCAATGCCACCCTTGGGGCCAAAGCACAGCCATCAAAGGGAAAGATGGCTATCAAGGTCTTGATCCTGCATCTGCAATGTAGTGGCTCTTTCTATTAGTAATTGTGCTAATCATGGGATAACTATCATACATGAGTTATTAGTAAGAATCATAACAACTAGTCAAAGTATGGATCTTGCCTCAGCTTCATGTTACAGCACTTTTGAGGGAATTTGTCCAATAAAAAGTGAAATGGGTATCAATCAATATGTTGTGCAGAGAATCACCTCAGAAATTGGCCACACATATATCCATATTATTATCTTTGCATTACTGGTGCCAAAATAACCAAGCAGATTGCATGGAGATATGAAGACCATCCATTATTTAAAAACAAAAAGTAATGATGCTGGCCATTTAATATGCATTTCCAAAAATGTATATACATATTATCTTTGCACTTCCGCATCCAAAATCATTCAAACATTTAATTTTCTCCACCCAATGTGTAGAGGGTGCACAGCAAAAAGACTCAATTTCCTCACAGAGCTCACAGAGCTCTGAGAGCTCCCTACCAAGTTTGCTGATGAAGGGGATTCATCATTACAAAAGATGCCAACTACCTCCACCAAATCTGTTACCTCAAAGCAGCATTCTGCATGCTCATGCTGCTTGCTGGCCACATGCAGATGATACATCATCTACCCATGATTCCAGCAAACCAATGCTCATTGATGAAGACACAGTTGATCTGTCTAAGATGATGCCTGGATTTTTAGGCACTGATCCCTTCAACTTGACCTGGGGGAAGAGCAAAGCATTACCAACAGATTGATCAAGTATGTGATGGTTGCAGTGACATATAACTCTGGTGGTGATCCAGCTGAAGCCCTTCAGCTTCACCTTGATAATGATAATCCCTTTGGTGTATACATCCTTGTGACTGGTTGGGCATTGGAGCCTGCACCAGGGAACAAGAGCACAGCCCACAATTCCTGCAGCCTTCATGTGGCTGCAGTTGGCAAGCATGGTAGCATCTAAGTACCCCACAGAGCTACTGAATGGCACTGGGTGGACCTTCTTCAGACACATGATTCAGAACAACTTGTCTGGGGCTTTGCATTCCTCAAAGCACCCCTACACTTTAATTGACAGTGTCAAGGAGACACTACCTACATCCCTATTGACAAATACTTGGCTTGTGATCTGATCACCAGCACACCCTTTCTACTTCATGGTGATCACAAGGCAATTGGGGCAATCCTCAGGGAGATCATTTCCCTCCCCATGATTCATGGGCCCAAAATAACCATCAATCCCCTGTGAACAAGGAGGTTCTAGACATTCTAGACCCATTAAACAAAGTAAGTGATGATCATTGAAACATTGATGTACATATGTTTAACACTTTGTGGCTCAGCAACTTCAGTTTTGCTTGTTTACCTCACAATTGCAGAATGCTGGCTACAAAGGAACTGTTTATACCTCTGACATCACTTCCCTGGATGCCTGGACAGGTAATGTCAAAAAGCTGAAAATTGTTCAAGGGGTAAGCAACTGCCATCAAACATCCAGGATTGGTGTTAGATTGGGCAGATTCAGACAATTCCAGAATGGAATCGGAGACTTAGGGTGGAAGGACCTTGGCCTCAGCGACTCATGCGGAGCACTGTGCCATTGCTGGTTGTCCTAGGGGTCCCTAATTTTGGATCTAGCAGAGGGGAAGTCTCTTGGGGGGAAATCAAGTCGATTTTGGACTGAGGTTACAAGTTACTATGTACATTGTATGTAAGGAGGGGTCCGGAATCAAAAGGGACAAGGGTAGGATGAAAGGAGACAAAGGGAGCTGGAAGGAGGAACAACACTGAGGGTCAAGGGTTTGACTCAATGGTGTTTCCCAAAGGAGGAGTGAAGGGCCAAGGCCCAAGGAGGAAGGAAGGAGGATGGGAGTGGGGAATGGCCAGCTGACTGAATAGAAAGGAAGCAGCAGCCCAAATAGGAATGAGGGAGAATAGCAGAATTGAATAGGACAATGCAATAGTTGCAAGGTCCGAGGTAAGTCTGGAAAGTCCGAACTCGGAAGTTAAACTCCGGAATATTGGCAAAGGTAATTCAATTAAATGGAATGAGCTAACCAATACAATGGGTATAAGTGGAGGTGGGGTCAAAGTCCGAGGTCGGAGCTAAGGCTGGAGGTTCCAGAGACAGAGATGCAAATGGGATTCTGGAGTGGAGGTCCAGAGTTGGGAGCATAGGTGTTGCATGCTTGTCTGGGAGGTGTCGAGGTTGAGGTCGGACCTGGACTGTTCTGGAGTTGGACCAAAGGTGGTGTCAGAGCTGGAGGTGGGATAACCTCTTGGGAGTAGGCAAGGAGAAGGTGATGGAAGGGAAGTAGGGCTCCAGAGTCAGTTTTGGAGTTCTGGGAGCCCGGAGTGGAGGTTGGGATTG
This sequence comes from Cantharellus anzutake, assembly GCF_015039405.1. Classification (NCBI taxonomy): domain Eukaryota; kingdom Fungi; phylum Basidiomycota; class Agaricomycetes; order Cantharellales; family Hydnaceae; genus Cantharellus; species Cantharellus anzutake. Next base: position 303,646 of record NW_024067043.1, read on the forward strand.
TATGGATATGACAATTGGTTTCTGATGGCACTCTGTTTTTCCTATATGTATATAAGGACTGGGACCACAGGAAGGATCCTGCCAAATTCCTGCATTGGATTGTGAAGGAGGACTGCCTGGATGAGACAGTGAGGTCCAAATCCTGAAGCAACTTAACATTGCAGCAAAGGTTGAGCAGCAGCAAGAAGCTGGCCCTTCATTTAGAACATGTCAAAACAAGCACATGTGCTGGGCATCTGAGCATGGCAACATGCCAAGCAGGAGGTTGGGTGGAGCTAGGGGCTGTCCAGGTCATCAGATCTGGGGGCTGGAGATAAGCTGGAGAGGTGGGGTGGAGCTCCAGAGGTGACAAGAGTGGAAGGAACTTGGCTTCAGCAACTTGGAGGGAGCACTGCACCTGTTATGTCCTCAGTGTCCCCAATTTACAAGGGGCTGGTGATGAAGGAACAGGGTTGTGCACCAGGGAGGGTCAGTCTTACTACTGGATGGTAAATGTAATTGGAATGTGTAATCTGGTGAGGCCAGGTTTCTTTTGTAACCCATGAAGGTTGAGAGCCATCTCAGGTGTGAGACAACAAGGACCTGAGTGTTGGTAGACATCCAGGCCTATCCACTTTGCAGATGGGGTGTGAATTGGGTGAGCATTCTTACCCCCAAGGCATAGACATGGGTCAGGGATGGTAAGGTTGAACTGTAACCCCCTGAGATTCTCAATGGTTGGTTTTGCAGACTCAGTAGATGCCATGGCTTGGTTGATCACAAGATCAGTTGAGGGTGAAGATGGCAGCAAAATGCAGTGCCCAAACAGCCAATTATATAACAAGAGACTCCAATAGATTGGGAATACCTGATCAAGAATATTCATTAGTCAGATGGGTGATATGATACTGATTTGTATTTGATATGTTATTTGTGTGATTGATTGACACCCCCTCATGTTTACTATATATCTTTTGCACACATGAATGGCCTACTACAGACAACCAAAAGATTGGTTGGTCCATAATTAAATTCTATGGTGATGTTGTACCTTTTTTCAGAATGATGATAAGGGCAAAGACATAACTGGAGTCAATCATTATTGCAATGTCCAACTTGTTGGTCCACATAATCATCCCCAGGTTGCAACCTCTTGAATAATAAAGGTTGAAATGTCAGGGTACTGTCATATCCCAGACTTTTTACCCCTATCTGTCCTAGTTCCATACAACTCATGTTACCTCCACCAATCACCAAAACCACCTCGGCCCTTCCTGGCTGATGTCTATGCACCCAAGATTCCTTCCTGCTCCAACTCTGTCCCACCTCAGATACCCCCCTGGTCTGCACCTCCTATGGACCCCCATCATTGGTTTGGTAAATGGAGGTACTATCAAACAGTGTAATCCACTTCATGAACCTTTATGCTTATATACAATATTTATATTGAAAGCATTAATTTTCAACCTGAAAAGTTGATTTCTTTTGGCAAGCGTGAACCTTCATGAAAGCTCATGACTGCTGACTTCATGAAGAGTCATGAAGCCATGCATCATGAATCTTCATGACTCTTCACAGGGATTCATGTGTGCCCAAAAATTCCCATAACTGCACATGAATGCTCATGACCTTTCATGGAGAGTCATGACTGAGTGGCGCATGACTTGAGTGCACAAGGTGCAACCTGTCAGAGACCAGGTTTGGGATGAATGAAGACATCCCTGTAATCAGAGGGCTATGGCCTCAGCGACTCTACCAGGGTGCTGTGCCCAGTATCATGTTGGTGCCCTAATTTGCAGACTGAGGGAACTTCTAGAAGAGGGGGATCAACTCTGGTCAATATTTTCACTGAGGTGTACCATAACTACAAGTTATGTATATATATGGTCACAGAGGGAGTCTAGGTGGTGGGCCCATAAATGGCAAGGGCTGGACAGGGATGGCTAATGGGGTCAAGGGTTAGCAGGTTATAACCCAGAAGGGATCAGTCCAAAGCTGGACTTCCAGGGTAGTGCCAGGGTCGTGCATGCTCGCAACAAGAGAAGTCCCCAAAACCTAGTTGATAGCAAAGCTGGGGGACATGCCCGTGCCAGCACATAGTCTTATATACACAGTAGAGGTGGTAACTAGCCAACTAACTAATAACCAGTAGTATCAGATCAAGGAAGATAGAAGATCATGTGGTGTCATAACCGACAGCTGCAGACCAGATCAAACTGGAGATGAAGAAGTGGAAAAGAAGCCGAAGTTGATGGGATCATGGGTCATGTGGCAATGCACTGTAAGAAACCACCTCCGCCTAATGCGGGCATTTAGTGTAATGGTAACACACTCTTGGTACCTATGCAGGGTTCTGCGGTTTGACTCCCAGAATGTCCATATTTTAGCATTTAGGTTCCCAAGACCACGTGTACAAATTCCAACATGCACTACTTATGCTAGTGACCCGAAGGCATGCCCTGACAGGTAGGCAACTAAATGACCCAGCAGAGGTGGGGGTGCACTTGCAGACATCAGAGCTGTCCAGAGACCTTCAGAGTTCTGTACATAGGTAATATATTGAAATGAGGGGGTGGTGACCATCGGCGGAGCCAGAGGGCATTGTGGAATATGGAGGCTCTGAGGTTCGAGATGAAGGAGTGGAGGCAATTTGGGATGGCTGGAGGTGGCGGAAGGTGGTGACTGTGGATGGATATGACACAAGTGGATCAAACCATCCAAATTTGAGTACAAGCCTGATGTGTACAAGGGCTCTAGTACAGTGAGTGGAAATAATCTGGCTCTGGTGATGCAGACCCTGATTGTGTTTCAGTTGCAATCTGACCACTCAGCACCCCTCCCAAAGTTCCTTTGGAATCACAAGGATTTTGATTTTATTGCTCCAGTGAGTGCATATGAGTTCTCCCAATAATAATTATCATCACACTCAGCAACTCCTTAACCTGACAATAAGGGTGGTGACAGTGCAGGTGGTGAGAGTAGCAATGGGGGTGGTGGTGGTGGTGGTGAGAGTGACAACAAGAGCAGTGAGAGTGACAACAAGGGTTGCAAGAGTGCTCCAAATAAGGGGAAGCAACATATGGTTCAGGAAAGGAATGACAGTCAGGGTGGGGGTGTTGGCCCTTCTTATCTAAAGGTGTGTAATCCATATTTGGGTATCTGATTTCCCAAAACAACTATTGCTTTCTTAGTCACAGCCTGCTCCCCAAGGTGATGAGGATGAATCATCACTCTCAGATGGTGAGGACTGGCTACTCTCCCACAAGCACCCTTGTGAACCTTACCTACCTCTCCAACGCATGTCCCAGCTAACAGGCCTGAGCTGCTGACACCCTTGCAGTCCCTTTGTGACAGAGTAATTGGCTTCAAAACTGCTCCACCACCCCTGTGGCCTCCCAATCCACAAACCCCAAGGTAGGAACAGGCAATCTCGTTGCTAACCTAGTGGGCTCAAGAAGCTGGCACATTGAGCATTTCCTCCATCATTGGTCTGATGTTGGGTGCTTTATATATTGAAGGAATGGCAGGATGTGTGCCTTAACAGCCTTCCTGGTGAACTACATTCTTCACTCTCTTTCAATATTTCATCCATTGTAAAATACATTGAGCACATTCTGCTGCTGAGATATGAATGCCTGCTGTGCAGGTTTTGGCATCCAAGGTCTGTTATAGCTGTTAGATGAATGCACCATGTAGATATACAGCTCCTCAGACATAAATTTCCAGCATTTTTCATCCCAAAAGCTCTACACTGTATGAGGGATATTATTCTAAGAATGTACAACTACAACAAGGATAGACAGCAAACAAGAAGGAAAGTTGGAAGGGAACGTCCATCCACAAACAAAATGTCTTGATCTGCTTGATACATCTCCATGGCCACTTGGAGTTCTTCCATGGTCCCAGGATTGAGCTCGCAAGGTGAAGTGCTACAATATCAGACAGTCAACTTTGGAGTCATTTTGCCCTCCTATCACCTTCTCCCAATCAATTTGATTGGCAAGAGAATCTCTGTACATGGTGTGGGGCTCTCCTTCTGGAAAGCAAATCTATCAAATGGTGTTGTCATGGTGGTTCCAAACTACTACGGTTTGGGACGAAAGTTTCTTGCAACGTTTTTCTGACACAACTAGACCTGAAATGTTGCCTCAAATTAAAATCCTACTATGAAACATAGGTGTAAAACTCTAATATACGAAGTTTTGAAAAAATGAGTGCAGACAATTGCTTTTTTCCAAAAAAAAATTTTTATTTGGGCAAAATTAGAGTATTGGATACAAGAATCAGGCATGGTATCAAAATCTAATCATAGATACCAAGGCTAATCGATCTATGTGACTTGTATTTATGTACTGCATATTGAGCTTGCCGGCTGCTGAGGCCTTTGCTGTAAGAAAATAATGAGTGCACATGCATTGGCATTATGAAAAGCATCTGATCTACACATGCATTGTTACAGGAATGGAGTCTCTCACGACCGTGTCGACTGAACGTCCACCATGGCAGGTCCTCCTTCTCCATATCTTCCCTTCTCTTTGTTACCTTCTCCCCGTTACCCCCCTTTCTACACGTTCACTCCGCACTAAGCTTTCCCTTATCGGGTTTTGGTGCTGGCCGGAATATTTATTCTATTTCGCGAGACTTCTCGCGATCATTTCTTATTCAATAGTTAGCGTCACATTTATGTACAGCAAGAGCCGAAAAGACAGAACCTAACGAATAACACACCACCCTCTGCTGTGCAACAACTGTAAACCTCCTTGTGCCAACACTGTATAGTCTGTGTAAGATTGTGTATGTCTCGGTCATCATCTATATGGGTCATCCCTGCTGAGGTTGACGACTCTAGCCACGGATCATCGAGTTCGCGCGTGACTCAACTCAGGTATGCGCGATCACCTTTTGCTGCGACTCATGTCGTTCGCCCAGGTACTGGGCCCGCATCTGTCTCACCTTACAGTGAGCATCTGGTTAACTCTACGGATGTATGGGTATTCGATACAAGCCCACTCCCTTCATCGCCGGTATGCTCTTGCAAGTGCCAAGTAGCCATCGAACCCACCACATGTCGTTTGACCTACGAACGACTAACTCCTCCATCACCGGTACGCTCTTACGAGCGCCAAGTATCCATTGACATGTATACAGACCGTCCGCCAGATGAACGGTCTCATACCTCGTTGCCGGTACGCCCAACTGGGCGCCAAGTATCCGTCAACCCAGCCTCTGGCAGCTCCCTCAAGGAGCTGGAACATCACTCGTTGCCGGTACACCCAATTGGGTGCCAAGTACCCATCAATCGATTCTCAGGAAGCTCCCTCAAGGAGTCGTTATCTCACTCGCTACCGGTACGCTCCCTCGAGCGCCAAGTACCTGCTAGCCCTATGTCCTCGACTAGTCTCGTTCAGGATGTTCTCTCAACCTGTGATCCTATACACCCACGCATGGTACGCTCACGTAACGAGCGCCAAGTATCCATCGTAGCAGGCTCCCATTCACCACGAGGTCTCAGCTTTCTGTCAAAAGCTCCACGGCCATCGGATAATTCTAATTGCACGACTAAACCGCCCTACATACATGAGGTGGACGATTCTAAGTCGTCCATAAGGATGGAAAGATGTGGGTTACCCTCAACCCATTTCTTTAACATGCATAAGCATCCATATAGCGCCAAGACTTCCAAAAAAAGCAACGGATGGTAATGAGGTCACAAGCATCCAAACAGTCTGGCACCAGCTTTTTTGCAGTCGCAAACTTACCATCAGCCACTGCACAATAACCTATAGACCAACTGGTAGTTAGCAGATGCAAATACACTAAATATTAATGATTAAGAGCATATGATATTTGGCATATCCCCAAAGGGATTGGGTTCACAATGGAATTTTGGTAGCATAAATGGCCGTGCCTCTCAACATACTGCTGAATTAATGGCTTCTCATTGTGGAAGTCTGACTGGAGAGAAAGCACACAGGTCATGCAACACCAGTCATTCCAAGGAGTGTTGGCATCAAGCGTGGACTGCAGTGTTTCTGAACTGCCCTCTTCATCCTCTTGCCCTGCAGCCTCAGCAGCTGCAACGTGTGCTTCCAGGAAGTGGAGGTGGGTTATCGAGAGGAATCATGGTGGGGTGCATGAGTGCTTGTTTTCCACCCGGTCCAACATTCATGTTATTGATGTTAAGGGCATCAGGCCCGAAGCCCTCATGATTCGTGGAGCAATCAAATATCCATACCCCAATGCAATCAGGAAATTTGAATTTGAGGATGTTGATTGCATCTTGTATCTGGTTGGGTCATGTAAGTTTCACTGAGGTTTTAACATATATGAACATACTTGTGCAAGGAGTTGTGCTCCATCCCACCATGCATCGTGTCCTTTTCCTGGGTAAGTTATAACTTGGGCATTTGATTTCACCCGATCATTTGGAGCATGTTTATTATTTACTGCTTCCTCTTCTTCAGACAGCACAAGACGCCCATGTTCAGATACAAAGTCAGAAACATGTATTGCATGTCCATTACCCTTCTTCCGAAGAGGCTGATCTCCATTTTTTATCCAAACCCACTGCCAATATTCATTAACATGAAAGATGCTTTCATCCTGATAGACAGGTATGTGCTCCTTTACCCCCAGTGGACAGTCAAATGGCTGCAGGTCCTGTCATATTCATGCATACCCGATCCTGACCCGACTCCCGGACCTCCTTCTTCACCACCTCTGGAGTCCTACCCTACTGCTGTCTGTTCTGACATTCACCTTTGGTCCTGGCACCACACCTCCTCCCACCTCCCATGCTACCTCCACTCCTCCATCCCTCTCCTCCCCTATCTCCGTCCGCTCCAATACTAACCTCGGACCGAACACCACCCCTCTCGCCACCCTCCTACTACTACTCCTCCTACTCCTCTGCTCCTTCCTCACAACACCTCCACCCTTCCGTCATCCTCCTACGCTTCTCCCATCTGCTCCGATACTCACCTTCAGACCTGACAACTCTCCCTTCCGCCACTCCTTCCCTCTTCCCTCTCTCCTCTCTCCTCCCTCTGGTCCTCTCCCACCAACCCCCCACCAAGTTACGACCTTCTGCCGTTGTCCCGTACTTCATACTCAGACACTGCTCGTACCTTTGCTCCAAGCCTCCGTCATAGTCCCTACCTTGGACTTTGACTCCACCTCAGTCTTAGTCCATTGCATTGGTGACCTCATACTACGTAAACACCATTGCCAATATTCCTCGGACTTTCAACCCCACCTCTGTAACCTCCATAACCTCTGTAACCTCCAAGCTCCACGGATCACCTTCAGCACTTTCGCCACTTGTAATGTATTTCTCATGTTTTCCCCTCATCTCTATTTGGACTGCTGCTTCTTCCCATTCTGGCCAGTTAGTCATCATCCCCACTTCTCCTCATCCTCCTGTGTCAGGGCATACACCCTGACCTAGCCCATACCCGCATCCACACCTGCACCCGCAACCGCACCCGGCTGTTGCACTCCCCGCACGCGCCCTGTGCCGGATGCTCAGTGCGGCCAGATGGCCCGGACCTCGGGTCTCGGGTCTCGTGTGACTTCCGGATATCTCCGGAAGTTTTCGATGTATTGTGGCCACTGTGGGAAGATGAGAAGTTAACTTCCTTCTCATCTCTGACCCACAGTAGGCAAGTTGTATATACTTGCCTCTCTTCTATATATCATCTCTGACCCACAGTAGTTGTTGCCCTGGATAGGGCTGTTCATAGGTCAGGCTGTGGACCATAGGGGAGGGTCATGGGGACCCAGGAGTCGTCCCCTGACATCCTGCCCCTCTGGGCCTCGCCCTCCTTACCTCCTTTCGGACGTATCACAGGTTCTGCCTTATGACCTTCGGTACCACTCTGCCTCTGTCATCCCTTTGTTCCCATTCAGACACCTTCGTTCCAATTCAGATCTCCTTTGTTTCCTTGTGCTTTCGCCCCCTCCATTATATATATTGGTACTTGTACATACTTGTTGTAGGCTTAGTCTAAAATCGACCTGAAATGCCCCCTAGAGACTTCCTGCTTGCCTACTGTGAAATTAAGGACCAAATGGACAAACAGCAATGGCACAGCGCTCCACTTGAGTTGCTGAGGCCAAGGTCCCTCCTTGCTAAGTCTCCGGTTCCCCTCTGGAATCGTCTGCCCTCGCCCAGTTCTAACAGGTCCATATTTGGACCATCATAAGTTCGAATGTATCTTAAAGCATGGTAAGAACTGATTTGTAACATGCAACCACCACAAATGCACTCACTTCCCAATCCCTTCCTCTCTCGACATTGACTGGATGAATTTTTTGTGAGATTCAATTACATCTGGCTGCTCATGGCCATCAATGTAAGCACCCTTTCTGGACTCGACTGAACGGTAACCAAGTTTCCAAAGCCACCGTTGAGCTGCACATTCACTGATTATGTTTTCCTTCGGAGGTGAATCAGCTTGTAATTTGGGTAAAAGTTCTTCATTTATGTGCTTGGCAAGAAGGTGGGGGGTGATCTATTGATGGTGAGTTAACTTCAACCTGCTTGCTCTCCACTGTTTGTGTGTGATCTCACCTGTCCAATGTTCATCTGTGCCAGATACCGATGCACACCCATAACAACGGCCTCATTATCCAATAGGCTTCCTGCTCCAATCTTCTTCATTTTCGCAGGCTCTGGGAGCCTCTGATACTTGATGAGGTATGGGACCATTTCCTGGTAAATGCATCAAAGGCTTTTGGATTACACTGGGCTGCAACTTCAGCCAGTTCCCTCTCTTTCTGTCATTTCCGGCACTTAGATCACTCTGTGTTGCCAGTGTAAGCAGCACGGCCAATAGAAGTGCCCTGTTTGCAAGTTGAATGCTGGTGAATGATGCTGAAAATTGATGTAAAAAATGCTGACCTTGTTTTGGAGACTTCTGGGCTTCACCTGATCACCCTGGACTCTAAATGCGCCCCAGAACTGCTGTAAACCCTGCAAAGACCCCTCTTCATCCTGGGACTCATCCCATTCAGCAACATCAGCATCACTGGAGTACTGATATTCAAGGTCGGAATCAGCTGTGCCTGAATCGAGTCGAATACTGTACTGGCACGACCAACAACCGGGTCACGTGGAGGCGTGGGAAAAAATTTCGGAAAACCACCAACCGGCAACCCTGCATTATGCGTTACACCTGACCGGATTCACACGTGATACAGGTTGGTGTTTTGATTGTTTTTTAACGAGATCGGGTCTTACCTTAGCTGCGGTGTAGCAAGGTTGGCCTAATTTATTCGTCTTAGAAGGCATATTATACTGACACACATTTGGCAATGTGTTATGAAATTTACTGTAAATGACAAAAAATTTCAAGCACATGTTCATGATGGCTTTGGAGTTGGCCGAATTTTGCTATTCACATTTTTGAATGTATATACAATACAAAAAAGGAAAATTGAATTACATCAGCACAGCCACCACAAAGTCCGTGAATCTGCGTTACGCTGGACGGCTGACTGGCTGCCTCACGTTACGCATTACAATTTTACATTTGAACCAGACCGGCGTGCCAGCCTTACGCGTTACCGGTTGTTGGTCGTGCCAGTACAGTATGTTTCCAGAACTGTCTGGTGCCTTTTTGTCGCTGCTCACAAGCCTGAAGCTGGCAGACAGTTTTGGCAGGCATTGTGTTTGCTTTGTCAGGGATTATTACTTTGTGCACATGACAGAGCCCCCATGCCGGTTTCCATTGTCTATTTGTCTATCCAGCTGAAAAGGCTGCACTGTGCCCATATATTACTCTCTTGTTGATATTCAACCACTTCAGCAACTTTAACAGGGCCTATGATGGCCATTTGAAGGGTATTTCCTAATTAGGAAGGTAGGCAGACAATTGTCTGGAGTGAAAATTTTCAAAACTCAGTTTCACGCAAATCTGCTCTGATACAATCAGAGAGCATCTATAAACTATCCATTTGAGCTATTTAAAGTGGTATAATGCTCTGGTTTACAAGCGCTGAAAGGGAAGTTTGCCGGAAGCAAATTCAGTTGTCAAAAATTAGCATCCCAAACTATATCTGTCAGGGACGCATCCAGGGTCGAGGGGGTCTGGGTGTAACGCTCGGCACTGAGCCTGTCGCGAGGTGTAGAGCGGGCGTGCGTAGTGACGGGCCCAATCCGGGACGATGATCCCTGGCCACTCAGACTGAAGTGGGAATCGTGAGTTGTTATTAAAAAGGAAGCTATGCTACTTACCTGAAGTGGGAATCATGAGAAGAAGGTTACTTCTTTGGTTCCCACCCCAGGTACTTTTATGTACATGTGGCTTGGGTCACATGAGGTCTGCCATGTCACCCCGCATACAGCTGCAGTCATCTGGGTGTCCCCATGGGGGATCCTGAGGGTGTGTGCTGCACACACACGTGCTGGGTTGCACCATGAGGCCATCCAGGTCATCCAGGGCTGGGTGCGTTGTGCACGCGTTGCAGGCGGGTCGATAGTACATAGATAAGGGGAAATGTCGTCCATGTAGATAAAGATAGAAGAAAGGGCAAGAGAGCAAAAGAACAGAAGGACAAAGGAAGAACAAGAAGTGAGAAACAATAGTGAAGGGTGAGGGGTGGAGGTGGGCAGGGTACTGGGTGAAGGCAGGTGGAGCTGGGTCAGGCAGGTGTGCCCTGACACTATCCCCTCTTCCTCAATTACCTCCTATGTTCCTCACAATGTGTCTTGGGTGAATTTCAATACCCTGGCTATATCAAACTGAATGGCTGAGCATTTAGGTCTGATGAAGTCCCATGGGGTGGCGAAGCCACATTTCCATATGCACTTTCCATACAAACCCCCCAAACACCTTGCAAGCTCAGCTAATTCTACCATAATTGTCCTGATGTCATGAAACAGTGTCAACCCTGGGTTCAGCTCGTGCAGCATTCTCACAAACTGCAGAGCCTGCTGCTCCAGCTGGATGCTTGGTAGGCCCCAATGCACTGGCAGGAATGGTATCAAAGGTCAGCACTGTTGAATGTTGACTGAATTACTGTAGGGGCTTGACACTCTGCGAACCTGGACCATGTCTGGGACATTCATACCATATAACCATGTGGGACCTTCCAGCACCCTGCATCGGACTGTGCAAGAGTGGATTGCTCACATACAGGCAGGTATGCCTCTTCAATCCTGCATCAGCAAACTTGATAGGGAGCTCTGTGAGCAAATTGAGTCTTTTTGCTGTGCACCCTCTACACATTGAGTGAAGAAAATTAAGAATCTAAATGATTTTGTTCTCCTAAGGATGAGAAATGCAAAGATAATATGTATATACATTTTTGGAAATACATGTTAAATGGCCAGCATCATTACTTGAAAAGCTCTATGAGCTCTATGAGCTCACTGAGCTCATGGAGCTCATGTTAATGGATGGTCTTCACATCTCCATGAAATAGTTATTTTTGCACCAGTAGTGCAAAGATAATATGGATACATGTGTGTGTGAAATGGCCATTGTCATTGCTCTGAAAGCTCTATGGGCTCTATGGGCTCATAGAGCTCATATACCTTTTGTGTTTACTAAAATCAACACCTTATTTGTTTATTGCTATTTACAAAATTTGAGGAAAACTCTGAAATTCAACTGCACTTTATCTTTCATCTCATTTCTTGCTCAAAACTCAACCAACTTTGATGATTCTATGTGAATTGGAAAGCACCAAAGTGTGGCAATGTAACCATGCATGTTATGTAAGGTATAAATCAGTTTTAAAAAAGTGTTCCAAATGAAGTAAATTGAAAATATCACCCAATAAAGCAAACAAAAAGCTGATGTATTCTCCAGATATCATCCAAGCCTTTGACCCATGGTCAAAAAGTCATAGTTATTTGGCTCACCAAAGCATGGTGGGAGACTTTTTCATACATTGCTACATTGCCCCACTTTGGCACTTTCCAATGCACAGTGAATTATCAAAAAAGTGATTTTAATTTTCCTAATTTCCTGAAATATCTCTCCCTAACTTATCCCAAAATTTTTAATTTTTCCCCTAATTTCCCCTGATTTTTTGGACATTTTACTTTTTTAGAAAGTCCCCCATTTTCTGAAATTTCCTTCAGTTTCCCTGACTTTTTTTCAAGTTTTTAGAAACCCCCCAGTTCCCCCTCATTTTCCTCCCATTTTCCCCTTCATCCTCCCCTCAATTTCCCCCCCCCCAATTCCCTCCACAATTCCCCCCCCCCATCCCCCCCTTCAATTTTCCCCTCATTCCCCCTCCCAATTCCCCTCATTTCCCCACTCATTTTCCCACATTTTCCCAAAGTAATTTCAGATTAACTGCATTTATATCCCTAAATTTGATCTACATATTGATTGGGCTATATACCCTTGGTGTGCAGTGCTGCATTGGTGCTGAAAGTTAAGCTGAGTTTGTTCAGTTCCTTGTATGGTAGGGACTTGGCTATGGCTAGTCACATGATGCCATAGTCAATGCTTTTAAATTTTAATTTTAATATAAAACACTCAGGGAGCTCATATAGATAATAGTCCCCTGTGTGCAAATATAAGCATTCAAGTTTGCTGATGTGCTGGTGCAATTCATTGCTCATGACTAATAGGGATCTGGGCAGCAAAACCTCCCAAGGACTTTGTCATCCACTCATGGATACTGTGTTACGCAAACACTCTGAGAAGCTTCAGTTTCCTTGGAAATCCCATCAGGGAACCTGTTTACCCCTTCACCCCTTATCACCTACTTTACTTATAGAAAATTACACAATGCTCCCCAATACCCAACAACTTCACCCATTCCCTCCCTCTACTCATCATCAATCTCTCTCACATTCTCACAAATGCACTGTATCATCCATTCTATTTGTTGCACTTCCCTCAACCCCTCTTCCTGATTCCTCAGTCATTGAGGACTGTCATGGGGGAAAGCATCTTTGAACTCAGTATATTCACCATGTTGAGACGTTTGTGCAGTCTCAATTTGAACTCTTCTTGTGGTGGGATGTGATCCAGAGCCATTTTCTCTTAGTCAAACAATGTGTGCCGATGCCTTGAACTTGAGATGGGTTAACTGAAGCTTCTTTTGGATGGAAGGACAAGCTAAGATGTCAGGGGAGAAATCTTGAGGATCTGATCGACAATGTGGATCAAGTATTTATGTTCGCTTACAAATTGGGTGGTGTTGGTCAATGGTACTGTCATTGTCACATTGAGCAACTTCTTCGTGGTCATGATGGTAATTATTTTTTGGGTGTGGATGATGAGCTGGTGGGTGCTGTGTTTGAGCTCCCTTTCCCAGATGACTGCCCATCGCTGGGTTCAACAATGGCAAGGCTATCCCATCACAGTGTTCCTGTCTTTGGGGTTCAAGTCATTGGGAGTGGGGCCAGTCTTCAGCAAGATTTTGTGCCAGGTGGCTGGTCAGATTCGGATGTTAACAGTCATAAGATGGCAGTTCAGTCTACATCACTTCCATCTAAGTGGTCAAGGGACATTGTTTTTAAGCAGCTTGAGTTCATACCTGTTCGCCCAACACCCTGGATCATCAAGCCAGCCCATGGCTATCTGTCAGGGCACACCTGCCCGACCTGCCTCCAACTGGGCCCACCTCACCCAGTACCCCTTCTCTCACCCTGCACCCTTCCCTCACATCCCTCCCCCCTCTATCCCTCCACCACTTCTATTTCTATTCCTATTTCTATTTCTATTTCACATGGACAACCTTTCCTTTATATCCATGTATTATTGACCCACCTGTGACACGCACACGACATGCCTAGCCCCGGATGACCCCGAACAGCTCTAGGGTGCAACCTAGTGCATGCACATGCAGCATATGCCCTCAGGATCCCCCATGGGGACACCCGGGTGACTGCAGCTGTATGCAGGGTGACGTGGCGGACTTCATGTGACCCAAGCCACATGTATATAAACACACCTGGGGTGGGAACTGAAGAAGTAACCTTCTTCTCAACATTCCCACTTCAGTCTAAGTGGCCAGGGATCGCTGTCCCGCATCGGGCCTGCCAGTATGCATGCCCAATCTACCCCCCATGAGGCCCTTAGCACCGGACGCTACGCCCGGACTGCCTCGACCCCAGACATGTCCCTGACACTATCCAGGTTTGCCTGACCTCTCAACTCCAGTGGAATTGGCCCTTGCAGACATGCTCTATCCTCAACACAACCCACTCTATACAGAGGAACTGTGTTGGAAAATCAAGTCTTTTTTTGGCCATGGCCTCTTTCCTGTTGTGCCTCCAGCCTGTCTTTCACCCCATCTTTCACCCTGACCATCATCTTCAGTACTTGGCTGTAGAATAGTGTCTACCTGGCATGATGGAGCTGGGAGCTCTAGTGATGACAAATTCTGTCATCACTTTGAGCCTCCCCATCAAGAAAATGATGAGGACTTGTCTGAGTATGATGAAAGGGTTGAATCAGCAGCTTGAAAATTCTCCAGTGACTGACAGAGCATGCATGCCACTGGTCAGCTCTTGCAAGATGTTGTCAGGGCACACCTGCCTGACCCAGCTCCACCCAGCCCCACCCGACCTAGTACCCCACTATCCACCCCTCCTCCTCCTCTTCCTCTCCCTCTTCTCATTTCTGTTTCCTCACTTTCTTCCTATTTTTACTTCCTCTTTATTTTCTCTTTATTCTACATGGACGACCTTCCTTTGTATCAATGTACCATTGACCCATCTGCAGCACACCCATGACACACCTGGCCCAGGCACCTCAGGCAACTTCCTGCTGTGCCCAGCATGTGTGCTCACACTGGATGCCCTCAGGATCTCCCATGGAGACACCTGGGTGGTTACGGCTGTGTGCAAGGGTGACGTGGCATCTGTCATGTGACCCAAGCCACATGTATATAAACGTACCTGAAGTGGGAACCGAAGAAGTAGCCTTCTTCTCAACTTTCCACTTCAGTCTAAGTGTCAGGGCCCAGCCTCAGACTTGGAGGCTCCCTGACCTCAACCCCCATCTGACCTGTCCTCACACTATGCAGGGCATGAGATGGAAGAAGGGTAAGGGTCTCATCTCCCTGCATGGTTGCTATATAAAGGAATGGGTCACATGCCCACAACTATACAGCTCCTAGAGTTGTGTAGTGTGACCTGGAGGGAACATCCAGGTGGCAGTGCCCAGTAAGCGTGGGAACGTTCTGGGTGAGTTGCTTGCCCAGAATTGTGGCTGTGACCTGTGGGAACATTCTGAGTGAGCTGCTCACTCAGAAAGTTCCCACACTATCCCATGCACACATGTACACAACACACAAAGGCAACAATCAAAGAATAAAGGGAGTAAAGTAGGTGGGGAGTCCCTAAGGCAGGGTGCTGAACCCTGACACTAGGTGGCTAGGGACTACTGTCCCATATCGGGCTTGTCAGTATGCACACCTGATCTGCACCCCACCAGACTCTCAGCACCAGACGCTACACCCAGGCCTCCTCAACCCTGGACAAGTCCCTGACAGATGTGCAGGATGGCAACTCACATGCCATTGCCAGATGTCAAGAGATCTGGGAACAGGGACATGGGAAAAAAAAGAGGCAACTGTCCACCCATGACTACCACATTGTCAGTAATTGGCAATCTGCCAGACACTCTCAAAAAAGGCTAAGATTGCAGAGTGATCCTGATGCAATGGACATCGATACAAATGATTCCATTGCTTCAAGCCATCATGTACTTGCTGCTGCTGTCCCCATCACAACTCCTCTGTCCTGTTCCCCCCTTGCATCCAGGTCATTTCCTCTCCCCAATTGTTCCTCTCCTGGTGCCACAAGTATTGAGACTTTGCATTCCTTAGGTGTTACGGGGATGGGGGAAATTCCCCATTCCTCGATCCGTTCTTATAGTGGGATGACGAGGGTCATGTATAGTTTGTACCATAACTGGAAGTGTAATCGATGAGTCTTGCCCGGGAGTGGACGATCGAATTCCCATCGATCGTGATGGGTGATGTAGTGAGCTATTAAGGGGTTGATGATATGTAGTCGGAGATACCAGGACAGATGGGCCAGACACGGGTACTTGGCGCTCCTCAATGGAGCGTACCGTGTGCGAGGTTACGACTTGCGGGATGGACGAGAACCTCGTGTAGTTGCCATCGGGTACTTGGCGTTCGCAGTGCGAACGTACCGGTGGCGGGTTGATATCATAGGCGTGCAATGAGAACTGACTATTAGGGCCTTCGGTGACTTGGCGTTCCCAAAGGGAACGTACCGTTGGCGGGGACACATGTTGACTGGCAAAGGAAGTAACAGACGGCGGATGGGCGGCTACTTGGCGTTCGCGTAGCGAACGTGCCGGCATCGCGGGTGAGGGGGCCTCATAGAGTTCGCGATCACTATGATCGTGATGGGATGTCGTATGTTGAGTACTGGGGGGAGAGCGTAGTGATGAAGAACCATAGGGTACAGATTCAATAGGACGATACACATGTCGAGAGTCTTCGACTCTCGACCTCGAGTTCTCGCGGCGAGGGCCGTTAGAGGACTCGATATACCCAAACTTATAAGACATATTGAGAGTTGTACAGTCACACGAGTTCAGTTGAGTCACAGGGAGGGTTGTTACAGAAGACGGTACACGAAGCAGTTGTAGTGCAGTTGTTAGTTAGTTAGCGGGAACCACCTTCGGCGGTTTCCGTACATGACGCGTGACTATCTACAAATGGTAAGGTCGCGGGAAATCCCGCGAAACACAAACAACCTCGGCCAGCACCAAAACCCCAATGGGGAAAGCTTTGCACGAGGGGGGGGAAAGGGGTAGAACGGGTAAGGAGGATAGGGTAGCGGGATAGAGGACGGAAAGGAGAAAGAGGGGAGGAGCGATAGAGAGGGGAAGTCTTTGACCATGCGACGGATATGGTCGTTGGAGACTCCGTATCCGTAACATCGCCCCCCAGTCTCCTAACGACCATGACGCGGTCCCCGAGGGGCGTATCTCCGCGGGTCGTCTCTCCAGGGCGACCGGCTTCTCGAGCGCTCGTGATAGGAATCCGGATGGAGGGAATCGTACTGAGCCCCACCAGAGGAGGATGGGTGCGGATCCGATCCCGGGTACTGCACGGGCGAGGGGTAGGGCCGGCTCGTAGGAGGAGGATGAACAGTCGCTGGAGGAGCTGCCAGGTTGACGACGAAGGCGGGCACGGCGGTGTTGGTGTTGCTGTCCACCACCCACGTAGGGTTGACTGGCATCGCGAAAGTTGGCGTCCGCGGAATTGACTGTGGCCCTCCGGCGCTATACGGTACCATACTAGAAGGGGAAGGATCGGGATTCGAGTCTCTCGGGTTAGGGCGGTTATCCCTTCGAGCAATCGACTCTCGAGACGTAGGTCGAGAAGACCACCTTCTATCCACATCTCTGTCGTAGTCGGATCGGCTAGGTTCGGGGCGATAAGAGTCCATCCGAGTTCGACGGGTTTCATTCCCCATTTGCCAACGAGCCTGTCCCGAATGACCCGAGGCTGATCCTTCTCTTCGGCCGGGATACGGATGGGACCTTCTCTCTTCTCGAGGCAATTTCCTCCAGCGGTTATGGTTCGACGAACCCGAGGGAGAGGATGAGGCGGAAGAGTTGTCAGTGGAAAGGGCGGATGGGGTGTTGGTGGGATGAGCGCTTGGTTGCAGCACCAACACATTCGGAGGGGGTAGGAAGACCGAACTCCCCGCACCCGGCCAGTTGGGAGATGGAGGCGGTACGGAAGCGTCTCCCAGGTTCAAGCCCAGCGTTCCTGACGTCAGCTCGTCTGAGCCCTCGTCGAAAGGAGTCGGTGAATCTGGCTGTGCCAGTTGTCGCTCAGCGTCATCCATGTCCACTTCTTGTGCCTCGGCGCGAGTCATGAAGCGTCCGGTATCC